>NC_079218.1:25627284-25954784 GCF_029633865.1 Lampris incognitus
TGACATTCACGGAGCCAACCTTGTGGGTAATGCTGGGTTTACTGTGGTTGCCAAGCATCAGCTGTCTCTGAGGTGAGGATACTTGACTGCTCAGAGGGAGGGGGGGTTGTGGCGAATTGGTAATAGCTCACATTTTGCCTCCTGCTCTGAGCCGATAACAGCTGCCTGGTCCCATACGCTGAGGCTTCCAGTCGTTTTTTATCAAGGGCCCCACCTTTTGGGAAGCAGAGAGTAGGTGCTTCATATTAGCTGGCTTGCTGGCACCCATTGCGGTTCTGTATACAACAGGTGCAACAGAATCACAACAAAGCACAAAGTGCCACATTGGCAAATTGGTCCAGGTTTTACATTCACAACTGCCTGGCTGTTATTATGGACACAGTGAAAAGCTGGCTCTGACGGCTTGCTCAACTGTATTGGTGCTTTTCTTCTGAAAAAAAAGAAGAAAAAAAAAGGTGCGTGCATTGTTTTGTTTTTTTGCTCACCTCTGTCCAAACTCAAATGAAACTGGACGTGCAGCTGATACCAAAGGGCTTTTATGGACGCAGCGACATGGAAGTATATAAAACTTAAAAAGTCTGCATTTTGTCTAGGTATATATACTACCCATACTACCCCTGCCATGCATTTAGACGTGTGTGTGTGTGTGTGTGTGTGTGTGTGTGTGTGTGTGTGTGTGTGTGTGTGTGTGTGTGTGTGTGTGTGTGTGTGTGTGTGTGTGTGTGTGTGTGTGTAACTGCAGACAGTGTCAGTTAAGTTTTTAGTTTTCTTTTCTGCATTATAATTTTGGTTCCTACTTCTCACCTGTATATTGTAGTACGGAGGGCGGAACTAATCTCCGCGGCTCTATTGTTACCGGCAATTTAAGAATGTAGCACCTCGATATCAAGCGCCAAAAATAATAGCACTAACAGCGACAACAAGAAAATAGCAGCACACAAGACAAAGCTAATTAAGAGAAAGACAAGTTAAGATAAGAAGATTTAATTGTATACTTACCTGTAAGACCTGAGGAAAGAAGATAATCTAGACGGAGACCAGACGAAGTGAAGAATTTAGCCCCTCTGTGTTGCTAATTGTCTGTTGTGCTAGCTAATTTGCTAATGTGCTAACTATCTGTGCAGTTATTGAGAATTGACGTACATGTATGCATTTTATTTTTATTTTTATTTGCTCTCAACCCAGTCTCACGGGTTGGCCTGTTCCCAAAGAATAAACCCCGTTACTATCCAAGACTTGCTTTGTTGTGATTACTGAGTGGAGCTACAGCGAGACTCTACTGCACTGTCAAGATTCGACCAATAGACAGCGCCAAAGGACAGCAAAGTACCGGTAGATGACAGACAGCCCAAGCTATCAATCCAAGATGGAAAGGTCCATCACTCACCGTCATAGACAATTAACTTGGTATAAGAAATGCAAATAAATGTGTTTCAGTCTCTTGTTAGGACTTTAACTTAAGATAAGAGAAGCACCGATGACAAAGTTTATTTGCTTACCTTTTCACCTGAAGTTCATTTAAGTCATTTAATAATTGATATTGCATTTGTGTGTGGTTGTTATGTGAATGTTCATATAAGAATAGTACATTTAAAGGTGAATTGCAGCTATTTAGTAATTGCACAAGTTAACTTCAGTGAACATTTTGGTTAATTTAAGTTGTTACATTGGTCATTTAAGGTGAAATAAGTCTATTAGGTATAAAATTAACTCAATTGAGTGTCATTAGCCTCGAGATAAGGTAGTTAATTACCAAAATAAAATAACTGCTCAACTAAGGTTTGACTACAAGGCTATAACAAATAAGTAAAAAATAGTGCTATTTGCTGTAAGTTATAGTAGTTATATCAAAGGGGGATAGCTATTCAACTAAACTAGAACATAACATGTAACTGTAAATGTGGTTAAATTACAGTTAAAGACAAGACTCAATTTAAACCAAACTAAGATAAGAGGATAAGTTAAGTAAAATTTCAGAGAATGAGTATTATTGTGAGGGTAGCAAAAAGCCTTTAGATGACAACTTGCAGCACTTCACAGACACGCAACCATCAGCGGCTGAAGGCAAAGGAGCTGATGAGCCTGATTCCTCACAAGAGCCACAAAGAGGCAAAAGAATCCGCAAGTTAACGGAAAAGGGCCAAGAACTGCATGATGAGCAAGTAAGAAGACTTGAACACCGTTTCAGTGTGAGCTATAAGAAGTGGAAGGCTATCTCCAAAGACGCCAATCAAGCGCTGAGTGAACAATGCTCAAACGAACTGCTGCAAGAGCACATCAGAAGGGTAAGCGACACATCAAATAATGTGTTCCTCATCTATGATGAATTACGGGATATTGACAGTCCTGACCATGACACACGACGCAGGGTAGACACCTGTGAAGCAATAACAAGGAAGATAATTGAGACTTCAAAGGATCATCTGGACACAAGACAGGATGATAGTCATGGGGATAATGATCAAGGCAGGAAGGAGATAGCGCCTGCACTTACTTCTGAAGACTTAAAAAATTAAATATCAACACTCACCGCAGCAAGACCTCAAAAACATCATCTTCACGTTCAAGCCTGTCTGCTGCCAAGAGACAAGATGCTGCTGCTGACATTGCTGCCAATGAAGCCACTTTAGAGGTACTGCGAGAGCAAGAACGTTATATGGAAGAACTTGGAAGGCTCCAAGCTGAAGCTGCTCAAGTACGAGCTAAACAAGAAGCTGACAATGCAGAAAGACAACGAGAGATAGAATCTAAGCGCAGACAAGTAGAGCGTCTGGAGACAATTAAGAAGCTAAATGCTGCCAAGGCTAGACTCCAAATATATGAGCAGAGTCAATGCTCCGACAAAGAAATATATAACATGCTCCATGATCGTGTCTCTCTGAGGAAGGAAGTCAAGCATAAAAGCCCATCACAGTACCATCCTTCGCCACAAGCTGTGACGCAACCAATGGCTGTGATACAGCCAAAGCAAGAAGACAGCACAGCAACTCTTGTTAGAGCATTCGCAAAGTCTATGAGTGCTAATCGACTTCCTGTGCCTGAACCAACAACATTCAATGGTGACCCACTTAGATTCAACGACTGAAAAGCTTCCTATCAGACACTCATTGATAGAAAAAGCATACCAGCTGAAGAAAAGCTATATTATCTGCGAAAGTATGTGGGTGGACCTGCCAAGGCGGCCATAGAGAACTACTTCCTTCTAGGCACAGAGTCAGCCTATAATGCAGCATGGGCCGTTTTGCAAGAACGATATGGCAACCCATTCCTCATTGCTAAAGCATTCAGAGACAAACTCGATGCATGGCCCAAGATAAGCACCAAGGGCAGCAAAGAACTTCAAGAATTCACAGATTTCCTTGCCAGCTGTGAGGCTGCCATGTTGCAGATGAAAGGGCTTGAAGTACTCAATGACTGTAATGAGAACCAGAAATTACTCATTAAACTTCCAGACTGGCTGACCTCAAGATGGAATAGGAAAGTCATAGAAGAGGAAGTGCAAAGTCACACCTACCCAAGCTTCAGCCAGTTCGTTAAGTTCCTCACACGTGAAGCCACAATTGCTTGCCATCCAGTATCATCCCTCCACGCTCTAAAAGCAAGTGAGAGTGAAAGGTTCAAGGTTTCAAAAAGCAGAAGTCCCGGAGCAAAGGTGCTGGCAACCAATTCAGACGAGAGGGTTGTCTATTTATCCTGTGATTTCTGTGAGAAGGCAGGTCACAGTCTACACAAATGTCGTAGATTTATGGATAAGACAATCGCTGAGCGAGTCAAGTTTGTTCAGGAGAAGAAATTGTGCTTTGGCTGTCTGAAGTACGGCCATCGCTCAAATGAATGTAAGAACAAAAATTATTGTGATACATGTGAGAAAAGACATCCAACTTGCCTCCACGATAATTGCACTAAAGAAGAAAAGATGGCAACAAGGCCTGATGGAGCAAGGAACATTGACAAGTCACAGAAAAGGAGAGTGGAACGCTCACATGATACACCGGCAAGAACATCAAGTGAGGCAAGAGCATCAAGTGATGTGAGAACATCAAGTAAAGCAACAACTTCAAGTGAACCAAGCACATCAAGTGAAGCAAGGTCATTGAGAGTTGTTCAGAATGTCAAGGACACTCATACATCCTCAATTGTTCCAGTGTGGGTGTCAATAGCAAGTGAGCCCACCAACGAAGTTCTTGTGTATGCACTTCTCGATACACAAAGTGACACAACGTTTATCCTCGAAGACACAGCAAAGGCTCTCCACATAAAGAATGCACCAGTTCAGCTAAAGCTCTCTACAATGGCTGCAAAAACCACGCTTGTGTCATGCAGGAAACTGACTGGTTTACAAGTGAGAGGATACTTCTCAGACAAGATAATCCCTCTGCCAGGGACCTACACTAGAGAGTTCATCCCTGCAAACAGAGATCATATTCCTACACCAAAGACTGCAATGGCTTGGCCTCATCTTGAACACATTGCGCAAGAAATCGCTGTGATGTTGGCTTGCTAATTGGCTACAACTGTCCTCAAGCTCTCCTCACAAGACAAGTGGTGTCAAGTAAGGAGGACAATCTGCCCTTCGCTCAGAGAACAGACTTGGGCTGGAGTGGAGTCAGCTATGGCAATCCATGTCTCGATTATGGAGATGTAATTGGAATAAGTCACCAGGTCATCATGAAGCAAGTGATGCCATGCCTTCAGTGCTCTGCAGATCTCACAAGTGAAGTGCACTATGTCCTTAGAACACAGATCAAGGAGGTATACTCACCTGTGGATGTCATCAAAGTGCTGGAATCTGACTTTGTAGAAAGAGCGTCAGAAGATGACCACTTTTCTCAAGAAGATCTTCAATTCCTGTCAACAATGGAAAAAGGCATCAGGCTCAAAGATGATGGACACTATGAAATGCCGCTGCCATTTAAGAAAGAAAGACCCAACTTACCTGATAACAAGGTGTGCGCCATCCACCGTCTCCGATGCCTAGAAAGGAAATTGAGGAAAAATGAAAAATACAACAAAGACTATAAGACCTTCATGGAGGAAACAATCTCAGGCGGAGATGCAGAAAGGGTCCCAGAATCAGAAATCTGTAACTGGGTCGCAGGCCCATATTTTGTCTGACACAAAGAGCTACCAAGTGGAGAAGTCAAGGTGGGAGAAATTAAAAGTGGCGACCCAGAACTCAAGAAAGCTCAGGTTTATGACACCCAGGCAGTGGAAGTTGGCAAAGGTTATCGAAGTGTACCCAGGAAAGGATGGAAGAGTCAGGAGACTCAAGTTGCTCATCAGTGACTCAACTCTGGATTCTAAAGGAAAGCGCATCTCCAAGCCAGTGCACCTGGAGAGGCCTATCCAGAAGACAGTTACACTGTTGGAAGCTGAAGACTGAAGGCTTTAGTGTATCTAAACACTAATACAAATACAGTAGAAGCTAGTAGTTAACAGCTTAATTAAAGATAAGAATTGTGAATTAAGTTGACAGTATAATAATCATTTCTAAAGCTGTCTTTATCTCCAATCCCTCCACCAATAGTTCAGGTGGTTCATAGTATATTTTTTAAGTTAATGTTTCTATGCAACATGATGTCTTTCAAAGTCTGTCGTTCTAAGAAATCACTAATGATTTGGTGGGAGTGTAACTGCAGACAGTGTCAGTTAAGTTTTTAGCTTTGTTTTCTGCATTATAATTTTGGTTCCTACTTCTCACCTGTTTATTGTAGTACGGAGGGCGGAACTAATCTCCGCGGCTCTATTGTTACTGGCAATTTAAGAATGTAGCACCTCGATATCAAGCGCCAAAAATAATAGCACTAACAGCGACAACAAGAAAATAGCAGCACACAAGACAAAGCTAATTAAGAGAAAGACAAGTTAAGATAACAAGAAGATTTAATTGTATACTTACCTGTAAGACCTGAGGAAAGAAGATAATCTAGACAGAGACCAGACGGAGACCAGACGAAGTGAAGAATTTAGCCCCTCTCAGTACTAAGCAGCTGACGAGGTAACGTTATGTGTTGCTAATTGTCTGTTGTGCTAGCTAATTTGCTAATGTGCTAACTATCTGTGCAGTTATTGAGAATTGACGTACATGTATGCATTTTATTTTTATTTTTATTTGTTCTCAACCCAGTCTCACGGGTTGGCCTGTTCCCGAAGAATAAACCCCGTTACTATCCAAGACTTGCTTCATTGTGATTACTGAGTGGAGCTACAGTGTGTGTGTGTGTGTGTGTGTGTGTGTGTGTGTGTGTGTGTGTGTGTGTGTGTGTGTGTGTGTGTGTGTGTGTGTGTTTGGCTTTTCTGAGTGTTGTGAGTTTGTTATTAGGTTGTTTTTTTTTAAATTCTCCTCCAGGCCTAGACAGGATATTGCGTTTGGTCGTGTGTGTGTGTGTGTGTGTGTGTGTGTGTGTGTGTGTGTGTGTGTGTGTGTGTGTGTGTGTCCACAGCTAATCTCGCATACTACTGGACCTATCAACCTATTTTTTGTGTGCAGTTATGACTGTATGATGAAGAAGTGATTAAAAACCTTCGGAAAACATTTGTTCTCGCTATCGCCGTTCCCTCTCTTCATTCTCACCCTGGAGCTCGCTCGACCAATGCTGCGCTCTGTCAATGCACGCATGCGCAAAGTTGACTCGGGCAGTGACGTAGCAAAACATCAGGTATTCGGGTATGAATACTAAAGGTAAACGAGACACCGACTATATTTCCGAAGTCAGCAACTCATTCACTGTTGATCTCACTCAGCACAGGAGAACTGGAGGAACACTATCAACAATAATTTGCCTTATTCACCTCACCGCCATGTTTGTTTAACTGACATCATGACTGCTGGGATAGGCTCCAGCACCCTGCGACCCTGATTAGGATAAGCAGCTTGGAAAATGGATGGATGGATGCATGAGGAGGATTAGACGCGGAAGTGCCATAGACTCCAATGTTAAAACTCCGCTATATCCGTACAATTGCAGCTGGAATCCTCTCAGTAGCTACAATACTACATTTCCCATGACTGACCTATGTTTTCTTACTGTCGTTTTATGGCTTTGGAATGAATGAAAGTCATTCGACTTCATTCATTTTATATCATGAAAACCGCGGCGGTTAAACACTTAAGAAGTCTTGTAGTATCGGCCCTTTCTCCCCGCAGATGAAAAAAGGCTGATTTGTCGCCAAGTCCGAGCACTGATATGCCCGGCGGGGATCTGCACTCTACTGAGGCACTCTTCTAGTTGGGATTCTGGATCCATATAGTTCGTCCTCTAAAATATTTTCAGAATATTGCAGTGAACTCCACAGCCGGGACGCGAACCCGTAGCTCCTGCACCGCGGGCGACAAGGTTAACCAGTCGACTAAAGGGTCCGAATCGTTAGCCAAGGGCCAACCTGTCTACTTATTGGTGCACGTTACACTACCCCCCCCCTCCTTTGGGAAGCGCGTCCCTGCGCTTCAGCATATCAATTCCCTCACGCCTTTGGGCGCACACTCTTCCGATGACCTCACGGTCTCACCATCCCATTTCTGACACCAATGTAGTGAATTAGGGGAGCAGCCCGGGAACCGCCACAGCCGGGACGCGAACCCGTATTTCCTGCACCGCGGTCGACAACGTTAACCAGTCGACTAAAGGGTCCGACCCGTTAGCCAAAGGCCAACGTGTCTACTTATTCGTGCACGTTTCAATATCTTTTCATTGTGTATTTGGGGTATGATTGCCCAAATACACAGTGACTAGAGCTTTTGACTAGAGCCCCGCCCATCTGTTGAATAGCTAACCATTTGCAAAACCAGATCTCAAAATCAACATTCTTTCCACTTTATACCAGGTAGTTTGTATCCTTTCCATTCTGGAGACAGGGGTTATGTCAACCAGATTAGGGTGTCCAGATATGTTGTATTTCAGTTCTCTGTTCCCTGCTGCCTGCCACAATTCGTATTGACAATAAGCAGACACATTTTTTTAAGCTGCCTAAGAAAGTAAAGTCTTCGTTGAGCTTTTGCAGTGATGTGTTCAGTGTTAATTTTCCACTTCAAGTTATTGCTGATGTATGTTCCAAGGAATTTAAAAGAGTCGGTGGTGGTGACGGGGTCTCCGTTCATTTGTATGGGTGTTTTGGTATTCAAAATGCATAATGACTTCTAGGGTTTTGGCTGCATTAAGCAGATCATTGTTGTTTGCACACCAAGTGACAACTTGGTATACTTCAGTGCGGTACTGGGTTTCATCATTGTTACAGATGAGGCCTACAATGGTTGTGTCGTCTGAGTATTTTATTATTTTCACAGAGCTATCTGTGGATGTAAAGTGGGTGATGTAAAATGAGAAGAGCCAGGGGTAGAGAACACAGCCCTGAGGAGCACCTGTACTGAAGGTAAGAGGGTGTGAGGTTAGGTTATTAACCTTCACCCTCTGTGACCTGATCTACAGGAAGCTCCGAATCCAGTGGCATATGGCTGGGTCAATGTTCATATCCAAGAGTATTGTAAAGAATTTGAGTAGGTTGACGGAGTTGAAGGTGGAACTAAAGCCTATGGACAGGATGCGTTCATAGGTTTTTGGTGATTCCAGGTGTAGCAGGCCATGGTGCAGGGCTATGTTAACTGCATCCTCAACAGACCGGTTGGCTTGATAGGCAAATTGATATGGGTCCGTCATTGGGGAGGTGCAAGATTTAAAGTGTGACAGAATGATGCGCTCAAATGCTTTCATGGCCACAGGTGTTAGGGCAACTGGTCTGAAGCCATTGAGGCAGGTGATCTTAGAGGACTTTGGCACAGGAATGATGATAGAGAGTTCGAAGCACGGTGAGACTGTACATTGGCTTAGAGAGGTGTTAAATATGATGGAAAATGTTGGGGCCAGTTGTGCTGCACAGTGGCTCAACAAAGCAGGACTGATGCCGTCTGGCCCTGCTGCTTTCCTAATGTTCAGCTTCTTGAATGTTGCTCTCACCTCATCCTTCTGGATGCAGAAGGGTGGCATTGGAATAGGAGTAGGGGGGATGGCTGGTGGAATAGGTTTTTCAAACCTTGCATAAAACTTATTTAATTTATCTGGGAGGTTATGGTCATTATCTGGAGGGGAGCAGGGGCGTTTTTGTAATGTGTAATTTCCTTAAGATTTTTCGATATTGATCTGGAGTTACTGGAAGATAATTGTTGTTCGAGTTTTGTTGCGTAGCTGGACTTTGCTTTTCGTATTGCAGCACGCAACTTATACTTGGCTGCTCTGTACTGATCCCTGTCTCCGTTTTTGTATGCCCAGTTCTTCTCTTTGTGTAGCAGGTGTAATTCTTTGGAGAACCAGGGTTTTTATTGCCGTGCAATGTCGCGGTTTTGGTAGGGATGCACATTTATTCGCAGAACGTGATGTATGACGTCACTTTGTCAGTAAATTCATCGAGGGAGTCGCAAGCTGCACTAAATATATTCCAATTAGAGCATTCAAAACACCCTCGAAGCGTTTCAGTTGTATCCACGGACCAGGATCTGACAGATTTGCATGTTTTCTTAATGGATTTAAGCTTTCGTCTGTATTTTGGGATGAGGAGTAACAGCGTGGTCGGACTTCCCCAGTGGAGCCCTCGGGAATGTACGGTAAGCATGCGAAATTGAGACCTAGCAGTGATCCAATGTTTTGTTTTCTCTGCTATGGCAAGTGACTTGTTGCTCATAGTTCGGTAGTTCGAGGGAAAGATTCGTATGGTTGAATTCCCCTAACACGATGACAGGCGTGTCAGGGTTGGAGTTTTCCACATAGGAAATGTGTTGCGAGAGAATGGCTGTGTTAGCATTAGCTTGTGGTGGAATGTAAACACCAACTAATATAATTGAAGCGATTTCTCTGGGAAGGTAATATGGTCTGCATTTCAAACTGATGAATTCAGATCATAAGAGCAGTAGCGACGAAGGGTTGTTGAGTTGTTACACCAGCAGTGCTGATTGACCATGAGACAAATACCTCCGCCTTTTGACTAGTGAGATGTTTGACTGACCTGTCGGCTCTGAAGATAGTGAAGCCGGGGGGGGGGGGGGTTACCGCTTCCGACTGATCCAGCCATGTGTCGGTGAAGCAGAAGGCTGAGCAGTCTCTGTAGTCTCTGTCGGTTTGTGTTAATGATAAAAGTTCATCCGTTTTATTTTTGAGGGATCGCACGTTGGATAGGATCAGTGTCGGTAGCGGGGGCCGACAGGGCCGTCTCCTGAACCTGGACACCACCCCTGTTCTCCGTCTCCCTGTGCTAGGTGTATTTCCCCAGGGTGGCGACCCAGTGTTGTTTACAGCCAGTATATCCTCTGGAATGTTGGCAGGTAGTCCCAGATTGGCAAATGTAGTCCTCCTGATGTACAGCAACTCCTCACGGTTGTATTTCCATAGACACGATGCTTTTCTGACATAAAACATAGACAAAAGTGCAAGACACAGTATTGTATTTAGAAATCACGTCAGGACACAGCGCTGTCGCTCGACACAACCGCTACGTTGCATTCTTTATTTAGACTGACACAGCATCACAGGCAGACCCGATCAAACAACCCAGAGCCCGCAGGCATCACCAATCGATCCCAGCACAATAGAACAGCACCACATCAAATGCAGCACTGTCGATGTGTGCAGACATAACATCCCCCCCCCCCCGGCAGGATTTCAAACATGAAAGGTTGACACGAAGTCCTCTAGGTGGCCAGGGCGTAAACGTGTGCGAACAGGTCGCGGGGCGGCCTGAGGCTGGGCAGGCCGAGGTGGGGAGGGAGAAGGCAGGGGAAGCTGAGGCCCAGGAATGTCTGGGGCCCGTGTAGGAGCTGCATGAAGCCCCGGGGCATCTCGCCATGCTGAGGGAATGGCTATGGTTGTGTCACCAGCTGTGTGTGGCGGAGCTGACACCTTCCGTAGACGACTGGAGTGCCACCGAGTGCCATCGCTGAGGAGGTAAGTGGCTGGGCCCAGCTGACAGGTGACTTGGAGAGGAGAGGACCAGTATGAAGCCATTTTATTGTCCCTGTGGGGCCTGCGGACCCTGACCCAGTCTGACACATTGATGTCTGGCACCCTGGTTCGTTTTGACTGGTCAAACCGTTGCTTCATCCGCGTCTGCTGACAAGTGACTGAGGCTCTGACCCCAGAGGGAGGTGCCTGGGGTGTGGAGGGGCGGAGCCTGTGAAGGGGTATGCACAGTTCCCGGCCTAGCATGAGAGAGGCTGGGGAGACGCCTGTGGTCGAGTGCTGTGTGGCCCGATAGTGCAGCAGAGTGTGACGGATGGCCTGCGTGAAAGAGCAACCTTGGGCCATGTGTGGTTTAAGGCCGTTCCTCAGTGACTGGTGAAAACATTCAACGCCACCATTGGCCTGGGGGTGGTAGTACGCAGTGCGTATATGACGGATGCCCTTGCTTTCGAGATAAGCAGTGAACTCAGCAGAGACCAGCTGAGGGCCGTTGTCAGTGGTGATGGTCTTTGGGAGGCCCCAGCGAGAGAAAAGAGAGTCCAGGAAGTCGATGATGATCTGTGAGGTCACAGTGCCGGAAGTGGTGAGTTCAGGCCATTTTGAGTGTAGATCGTAGGCGACCACCATGAAGCGTTGGTGGTGGGGAACTCCATGGATCTCACCACAAATGTCCAACTGCAGGTGTTCCCAGGGCTGAGAGGGCCAGGCGAGAGGTTGCAGGGGTGGGGGAGCCTGGTGGCCAGTCTTGCCACTCACAAGGCAGGCAGAACAGTCCTTCACCAGAGCCTCAATATCTCTGTCTATCCCCGGCCACCACACCAGGTCTCGGCAGCGCTGTTTCAGTTTCACAATGCCCAGGTGGCCTTCATGCGCCATATTCAAAACACGTGCACGGAGAGCAGCTGGGACCACTGTGCAAAACCCACGTGCCACGCAGGTGTCGTTCCAGCAGGAGAGCTCCTGTCTGACTCGGGCGAACGCAGCCAGCTCCTCTGGGACCTTGTGAGGCCAGCCGTTCTGGATGTAGGTGCGGAGCTGGGAGAGGACAGGGTCCTGTTCGGAGGCTGCCCTCAGCTCCTGCAGAGAGACAGTGGCCTGAACGGGTGTGTGTAGCATTTGGACAATGTCCTTTTCCACACAGTCAGTGTCCGTCTGTGGAGCTGGGGTGGAGACAGAGTGAGAGAGCAGGTCGGCAACAACATTGTCTCTGCCTGGGGTGAACTGCAGGCTGAAGTTGTACTGGCGGAGGCGGTCAGACCAGCGGTGCAACCTCAGGGATTTGTGGCCTGTCCCAGATGTGGACAGCAGTGCTGTCAGGGCCTGGTGATCTGTCCTGAGAGTGAAGGAGCGGCCATAGAGGTAGAGGTGCCACCTTTCACAAGCCCAGATACAGGCTAACGCCTCACGCTCACCCACGGAGTACTGCTGCTCGGTCAGGTTGAGGGCATGGGAGGCGAAGGCGATGGGCTTCTCCACACCGTTCTGGGTTTGAGACAGCACAGCCCCTATCGCTGTGGCTGATGCGTCACAGGTCACAAAGGTGGAGCTGGAGATGTCGAAGTGAGCCAACACTGGTGGTGAAGTCAGTTGAGTCTTGAGATCACGCACAGCGTCACTGCATGCCTTTGACCACATCCATGGCTCGTCCTTACGCAGCAGCTGGCGCAGGGGGGCTGTGGTCGCAGAGTACTTGGGAAGAAACCTCAGGTAGTAACTTGTCATACCCAGGAAGGAGGCGACCTGGGCGGCCGAGCTGGGCTCAGGGATGGCCTGAATGGCGTCCACGTTGGATTGTAGTGGAGTTACACTGCTCGCTGACAGCCGGAACCCCACGAACTCGATGGCTGGCACAGAGAAGACACATTTCTCAGCATTGAGAGTTAGCTTGTGCTTGGACAGGGCTGCGAAGACCATGTTGAGGCGCTTGTCATGGATGTCACTGGTGGGCCCGTGTACCACTATATCGTCCAGATAAATGGCCACGCCCAGTATGCCAGCCAGCACGGAGACCATGATTTTATGGAAGCAGCTAGGGGCGGAGCTGAGACCGAAAGGCATCCTGGTGTAGCGAAACACTCCTGCATGTGTCACAAAGGCTGTGAGGTTTCGGCTGCTGGGGTGGAGGGGCACCTGTAAGTACCCCTGTCTGAGGTCGAGCTTGGAGAACACCTCAGAGCCATAGAACTGAGCAGTGAGTTCTTTTGAGGTGGGCAGTGGATACTTATCAGGGACCACTGCCTTATTTACTGCACGTAGATCGACGCAGACACGCAGGCCCCCCGACTTCTTCTTAGCCACCACGAGGTTTGAGACCCAAGGTGACGCGTCTACCGGTTCAATGATGCCAGCTTCCAGCAGTTGTTGCAGCTCGGCGGAGACCCCATCACGGAGAGGCAATGGGATGCGGCGCAGTGGTTGGATGACCGATTTCACAGCAGGGTTGAGGAGAGGTTGATGGGCGAAGGCGGAGAGGCAGCCCAGCCCCATAAACAGCGATGGCCACTTCTGCTGCCAAGGTGTGGCAACAGTCAGGATTGCTGCCCCCCTTGTGTCTAAGAGTGAGAACCCCAGAGCGGAGAACAGGTCCAGGCCCATCAGGTTGGCCCCAAGGCGTACCACATGAAAAACTGCATTGGGCACCAGCTTGGTTCCATAGCGGACAGTCACTTGGAGAGAGCCAACCAAATCGATTTTGGAGTCACCATACCCACAGAGGACAGCTGAGGGTGCGGACAGTGGCAGTGAACCGAAAAATTGACTGTAGGTATCAACATCCAGGAGAGACACACCTGCACCGGTGTCCAACAGCAGGGGGATGCACACATCATTAATGTTGACTGTGCATGATTTGAATGACACTGGCCCAGAGCTCACCTTGTGAATGACGGCGGTTGAAGACTGGGGGGTGTGGCCCTCTGACCCAGCCGGGGGAGATCGACAGACGTTGGCAAAGTGATTTTGCTTACCGCAGCTACGGCTTGTCTGGCCACGGGCAGGGCAGTTCTGAGCCCTTGAACATGAGACCGAGATCCACAGTTACCACAGGACTGTTGAGGGCGGGGCCGAGAACGCCGTCGTTACAGTTGCAAGACGTCCCCAGTGGAGTCGGCGCCCGCCTCGCTCTGGCTGGGTTGCGTCCCGAGGGGCAGCCATGAGTAGAGGGAGGAGTCGTTGGCAGCTTGACTGGAGGTGGCCACTTGCTGTGTATTTAGCATAGCAGCACACTCAGCTGCTCCCTCAACCTGTAGTGCGATGGTAATTGCTCTGGACAGCAGCAGATCGTCTTTTTCCAGCAGGAGAATCTCACGCACCTTTGCGTTGTTGGTGTGTTCGATTAGCTGGTCGCGAACCATCTCGTCTTGAAGCGCGCCAAACTTGCATGAGCTAGCTAGCCCTCGCAAATTAGCTACATACTGCTGCCCAGACTCACCAGGCAGTTGGTGTCGCTGACGGAATATAAATCGCCGAAGGAGGGCACTCTGTGGAGCAGCGAAATGGGTGCTCATAAGTCCCACAGCTTCATCAAAGTTCGTGATATTCCCCAGAGTCCCGAGCACACGATGGCCCTCTGCTCCCAAGCAGTGTAGCAACAGAGCCGTCTTCCTAGCCTGGCTCACATCGTCGAGCCCTGAGGCGATGATGTGATTTTCAAAACTATGTAGCCAGCGAGTCCATGGTACCGGAGGCTCGCCAGGTAATGCCAGGAAGGGGGCAGGTGGTGGGAGAGAGATATCAGCCATCCTCGTCGCCAATATTGTATTTAGAAATCACATCAGGACACAGCGCTGTCGCTCGACACAACCGCTACGTTGCATTCTTTATTTAGACTGACACAGCATCACAGGCAGACCCGATCAAACAACCCAGAGCCCGCAGGCATCACCAATCGATCCCAGCACAATAGAACAGCACCACATCAAATGCAGCACTGTCGATGTGTGCAGACATAACACACAACAGCAGAGCAGGAACCGGGGCCGTGAGACGGTCATCCAGATGGTTAGAACTGAATGTTGCGGTTCACTCAGGTCCCTGCATTGTTCAGTGAGCAAAAAAAATGGACCTGCAACGTGGACTTTGTAAACATTTGACTATTGCAGCATACATATATATGTATATATACTTTTTTTTGTAGAAGTAGGGGTAAGGAATAATTCTATATTATCATTTATCATTTTTCTGTGGCATTTTATTAGAATGAAATTCTCTCACAAAGCCAGGCCTGACATATTTAAGGAAGTATTATTTAAAAACTAGTTTTGGTTTGATACTATACTTCACACAGCAAGGTGGTTAGCGTGGTCACCTCACAGCAAGAAGGTCCAGGGTTTGAACCCCGGGGCACTCCAACCTTGGGAGTCGTCCCAGGTCGTCCTCTGTGTGGAGTTTGCTTGTTCTCCCTGTGTTGATTGATTGATTGATTGATTGTGTCTGCGTGGGCTTCCTCTGGGTGTTCCGGTTTCCTCTCACAGTCCAAAGACATGTAGGTCAGGTGAATCGGCTGTACTAAATTGTCCCTAGGTGTGAATGTATTGGCCCTGTGTTGGAATGGGCCTGTCCAGGGTGTCTCCCCGTCTGCCACCCAATGCCTGCTGGGATAGGCTCCAGCTTCCCACAACCCCGATTAGGATAAGCGGCTTGGATAATGAATGGATGGAATGGATTACTTAACACTTTAGTGTGATAAACCTCAGTTGGATTCTGAAATATGATATTTTTGCATATGTAAGTAGATATCAGATATTGTGATTTACATGATTAGCCAAAACATTAAAACCACCTGAAGCCACTGCCATCAGGGAATACTGTTGCCATGAAGGGGTGTACTTGGTCTGCTCCAATGTTTAGGTAGGTGGTACATGTCAAAGTAACATCCACATGAGTGCCAGGACCCAAGGTTTCCAAGCAGAACATTGCCCAGAACATCACACTGCCTCCACCAGCTTGTCTTCTTCCCATAGTACATCCTGGTACCATCTCTTTCCCATGTAAACAACACACACACACCCGGCCATCCACATGATGTATAATAAAACGTGATTCATTAGACCAGGCCACCTTCTTCCAGGTGCTTTCGACAATGGACAGAGGTCATCATAGGCACTCTGACCAGTCTGCAGCTACTCAGCCCCACAAGCTGTGATGCACTGTATGTTCTGACACCTGTCTATCATAGCCTGCATTAACCTTTTCTGCACTTTGAGCTACACTAGCTCTTCTGTAGACTCAGACCAGACGGGCTGCGCCCCATGCGTATCAGTGAGCCTTGTTCGCCCATGACCCTATTTCTGGTTCACCGGTCATTCTTCCTTGGACCACTTTTGGTAGGTACTAACCACTGCATACCAGGAACACTCCACAAGACCTGCCATTTAGGAGATGGTCTGACCGAGTCCCCTGGCCATCACAATTTGGCCCTTGTCTAAGTCGCTCAGATCCTTATGCTTGCCCATTTTTCCTGCTTCCAACACATCAACTTCAAGAACTGACCGTTCACCTGCTGCCCAATATGTCCCACCCCTTGACAGGTACCACTGTAACAAGATAATCATGTTATTCACTTACCTGTCATTGGGCTTAATGTTTTGGCTGATCGGTGTATATCAATATTTTATGAAATTGTTAGTTGTGAATATTTATTTTTTCCATATTGCCCAGCACTGTACAGAAATAAAAGATACATTTCGTGGGACATTTGATGTCCATGTCATACTAACATGGACATGAGTTTTTGTATAAGGTTTCCTTCAGATGAATGGTGAAACTTTAGCGTGGCTTGTCCTTGGGTAGCATAGGAAACAGTTGTCATCAGTAAACTCATAATACGATGTATTATCTGGAGTCAACGTTGTGGAAAAGCCTATATTGTTTCAGCTGTAGTAAGACTAAATGTGATGCTTCTTTTATGTAATTAATACTTTAAGAACAAACCCAGTAACTTTTAGTGTGCAATTATCTTGACTGGCAAAATCAAAGGCCTGTGTTTGGGGCAATGCTTCAGCAGAGAGACAAAAAAAGAAAAAAGAAAAAAAAGGTTCGCATGTCCAAGGACTAATTTCTCAAAAAGATTTCTAATAGTCCTATAAACCAAAGGCAACTCCCACATCCTTGGTATCATCATCAAATTGGGCGAATAGCACAAGTGAAAAGGTGGCTATCTCATGCTGTGTAAGAAATGCATAACTGTACAAAATCTGAATTGGCCCCTTGGAGTGTAACTGGCAATACTGAATAATGAATGTACCAATAAACGCAGCCACCACTGCAGAACATTGCAAATTCTTTCAATCGAGGGTAGATTGAGGGAAATAAAGGCAATATTATAGTATAAATACTTTGATATCACATAATGAGAAAAGCCATAAAGTACCAGACAGGAAATACATGTGTAGAATAAAAACAAAAGCTAAATAGATAAAGTTTTGACAAATAACTTGCTTAAAATATTAAGATATTTTGACTATGCTTCATGCAAACTAAAAAAGATCACGAAGTGGATGAAACACCGCTGCCCTGGCATCCTTTGTGGCCCACTGACCGAACATCTGGAATGACTGCAATTTATTGGAAATGAACTCCAGAAGATGTTTTGCTCAGTTGGCTTTGATTGATCTATTTCTTTATTTTCCAGCATTATAGCGCAGGGATGCCTCACAGCGAGACTTAAATGTTATGTGCACATAACAGTGGCAAGAAGAATGGGAGAACTGTTTCAGGCAATATCTATGAATCAAAAGCAAATGGGATCTACGGGACCATGAGAACCATAGCTAGTACTTCTGGTTAGCTGTGTGTTGATCAGCTCAATTTACAAAAGCATCAGGGCACTGGGCAAAAAAAAAAAAAAAAAAAGGACTCCCAAATCAATCCCAATGAATGATGTTGTTATCCTTCTTTGATGATCTCTGAGTTTAGCTCATGAAATAACAATAACATAACGACAGCAAAAAAACAAAAACAAAACAAAAATAAAACATTCCAAATACCCAGGTAGACCAAACTTGGTGTTAATTAGCAACGGACAAATTAGTGGCCTGCTGTTCAGAATTCCCAGAGATATAAAACATGGACGGAGCAGCAAAACGTCTTTCTCAGTATTCTGAATGTACTTTCTCATATAAATATTAAATAAGAGGTCCTAAAGGGTTGAATGCACAAACCTCCTAGCTGTGGATGATGATAAATAGTAAGCAGTGTTCGTAACAACCGTGCCTAATAACTTGCATTACTAACTGACGAGGTACTGTGCTGTACGACTTGTTCACATTTTTATGTCTAACAGTGTGATGGAAATGTGCAAAATGTGTAAAAATATATAATGTAATGCGCCCTACTTGGTCAACAAGTCAATTCAGCCAGTTTTGCTGACCTTGCCAGATGATCTCTCAATGTTATTTTTTTTATGACTTTAAAACAAGTACTTGAAAATATAGACCACATTATTTTTATCCAGAAAAACTGGAGCTTCCTCAAGAGAGTTTAATTTATTGAAATACTGCGATTTCCAAATTGCTTTTATATTTAGTACAGACTTGGGATTGATAAAATGTGTTCCCCTAATAGCATGATACATGTGAGTTTTGTAGTTTTAATTTCTTGAATGCATAGACCGCATTGTAAGCTTTCATGAAATAAATAATAAAATTGTTTGCAAACTGCAATAAGAACTAGAGTATCATGGCTGGCAACGATGAGATGCACAGCCAATGGTGTCATGTTCTCCTTTGTCAAACGCTGCTGTTATCGGAGAAAATACATTATTAAAGAAAGAGTGAATTAAATTACAACTTTTTGTTCTGCACATTAAAACAAGAGGAGCTTATAAAAGGAACAAAACCAGGAGTTGCGAAGAAAGTTACAGCATTTTTCTTTATTTCGTTATGTTTTGAGAGATAATCTTTGCTTTTTTGGACTAAAAAATAAAAAAAATGAGAGTGATAAGAAAGATGTTGCAGAGAGAAGAGGATGCAACAAGCTTAAATGGGCTTAACTGGTTGAGCCACATAGATATCATCAGAAACATAATTTTCTAATGTTTTTTACGTGGTAAAGATGGACCATTTAAGATGATATATGTTATATGGCCATAGTTCTGCTAACACAGCAAAATCACAATCCAGGAATTACAGAGTGGAAATCCAGCCTCCGTCAGCCATTACGGACACCAGCCTCAATACTTAATTGTCTCCACACGCATTGAGCTGAAAGAAGGAACTCAGCTGTCAAGCCATTGGGGATCAAACACAAAAGCTATATCGTCCCTAACGCTCAAAAATTCACCTTGACATGGAGACACCCAGTACATCATGGGTTTTACCATACCATCCCTATCTGCAAGATATGTTCTAAAGCTGTTGTGTGTAATACTTGCCTGTGGCATGATATGATGATGAAACATCAGCAGACGATTGCCAAAAGGTACTAATTAAAACAAAGGAAAGTAGTGATGACGCTACCCCCCCCCCTTCCCAGATTTCTGCCTTTAGAAATACAGGAGCTGGGTGGCTGAGTTGTTTATTTCGTTGTTTGCACACAACTGTTTGTGCACAGATATGTTTGTAAAACATGTGTATATGACCTATGCAAGAAATCTTGGGCAGCACGGTGGCACAGTTGATTCTCAGCAAGAAGGTCCTGGGTTCGAACCCCAGGCCGTCTCGGGTCGTTACTGTGTGGAGTTTGCATGTTCTCCCTGTGTCTGCATGGGTTTCCTCCCACCATCAAAAAGACATGCATGTGGTTGTTATTGAAATAAAAACTAAGTAAAAAAAAAAAAGACATGCACATTTTTTTTGGGGGGGGGGATTTTTTCCCCCCCACTTTTTCTCCCCAATTGTACCTGGCCAATCACCCACTCTCTAAGCTGTCCCGGTCGCTGCTCCGGCCCCTCTGCCGATCCGGGGAGGGCTGCACATGCTTCTTGCAATCCATGTGGAGTCACCAGCTGTTTCTTTTCACCAGACAGTGAGGAGTTTCACCGGGGGACGTAACACGTGGGAGGTTCACGCTATTCCCTCAAGTTCCCCCTCCCCCCCGAACAGGCGCCCCGACCGACCAGAGGAGGCACTAGTACAGCGATCAGGACACACCAACATCCGGTTTCCCCACCCGCAGACACGGCCAATTGAGTCTGTAGGGACGTCCGACCAAGCCGGAAGTAACACGAGGATTCGAACCGGGAATCCCTGTCTTGGTAGGCAATGGAATAGACTGCTACACTACCCGGACGCCCCTAAAAGACATGCATGTTAGGGTTAATACTCCTGTCTGTGCCCCTGACCAAGGCAATGGAAAGAAGAACTAGGGTTGGTTCCTGGGTGCTGCAGCTGCCCACTGCTCCTATATAATAGGATGATGGGTTAAATGCAGAGAGTGAATTTCATTGTATGTATGTATGTAGAAGTGACAACGTGTATTCTATTCTATTCTATCTTGTGGCATTCAGCATTGGGTTTTTTTTGTTAGTATTTTGGATCAAAACTTCAGAGCAGTGGGGGTGTCTGGGTGGCGTAGTGGTCAATTCCGGTGCCTGCCAACATGGGGATCACCTGTTCAAATCCCCATGTTGCCTCCGGCTTGGTCGGGCGTCCCTGCAGAGGCAGTTGGCCGTGACTGTGCGTGGGAAGCCGGATGTAGATATGTGTCCTGTTCGCTGCATTGACGCCTCCTCTGGTTGCTCTGTGCACCTATTCATGGGGGGAGGGGGAACTGGGTTTAAAAGCGTGATCCTCCCACGTGCTACGTCCCCCCTGGTGAAACTTCTCATTGTCAGGTGAAAAGAAGCGGCTGGCGACTCCACATGTATCGGAGGAGGCATGTGGTAGTCTGCAGCCCTGCCCGGATCAACAGAGGGGGCAGAGCAGCGACCGGGACGGTTCGGAAGAGTGGGGTAGTTGGCCAAGTACATTTGGGGAGAAAAATGGGGAAAATCCAAAAAACATTTTTTTTCAGAGCAGCACAGACCATCAAACCTTTTCTTCTACCGAAGAGAAATTCCTTCATGTACCTCTCAGAAGGTAAAGTTTTAAGTTTGAAGAACATAAACATAAAGTACATTTAGGCCTAAATTGATATAAATATAGGTCTGCACGTAAGTACCAACTAATTATATTTAGATTATTATAGGATGTACTGTGTTTGAGGCCAAAATGAAATTGGAGGCTGAGATGAACAGAAACCAATAAAAGCCAGCTCTGGATAATGATTATTTTTCTTTTGGTCTGTTTTTCTAAAATTAGTGCAGATGCAAATAGGGGGAATAGGAGTACAGCAAGCCTATCCATTACAGACAGAACACCTACACACTTGCATTCCCACACAAATGAAACTGGTAGAATTTATTAATGTTGCGGTGTTAAAACCCTCTGACAAAGGCTTTTTACCTTTATGTCAGCAGCACTTTTTTTCCCTGAACTTGTCAAATGTATTTTTTTCTTTTTTTAGACTCTTCACACACACAACACTCAAACGAGCTCTCATGGTCTTTTTGAGGCATTAACTATGCCAACTCAATGGTTACTGGCGGGCACATTCAGTTTGCAAACACGGCATCCAACATTCAGTGTAAATGCATGGGAACAACTTTTGCCTTAAAGCTTCATTTCTCATATGCGATTCTTGCGAGAGAAAATTTAAGAGCTATTAAAGGAGAGAAAGTGAAAGAAGATGGTATTGCCTGAGACAAAATGTCCACCACAGGCGCTTGAAAGCTGCAGATGTCGGCAAATGCGCGGTGCATTTGCTACCACTCTATTTGAATGTGTTTGTCTTGTTTGCTTTGATTTGCTGTTATTGTGACAATGCCGCTCTTGCTCGCCTTCTCTGACTGTCATTTGGCTGTGTTGCAGAAGGTTGGCAGGCGGAGAGGAGGGTTGTCAGTGCTCATGGGGTACATACACACTTATATGCAAGTCCCTGCTCAGGTCTGTAAAGTGGCTGTATCTGAGATTCTCCCTCCCTCTCTCTCTCTCTCTCTCTCTCTCTCTCTCTCTCTCTCTCTCTCTCTCTCTCTCTCTCTCTCTCTCTCTCTCTCTCTCTGCAGACCTCCAATCATTTGGTTTGACAGATAGTTTGGTTTTGCTTTTTGCTCCATGCAAAATCTTATCATACTTATCACCAAGCTATGCACCTCAGCCTTCACTCATTTTACTGACCGTCATACCATAATCCATTTTAGTGCTCCATGTAAAATACAGTAAATAAATCTTCTTTTGGCGTGAACCCGTCTGTTGCATCATTCAAAATGCTGAAAATGGAGGTTAGGATTCCAGCAGATTTACACATGGCTCCTTCGAGGCAAATATAAACAAATAAAGGCGGACTTCCAGATAGGCATGGCTCCAACCTGAACGCCGATCTGCTAATATATATATATATTCCCCTTTTCTTCCCAGTTGCACTTGGCCAATTACCCCACTCTTCTGAGCCGTCCCAGTTGCTGCTTCACTCCCTTTGCCGATCCGGGGAGGGCTGCAGACTACTCGCCAGCTGCTTCTTTTCACCTGACAGTGAGTTTCGCCAGGGGGACGTAGCGCATGGGAGGATTATGCTATTCCTCCCAGTCCCCCCCCCCCCAAACAGGCGCCACAACCGATCAGAGGAGGCACTAGTACAGCGACCAGGACATATACCCAAATCCAGCTTCCCACCCACAGTTTCTGTAGGGACGCCCGACCAAGCTGGAGGTAACGCAGGGATTCGAACTGGCGATCCCCATGTTGGTAGGCAATGGAATGAACTGCTATGCTATCCGGATGCCCCCTCATGCTAACAAATATAAGTCCCTAAACCAGAAGATGCATAGCAAAAGCCATACACTTATAGTCCTTTACATGCATCTGCTTAACTCTCATCTCTCATTTCATACACTGACTTCTAACACTATCTTTGGGTTATATATGTATATATGTGAGATCGGTGTGCTGATTTGTATTTTTGCAACTCTATTTGACCCAGTCCATATTAACCCGAAGGACGGACTATGATGCACATGGTCCCATAGCCTCCATTACCTCTGTCTCATGACCATAATAATTCCCCCATCGTTCTGGCCATTTTTTATGTGCACAGCACATCATTTAATGCCTCTAAATTGGGGAAGAATTAAAAAAAAAAACAAAGAAAAAAACCAATTTGTCCTCTGCCTTTGGAACAGCATGTCTTTGGCAATTATTGATAACAGTAAATGATAGAATCAGTGTGAATGTATGTCCCAATTACTCTTATTTGTTATAAATAATTTAGCTGATTCACCATACTGTTGTTCAAAAAGAAATAACATTGAAGGTAGGTGCATTTTTTTTTGTTGCTCCATTTGAACTTTTCAAATTAATTCATGTGATGATTCAACTAGAATATTTATTGTTTCTCCATAGATGGATATAAGAAAGTATTTTCTCTGGTTGCATCCCAAAATTATTTCCCTTTCCTTGCATCATGGTTATTATATTCCGTTATAATTGTTATAGGAATGCTATCTGCAGACCTTGTGGTTTGTGGCAGGTGTAAAGAGAAAAGTATAGGCTAAGCTCTTCTCCATCAAATGTAAGAAAAGTGACACTGGCTTGCAAAGACACCGTTTACATGCACCCATTATTCTGGTTATGGTCCGTCTGTATTCTGGTTATGGTCATGGTCTGTGCACAGGAATTCCTCTGTACATTTGTATTTAGGTTTCTCATTCCAGGAATATGTGTTAAACAGTGTTATTGGAGTCGTTAATACGACTCATACATACAAGTGTATCGGTGTGCATGTAAACCCACTGCTTGTGGGGTTTTGTAGCACATTTTCCACGTTGTATTGCATGATTTGCTGTAGCTTTTCTTTGCTTTTGTTTTTGTTGTCATACTTTATACTTTTGCATGTTTATTTTTTTGTTGCATTTACATATTTGCATTTGCGTTTGTGTTTTATCATTTTTAAAAATGTTTTCATATTTTTATGTTTGATTGCTTGTACTGGCTACGATAGTGTTGGCTTGGAGCCTGTTATTACATGGAAGGTTTATTGCACTTATCTTTTTATAATAGATGCTGCTACATTTGCTATACTCTCACCACCGTTTAAGAATAGACTGTGCATGGGGCGTCCGGGTAGCGTAGCAGTCTATTCCATTGCCTACCAACACGGGGATCAGTGGTTCGAATTCCCGTGTTACCTCCAGTTTGGTCGGGCATCCCTACAGACACAATTGGCAGTGTCTGCAGGTGGGAAGCCAGATGTGGTATGTGACCTGGTCGCTGCACTAGCGCCTCCTCTGGTTGGTCAGGGTGCCTGTTCGGGGGGGGGTAGCGTGATCCTCCCACGTGCTACGTCCCCCTGGTGAAACTCCTCACTGTCAGGTGAAAAGAAGCAGCTGGCGACTCCACATGCTGCCCTCCCCAGATTGGCAGAGGGGGTTGAGCAGAAGAGTGGGGTAATTGGCCAAGTACAACTGGGGAGAAAAAAAAAAGGGGGGGGGGTCGACTGTGCATCCAAAATATCTCAGGTTGCAAGTCCAAAACAGGAACTTAGTTCATCTTGTGAGGGTGGTGCAACATCAGAGACAGGTTTGAGGTCTAAATTACAGACTATGTGTGTGTGTGTCTGTATTGCTGTGTGTTTGACAAAGACAATTTAGTCACTGGTGGTTTGGGCACGATATTACACTTTCATAAGTACAGGCTGCTCATGAACTAAATTACAGCAAAATGGATGAATTCTTCAAAGTAGTGGCGTGGTTCCAGACCTTTGAGTTTTGGGACATGAGCCCTTATAAGAGGCAGCTCAGCATGGGGTCTTGTTCAGATCAAGCATGCCCTTAGCTAAAGATTTTCATTCTGAATACTGCTCTTGAGGGATGAATACATAAACAGCAAATTCACCGATGAGGGTACCGTACTGCATTGCCACTCTTTTCAAGGCAGGCGGGGAGACGTGAGATGGAGCAGGAGCCTATTACTGTAATCCAGAGAACAGGTTTCTGCTCCATTTGTGAAGTCGGATCTTGGGGTTTAGGTTGTTGAGGGGCATTCAGCTCATTATTGCTTTCCACATACTGTGCAGCTCTTGCAAAGCTAACTGATATATGTCAGTTCCTGTTTATCTAGCACATTCAGGCTTTTTTTTTGCAAGGAAGACGTGGGACAGAGAGGATGAAGCACGCAGCAAATAAGAACATTTTTTATCAGTAAATGTCCTTGTTGTGTTTTAACACTTTCTGGTCATTCAAGATATCAACATGTGTATTGATAAAATATCCCATATATATATATATATATATATATATATATATATATATATATATATATATATATATATATATATATAGATGTAGGACAAATTTAATACATAACAATACAAGGTTGTTTCGTGCGTTGTGCACTCATCAGCTGCTAATGTGATTCAAGAATCACATTAGCAGCTATTACTTGACTCACTGAATTATTTTGCTCCTTATTTGTTGAGCACTTTCCCTACCATTGAGTGCCATTGTTTCTTTTAATGAAGTTTTATATATATATATATATATATATATATATATATATATATATTCATCCATCCAAATATTCAAAATATAAATTGGATCGCTCAAATAATTATCAACGACTTTGTTAAAAATTAGGAAATGATTAATTAAATAATCGGTCTTTGAATTTTTTTTCTTTAGTTGAAAAGCTGGAATTACTTCTACTGTGATGGCTATTTCCATGACAAAACTTAGATATATTTTGTGTATTATTGAAATACCACTTTGTGTAACACATGGTTATTGAGTTCTCAGACCTGTTGAAAGCTTTAGTATTAGTTCATCTCTGATCATCTGGTGAGTAAGCGCAGAGAAAAAAAGTCAAATACAAGACAGATTCCGTGTGTGTGTGTGTGTGTGTGTGTGTGTGTGTGTGTGTGTGTGTGTGTGTGTGTGTGTGTGTGTGTGGGCCCTGTGATGGACTGGCGGCCTGTCCGGGTTGTCTGCCCACCTGCCGCCCAGTGACAGCTGGGATAGGCTCCAGCATCCCTGTGACCCTGAGAGCAGGATAAGCAGTTTGGATAAAGGATGGATGGTAAAATATGTATAATATAAATTTAAAAAAAAATTATATTTATATTTATCCATTCATCCAGCCATTGTCCAAGCCGCTTATCCCAATCGGGGTCGCGGGTAGCTGGAGCCTATCCCAGCAGGCATTGGGCGGCAGGCGGGGAGACACCCTGGACAAGCCGCCAGTCCATCACAGAGCCGACACATTCACACCGAGGGACAATTTACCTTTTACAAAGTCCGCCCCCCTTAGTTACTGTTGCTATGCCCATCAAGCATTTCAGAACTATCCAGGAAGTAGCCGGAAAACACCAAAACATGAAGGAAGAAATCAGCGCATTGTGTGGGTAAAAGTAACAGTAATAATACGTTAGCTGTATTAGCTATCAATAATAGCTAGTAGCAAGCTTAGCTTGGAGCAGACAGGTATTTTTGTTAATTTTGGATGGATTAAGCTGGCCATGGGGTCTGCTATACTGCGAAATCTATTGCCGACATTGCGCTTCTTGCGTTCTGGGTTTCGGGAAGGGAAAGAAAATTACACCCCCTCCAAACTTTTCAGATAGCTAGTATCCGATTTGCAGATCCCATAAGCACACCGTTTCAGCATTTTGTTGTGTGTTTGAAAGCTTGACGGACCGCTGCTAAGGTAGGATTGGACAAGCACCGTTCTGGGGCGATACTTTGTGAAAGGTCGATTCTCCCCGTGTCTGTGTGGGTTTCCTCCAGGTGCTCAGGTTTCCTCCCACAGTCCAAAGACATGTAGGTCAGGTGAATCGGCCATTCTATTTATATTTTCTTTATTTTTATTTTTTCATATTATATATTATTTCATTTAATAAATAATATAAATATTCCATTCCATTAGCCAAACTGCTTATCCTGCTCTCAGGGTCGTGGGAATGCTGAAGCCTATCCCAGCAATCATTGGGCGGCAGGCGGGGAGACACCCTGGACAGGCCGCCAGGCCATATTATTAGAAATTATTATTACAAATATATATTTTATATATTTATATTTATATATTGCGTCAAAACACAAACATTTTTTCAATTAATACTGCTTTAAGTCTTCTGAAGAAATCTACTGATGAAATGTAACATCACTAACGTTGTTCACTTGAGCTCCGTAACGTGAAACCTGATGGAGAACCGACACATCCGCCGTGCCATTTCATAAAGGAGCCCATTGGTATGATGTGTGCATACCTGCTGGCCTTTCAGCAGGGGAAAATGAGATCCTCTCCAACTGACACCTCCAGGATTTCAAAATTCTCCGATGTAGGGAACTGATATTGGATGAGCGGTGATTGCATCCCCAGTGGCATTTTGGTGGTAAAAAGCACCAAAATTAGGACTTATGGCTTATTTTCTTCCGGGCCTATTGTAGCATTCTCTGCAGCATTTCCCATTGTTGATTACAATAATTACTGCACTCACTAGCATCCATGTAAGTGCATAAAGCTCTTAGCCGAAGCCAATGTTTGTTGGAGGCTCTCCCCGTGTGCCAAAGGGCTTTTATCAGAATGAGACATTCTTTTCTCTTCATCCGCCATCTATTTTTTAATGTCTACTGAGATGCCATTTTCTCCAAGTGCCTTCTTCAAATATCTATTGTACAAATATCCCTAGGATTTTCCACTGCATTGTACCCCCTGAAAAGGGACCCATCTGATCACTTCACTGTTTTTTTTTTCTTTTTTGGACCCCCCCCCTTTTCTCCCCAATTGTATCTGGCCAATTACCCCACTCTTCCGAGCTGTCCCGGTTGCTGCTGCACCCCCTCTGCCGATCCGGGGAGGGCTGCAGACTACCACATGCCTCCTCCGATACATATGGCGTCGCCAGCTGCTTCTTTTCACCTGACAGTGAGGAGTTTCACCAGGGGGGCGGAGAGTGTGGGAGGATCACGCTATTCCCCCCATTTACCCCTTCCCCCTAAACAGGCACCCTGACCGACCAGTAGAGGCGCTAGTGAAGCAGCCAGGACTCATACCCACATCCAGTTTCCCACCCGCAGACATGGCCAGTTGTGTCTGTAGGGACGCCCGACCAAGCTGGAGGTAACACGGGGATTCGAACCGGCGGTCCCCGTGTTCGTAGTTAATGGAATAGACCGCCACGCTACCCAGACGACTTCATTGCTTATTTGATTGGAATTTGTGCCCCCGATTGACTGATTGATTTAATGATTGATTGCAGGCGAGATTGGTATTGATAAAACAAAAGTGGAGATCAACGATCTCTTACTTGTCACATGACGGGTCCAAAATTGGCATCAGTAATTGGTCCGGGATGCAGGTTGAATATCGTTCCCAGACCTTCTTTTACTGAGCCCACAGAAAACGGATCCAATTGAATGCCATAAAATAGTTGGGACGGTAGTTTTAAATTATGCCTAAACCTAAATATATTATAACTGTTAGTTATTCTCACATCCTTGCCTGCCACAGACTCTAACATGGTATAGAGATAGCATGGTGCTCTGAATAACCCACTTTCTTGTCATGCAGAGAATTGAGTCACAGGATGACCTTTGAATAGCTAATAAACACATGATCTTGTCGGTGAATGTCCTCTTTAGATGCAATTGAAAATATCATGTAGAGATTTCATGTCGTGTATAGGTTATTCGCATCAGTTCTGTGTACAAGGAAAGGTTCAAGATTCAAAGGTTTATTCATCATATACTTCACACATAGTGAAATTATTTTTGACAAACTCTGGCAACTGTGCAACAGAAAATAAGTGGAACAACAATACAATAAGAATAAAATAAAATATAATATATACAAGTACATTATATACAAATACAAAAAACCTCCATCTATAAAACCTACAAACCGGGGAATTATTACACAAACCAGGGAGTAAATGTATGTTCAGTGATGCCGTGCCTTCTTAAATTTAGATTTATTTATTTAGTAGACACTTTTTATCCGAAGTGACTTACAAGAAAGTCAGCAGTTAGCAGATTGATTCAGATGTTACTAACATGCTTCATAGAGCTCTAAATAGTAACTTTATCAGCCAAGAATTTATTTCATTACAAGTCATTCAGCATGAGATCGTCCAGATGGAGTGACAAGAGACTCAAGCTACTAAGTAGATGGACAATACCACCTGCTAGTATCACACATCGGTGGCCTTAGCTATGTTTCATCCATTTCAACTGAAACAGGCCCCTTGATTGACGTGCAAGAATTGAATAATTAACCCACTTTTATTTTTAATATGTATTGTGGCGAGGCCACTGCCGGCATGTCCATATTGGTGAACCAGGCAATTGCTCGGAGCAGCACTTTATCAAGGGTGGTGAAATGTGGGCCAACTATTAAAGCGCAAAATTGCGGAGTAAAAAAATAATAATCGCAGAGTAACCAATAGCAGTAACTGCAGACTCACTAGGCAACGCTTTCTGTAAGCACAATGACTTGCTGAGGAATGTGTCAATCACACTGCACCTGCAGCCACCTCCCACCCCCAGCTCTCACGAGCCAATGGTAGCCTGGCCTACAGACGCCATTTTCGATAGTGTTCGCGTTCCCGCTGTGTACACTTCTGAAAGGTAAGCTTTTTTTGTTCTCTAGTCGTTGTATAAATTGCTAATATGTGCTTACACATGCACACGAGAAAGTGGTGTATAGGAGAGATTTGCAGTGGAATTTATTTCCTTTAAATTTGAGGAGCTGAAATTGGATTATTTGGAAAACAGCTACACATACTGTCATGACCGCAGTAAAGAATTTGGAACCAGGTTACTGGAGTTCTTATGCAGACCTGTTTGGTGTGTTGTTTGTATACGGATATGCAAAATGCACGCATTTTGTGTCATGAATACTTTAATATTGTTGCCACGCTGAGCACACAAACGTTGCACTAGACTATTTACATTATGTGTATGGCGTATTGGCGTTTGTGTGTTTTTGCTGGCTTTTGCTTTACGTGTATGACATATTTGCCTTAATGTGTTGTTTCTGGTATAGTATGTTGCAAAAGGGGGGCGGAATAAATATTTTTCGCCTAGAGCAACTGAAGTGCATGCTCCGGTCCTGGGCGAGGCGAGCTGTGGTTACTTCGTTCAAAGATTACACATGAGAACCACCACTAGTGGGCGCTCGACTGACATCTGTGACACAGTCTAGTAATTCAATGCGGACTAGTAGTTGCCGAGAAGGGTGACGCTTCTCATTCCAAAGCAAAATTGTCGTCGTTCCAGTTTTTAATTAAGGGTTTGGATTATTTCTATGTTGACCTGTCCATGATGCTGAAAGTGCACATAATGCATTTAAGTTTAAGTCTGAAAATATACCATTATTATACCATATTTTTAATGACAATGAAATTGAATTGAATTGAATTATTGATGCAGACCGACTTCAATCCTTGCTTCTTTTTTTTCCCTTTTACATTTTTTTCTTTGGTGTGGGGTAAGGCCCACTCATTACGTCTTGAAACGGGCCCCCAGATGCTTAAGGCCGCCTATGGTCAGACACCTCATGCAAGTCCTGACACTACCAGATTAGCAATGAATGCAAGGTGGTGTCAGTGCAATAGGCTACATATAAATTAGCTTTATATTATTGCAGTTGGAGCTTCAAACTGGAAATTGAGCTTTAATTTTCAGAAAATCATCTGTCCTCGTTGAATTTTTTTTAGATACACAGATAATGATACCATAAGAATAGCATTAACATATCTCAAAGCTGAATTGTGTTGATATTACCCTTTTCAACTATTACTTCAATCCACTGCAAATGCCGAGTGTAAAGAATCCAATTATTTTATTGAAAGGTGGAGAGAAGCAGAAGGTCTTTAAATGCCTTTTAAAAAAAAAAGGGGGGGGGACTTAGTACTGTAGTTCAGCAAACTCGGGCGACATTGTGTGCAGCTGTAGCCTTGGATACATTTATTCTTATTCATTCAGCTTTCACTCATTTTCCACACCATGTGGAAGCTACAAGACAGCACAGAAAATTAGAGTAAAGACTATCAATTAGGGTTAAGAGGCCCCAAACGTGGCATGGGTTGGCCAGCCGTGCAGTGCAGTGTAGCCTGACACCTGATGGCTAATGGAAATTGACATACCTGCTTGGTAAGAGTCATGGACTGAGGGCTCACTGGCAGTCAAGTGGAGTGGACCCCGGAGGGGAAAGAAAGCCCATTCCTCCAGGCGTCATCTCCAATTAACTAGGCCATGCGGCAGGCCTCTGTTTGTTCTCATTAAAATGTTAATCAAATGGAACAGCAACCTGCCAGTGGTCAGGATATCCTTCCAGCAAAGCCTTCCACAAATTTAATTAAAAAATCTGCATGTTTTAGTGTTGTGTCAGCGTCTCTCTCATTCCCTTACAATACATGAAGAAGAAGGCACGTAAGAATGCTGATATTTTTTTGTTTTTTTTTGTTTGGGGGGGGTGGGGTCATCTATGTTTGTGCCAAACTAGGTTGGTTCTGTTAAAAGTGTTTTGTTTTGTTTTTTCAAACAAAGGTTCTTGAGTATAAACAGCCCAAATCTTTTTCTTTCTTAGGTTGGCAATACCACGCAATGGTAAATAAATGGGCTGCATTTTATAGCACTTTTCTAGCTGCAGCAGCCACTCAAAGCACTTTTACAATTAGTTTGTGCATCACGTTCACCCATGCACACACACACACACACACACACACACACACACACACCCACACCCGTTTTGTAAGGAGGAGCAAGGATCGAATCAGATGACCTGCTGCCACTGGTCACTTTGATTGCATTGCTCTATTGCACATACTGAGTGCAACAACTAATTGTGCATCTCTATAGTAGTGCATCTATTATGTGCAGGATCTGGGTAATAAGTTATTACTTAATATCTACCACTGTTTCCTGTCCAGTCAAATCTAATACCATGCATCACATACTTCATGTGCCACAGTAACTGGATTCATCATGGCCTACTTAGAGCACACCTCTGTTGTAATGCACCTTGAATATAGCTCACATGCAGGTCAACACTCTTGCCATATCCTGCCCCCCCCCTCCTTTTCTCCCCAATTGAACTTGGCCAACTATCCCACTCGTCCGAGCCATCCCGGTTGCTGCTCCATCCCCTCTGCTGATCCAGGAGGGGCTGCACTACCACATGTCTCCTCCGATACATGTGGAGTCATCAGCTGCTTCTTTTCACCTGACAGTGAGGAGTTTCACCAGGGGGACATAGCGCGTGGGAGGATCACGCTACCCTCCCCCCCCCCGAACAGGCGCCCCGAACGACCAGAGGAGGCACTAGTGCCGCGACCAGGACACATACCCACATCCGGCTTCCCACCCGCAGACATGGCCAATTGTGTCTGTAGGGACGCCCGACCAAGCCAGAGGTAACACGGGGATTCGAACCAGCGATCCCTGTGTTGGTAGGCAATGGAATAGACCGCTATGCTACCCAGATGCCCCATATTTTTTACATTTTTTAAATATATTTTATCATATATCTATTTTTAATAATAATTGTATTTAGTATTTACTTGTATTTATGTATACTTGTGTAACAAAGAGCAACTTACCAAGTGAAATTCCTCATGACCCTGACTCAGACTCTGGCCAAGCAGACTTTAGGATCACTTCAATAGCTTTATATAACACATTTCCAAAGATTTCAGGTGGTTTAGTGGACATTACTTTCATATGGCATCCCAGGAATAAGCTTGTGTTTCCATTGAAATAAGTGTAAGAGAAGAGATGTGGGGGGGGGGGGGGGGTGAGACCAGGTTGTTGTCTTGTTGTTTTGCATCATCTAACAACTTTTCTCTTATTAATGAAAATGACTGCAGCATCAAAGCCCAAAAGACCTTAAGTTTCTACTGTAGTTATTTTCCCCCATGCAACTGCAGCCCTCCCTTGTCAGACGGAAAACCCATTAGAGCTTGAATCCATTGCCACAGTGTTTGAGCTTCAAGATGGCCACAACAGAGGAAGTCCTGTAGATCAGATATGCAGCTCTTTTTATCCCTGTGCATACCGCTGTGCATCAGTCAGCAACAATAAATAAAAAAAGTGGTGAGGCACAACATTCGACTCTATTCTGAGAGCCAACTTGTCCTATAATTTCTTCACTCACATTTATTCTGTCTAACCAGTCTGGGCTCACTGCAGTTTAATGGTTGCAGAATGTAAGTATGTGATGTATGTAACTATGATGCGTTTAGATAATTACCTTCAAAGATAACAGTTTAGAAGAATGAAGGCTATGCATCTTAGGAGCTGAAAAGTGTTTTACACTGTTGTACTGCCAGTGCAAACTTCTTTTTTCTTCGTGGACAAAAAAAGTAAAAACAATGTATTATCAATGCAAAAAGCATAAAGCATGCAGTAAAAAAAATGCTTTTAACAGTCACCCTGCAGCAAAAGAAACATAAAGACATAGTTCATGCTGTTTCCATGCTGCTTGGGGAATTGGCTACACATGCTTCATTACGGGATCAGCTTTGCATGAAGTATTGTGTGTAATCAAGGAAGGGGGAGGATATCGAGGTATCATTAGTTGTATACTGCACTGCAGGACCCGCTCCAGCCGAAACCTCACAATACTCAGCTGCTAGGATGATGGCAGAACATTTTCATCATTACTCCTTTTCTATGTGGGGGGCTCTCCAGAAAGCATAGGTGACTTTACTGTAATGCTATTTTCATCCATGTTTTACCACTGCAGGATTGTATCATTGCACAACCACCATTCTGTTATACTTTGTCATGGCAATCATCACCTACAAGAAACTGAGGCAACAGGGCTGAGCTGAAACTCCCTGAAGAAGTCACATCTTCACAGCTTTTGTGCTTGAGTCCCCTGTTCATGTTCTCTTGCAATTTCCTTGTTCAAATTCCCTTCAATCACCTGCCTAGAGCAGCTTTTGAGACAGCAATGGTGGGCGAATCCGAGTGTGATAGAGGCTGAGTAAATGTCCCAGGAAATCCTCAAGTGACGACATACGAACTGGTGATAACAAACTGTGCTGCTGCATATGAAAGCAAATGTGAATAGGCTGCTGAAAGGGACTGGGATAAATCTCAGGTCGGTGGCTCTCAAATAAGGTTTGCTTGATCGCTAGTCCCCAGCTCCCTATTTTTATTTATTTATTTATTTGCCTTTACTTGAGGTCAGTGCCAGGCAAGCCACAAAGATTACAGCTTGGCTGTATATTTCATGAGTCCCCTCATAGTCCCATTCTGGCACCCCATCAGCAACCTGCAGGGCCTTATGAATTCTACCAGGCAAATTAGACACTATGTGGGGTTAATTTTGAATTGATTGAAAGGTTTTAAAGGGGGGGGATTTTTCATTATTCTTCTTGAATAGTTTTTAAAGACCTTTTAAAGGCTAATTTCCCCAGCTCTCATTTCACCCCACAAAGTATGTTCACAAAGCTTTCACATTGATCACTTTGCAGGAGAGTCAGTGAGGCTAAGGAAAGAAGACGATTGGTCTGACTCTATCAAGGCTCATGCACGTAGTAGAATACAGAAGATGTGGTGGACATGTAATTGTGACTAAATGATTAGGATTTATCAACTCACATAGTCAATATAATTCTAAATCAAAATGACTTTCAGAGGTTTCCCAGTTTGACTGAAATGAGGTACTAACACTTGATGGAACAATATACACCACAACTCAATTTGATTCCATTCAATTCAGTTCAATTCTATTCATTTTATTCATCCCCGAGGCCCAATTAGAATGCACGCAAAGTGCATTAAAATAAAATAAAACTCATTCAGAACATGCAAACAGTAGGGGTGCCCCCTATATAATATAAAATAATATAAAGTGCAAAATAAAGGGACATTCATAGAGTGCGGGGGGTAATGGAGTAGAGAAGATCAGTCAGTCCTGGTTTAGGTGTGTGTGTGTGTGTGTGTGTCTGTGTGTCTGTGTGTGTGTGTGTGTGTCTGTGTGTGAGGGAGGAGGTTATTCAAAAGTCTGATGGTATCAGGGAGAAAAGTGTCCCTTCTTTTGACTGCTCTGCATCCGGGGCAGCAGACTTTCAAAGACAAAATGCAGTACATAAGATGGATCATTCAGATTATTCAGATGGATCATTGGATCACATTTTATTTAAAGTCTGTTGCTGGTGGAGGAAGGTGAGACTCAGTTGTTGATGTCCAGTGATTTTAGAGCAGGTGTTCACTATGCTCAGAGGATTCTTCTTGTTCCTGATAGAAAGTGAATTAAACCAACAGATGAATGAGAAGGTTATTTCGACCTCGATGAAAGAATGATAAAAGGAAATGATGTCCGGACTCGCTTCAATGGAGCTGAGTTTTCTTGGTAGATATTTCCTCCGCTGGCATTTCTTCAGGATGACATCAGCCTTTTTCTCAAATCTTAGTTTGTGATCAAAGGTGGTGCCAAGATATTTATATTGCCGAACCACCTCCGCCGGCTCCCCATGGGTGACCCTGCTGGCTGAAATCTGGAGAAGTCGACAAACAACTCTTTGGTTTTAGAGACATTCATTTCCAGCAGAGAGTTGTCAAACTGACTAGTAAACTCAGAGTTAGCTGAAGTTCTTGATTTGAGCCGTTGAGCAGGCAAGTAAACTTCAGCAGATGGTGAATGGTGAGAAGACCTCTGCTATGATCTCTGCATGAGGTGAAGAGCAGTGGAGACAGCCCTGAGGTGACCTTTTGGCAAATAAATGATAAAAGACTGCATTAATATGAGCTTTTCTAGTCTACCGACCATTCAAAGTGCTTTACAATGTATGCCTCACATCCACCAATTCATCCACACAATCGTACACTGATGGTAGGGGTTGTCATGCAAGGCGCCAACCTGCTCATCAGGACCAATAAGGGGTTCAATGTCAACATGCTGTCTTGAGGAGCCGGGGATTGAACCAGCGACCTTCCGATTACTAGATGACCTGCTCTACCTCCTGAGCCATGCCGCAAGAACATTGAGACCTGTCACTGACAATGACTCCCCAAGACCTGTTAGAAAGGACGTTATCCAGGAAGGAAAGAAAGGAGGAGAGAAAGAAGGAAATCATCCATCACCTCACCTAACTGATGATTCAGGTGGACAGGGGACAGCAGCTTATCATTGAAGATGTGGGGGCTGCATGATGTTAAAAGCAGAGGAGCCCACAAGCAGCAGCCTTGGTAATTGCTTTGCAGGCGTTTATGAACACTTTCTGTCAAAAACAGAAACAAAAACTGTTGGTTCAATTACACATCTGGTTCCCAAAGGTCTTTTAACTACACAACAAATCTATCGAGTATGCGCTAACATGCAACCGCTGACAGGAAGCAGAACAATAAGTCCAAACAGTGTAATTCTATAGTTGTTAAAAAAGGCATGGAGGTGCAGGTCTGAGAGCACATGGTCGTACTAAGTGAAGGTGTGAATTCCCCAACCACTGCTGGTTCAGACTTTTCATAGTAACTAACATCTTTTTTTACTATGATAAAAAAATTACATCCATTTTATGTTATCTTCGCTGATGTTATATATATATATACTATATATATATATATATATATATATATATATACACTTAGCACAAAAAGTAAGGAAATGTGAGTTTGGTAGATTATTTCTTTGTTGTAACAGTGCTTCTTGGCAATAAATCTTATACCGTTGGAAAGCCTGTTTATTTCCCTTTTAAATGGCGCCACATTTGTAAGGAACATGCATTTGTGGGATGAGCAGCAGAGCTGAGTATGTGGGTTGCGCCCATAAAAAATTTGCCAAATCTTCTCTGCCAATGCCAAACAGCTTATTTTGCTGTTGCTATTGACTGTTTTGAGCTTCTGGTACCCCAGGTGCTGACAATCAGGTGCCTGATGTAAGATTTATTGACAAGAAGCATTGTTAGAACAAAGAAATAATCTACCAAACACAAATTTCCTTACTTTTTTGTGCTAAGTTTATATATAATTTAGTGAGTCAAGTAAATTCTTTATGAGACAGTACAAGCCTGTTTCATGCCATAAGCAATCATCAGCTTTCAATAAAACTACTTGAGGAAAGGACATACCATTTACTGCCTCATCATACTGTTAATACTGAGTTAATACTCACTGGATTATTTTGCTCCTTATTTGTTGAGCACTTTCCCTAACATTGAGTGTTTATTTTAACAAAGTTATATATATATATATATATATATATATATATAGATATACACTACCGTTCAAAAGTTTGGGATCACATTGAAATGTCCATATTTTTGAAGGAAAAGCACTGTACTTTTCAATGAAGATAACTTTAAACTAGTCTTAACTTTAAAGAAATACACTCTATACATTGCTAATGTGGTAAATGACTATTCTAGCTGCAAATGTCTGGTTTTTGGTGCAATATCTACATAGGTGTATAGAGGCCCATTTCAAGCAACTATCACTCCAGTGTTCTAATGGTACAATGTGTTTGCTCATTGGCTCAGAAGGCTAATTGATGATTAGAAAACCCTTGTGCAATCATGTTCACACATCTGAAAACAGTTTAGCTTGTTACAGAAGCTACAAAACTGACCTTCCTTTGAGCAGATTGAGTTTCTGGAGCATCACATTTGTGGGGTCAATTAAACGCTCAAAATGGCCAGAAAAAGAGAACTTTCATCTGAAACTCGACAGTCTATTCTTGTTCTTAGAAATGAAGGCTATTCCATGCGAGAAATTGCTAAGAAATTGAAGATTTCCTACACCGGTGTGTACTACTCCCTTCAGAGGACAGCACAAACAGGCTCTAACCAGAGTAGAAAAAGAAGTGGGAGGCCGCGTTGCACAACTGAGCAAGAAGATAAGTACATTAGAGTCTCTAGTTTGAGAAACAGACGCCTCACAGGTCCCCAACTGGCATCTTCATTAAATAGTACCCGCAAAACACCAGTGTCAACATCTACAGTGAAGAGGCGGCTGCGGGATTCTGGGCTTCAGGGCAGAGTGGCAAAGAAAAAGCCATATCTGAGACTGACCAATAAAAGAAAAAGATTAAGATGGGCAAAAGAACACAGACATTGGACAGAGGAAGACTGGAAAAAAGTGTTGTGGACGGATGAATCCAAGTTTGAGGTGTTTGGATCACAAAGAAGAACGTTTGTGAGACGCAGAACAAATGAAAAGATGCTGGAAGAATGCCTGACGCCATCTGTTAAGCATGGTGGAGGTAATGTGATGGTCTGGGGTTGCTTTGGTGCTGGTAAGGTGGGAGATTTGTACAGGGTAAAAGGGATTCTGAATAAGGAAGGCTATCACTCCATTTTGCAACGCCATGCCATACCCAGTGGACAGCGCTTGATTGGAGCCAATTTCATCCTACAACAGGACAATGACCCTAAACACACCTCCAAATTGTGCAAGAACTATTTAGAGCAGAAGCAGGCAGCTGGTATTCTATCGCTAATGGAGTGGCCAGCGCAGTCACCAGATCTGAACCCCATTGAGCTGTTGTGGGAGCAGCTTGACCGTATGGTACGCAAGAAGTGCCCATCCAACCAATCCAACTTGTGGGAGCTGCTTCTGGAAGCGTGGGGTGCAATTTCTCCAGATTACCTCAACAAATTAACAGCTAGAATGCCAAAGGTCTGCAATGCTGTAATTGCTGCAAATGGAGGATTCTTTGACGAAAGCAAAGTTTGATGTAAAAAAAATCTTATTTCAAATACAAATCATTATTTCTAACCTTGTCAATGTCTTGACTCTATTTTCTATTCATTTCACAACATATGGTGGTGAATAAGTGTGACTTTTCATGGAAAACACAAAATTGTTTGGGTGATCCCAAACTTTTGAACGGTAGTGTATATATATATATATATATACACTCACCGGCCACTTTATTAGGCACACCTGTCCAACTGCTCGTTAACGCAAATTTCTAATCAGCCAATCACATGGCAGCAACTCAATGCATTTAGGCATGTAGACATGGTCAAGACGATCTGCTGCAGTTCAAACCGAGCATCAGAATGGGGAAGAAAGGTGATTTAAGTGACTTTGAACGTGGCATGGTTGTTGGTGCCAGACGGGCTGGTCTGAGTATTTCAGAAACTGCCGATCTACTGGGATTTTCACGCACAACCATCTCTAGGGTTTACAGAGAATGGTCTGAAAAAGAGAAAATATCCAGTGAGCGGCAGTTCTGTGGGCGAAAATGCCTTGTTGATGCCAGAGGTCAGAGGAGAATGACCAGACTGGTTCGAGCTGATAGAAAGGCAACAGTAACTCAAATAACCAGTCATTACAACCGAGGTATGCAGAAGAGCATCTCTGAACGCACAACACGTCGAACCTTGAGGCAGAGGGGCTACAGCAGCAGAAGACCACACCGGGTGCCACTCCTGTCAGCTAAGAACAGGAAACTGAGGCTACAATTCGCACAGGCTCACCAAAATTGGACAATAGAAGATTGGAAAAACGTTGCCTGGTCTGATGAGTCTCGATTTCTGCTGCGACATTCGGATGGTAGGGTCAGAATTTGGTGTCAACAACATGAAAGCATGGATCCATCCTGCCTTGTATCACCGGTTCAGGCTGGTGGTGGTGGTGTAATGGTGTGGGGGACATTTTCTTGGCACACTTTGGGCCCCTTAGTACCAATTGAGCATCGTGTCAATGCCACAGCCTACCTGAGTATTGTTGCTGACCATGTCCATCCCTTTATGACCACAGTGTTCCCATCTTCTGATGGCTACTTCCAGCAGGATAATGCGCCATGTCATAAAGCTCGAATCATCTCAGACTGGTTTCTTGAACATGACAATGAGTTCACTGTACTCAAATGGCCTCCACAGTCACCAGATCTCAATCCAATAGAGCACCTTTGGGATGTGGTGGACCGGGAGATTTGCATCATGGATGTGCAGCCGACAAATCTGCAGCAACTGCGTGATGCTATCATGTCAATATGGACCAAACTCTCTGAGGAATGTTTCCAGTACCTTGTTGAATCTATGGCACGAAGGATTAAGGCAGTTCTGAAGGCAAAAGGGGGTCCAACCCGGTACTAGCAAGGTGTACCTAATAAAGTGGCCAGTGAGTGTGTATATATATTTTATATATATATATATATATATATATCCGATAGATGTAGGAAAAAAAACAAAACTTTAATTCATAGCAGTACCTGTTTCGTGCGTTACGCACTCAGCAGCTGCCAAGTTGGCTATATAGTCCACTTTTCATTTGTTGAGCACTTTTATCAACACCATTGACGGTTTCAAAAAACAAAAAAATGCTCTCTCTCTCTCTCTCTCTCTCTCTCTCTCTCTCTCTCTCTCTCTCTCTCTCTCTCTCTCTCTCTCTCTCTCTCTCTCTCTATATATATATATATATATGCAGTCCCCCCCCCTTACTGGACGGTTTGTGATCATACTATGTATTTGAATGTAGGCAACAACCCCCTTCTCCATTGGTTGTTGTGCATGTGATGTGCATGACGAGGCAGTTAATATGTTATGTTCTTTCCCATGTAGCTCTATTGACAGCTGATGATTGCTTAAGGCATGATACAGGCTCGTACTGTCAATTACAGAATTACTTGAATCACCAGATTATTATCACCAGATTATTATACAGGAAAAAAAGCTTTTAATACATAGCAGTACAAGCTAGTTTCGTGCGTCGCACACTCATCAGCTGCTAATGTGATTCAACAAAGAAAAACACGGTATACGTTGCCCCGCGTCACGCACCTAATTTCGGTGGACAGCAACCAATGAGAGGAGAAAGCATTTGAACTATTACAACGAATGGGGTAGGTAGTTAACGATGCACAGCAACCAATGGTGGGGTAGAAAACATTACAACCAATAGGGTAAGAGGTTGGGGCTTGTTTTGCAAAAGCATTTAAATGATCAGGGCACTGCTGAAATAGCATACATTTAAAATATAACAAGGTAATGTCAAATGGGGTAATTTATGTATATGATATACATAGTGGGGTGGTGTTGGGGCACAGTTGGAAGGGCAGGCAGTGAAAATATAAAAAATATGTCTAATAAATGTCGCATGTGTATCATCAAATGGGGAGGGGGGATAATAAAGACATTTTACTTGTAGTTACAAAGAAGATATTTTTTTCGGTGTCTACAGCTGGTGGCCAATTCGTTTCTACTATTCAAGGTGGACTTATCAGGTCTGCAAATAAAGTTCTGCAAATATTTGCATATATATATACACACACACACACATGATGCTGCACATGTATATGGGGAAAATACTGAGTGAGCATCATTATTCTATATTTATATTTAAAATATTCTGCTCTGGCATAATTTTAAATTCAATTTAAATTTTTGCATGTCATTATTATTTACGGCTGCTTCAGTGAGTATTTTTTACCATCTTTGATAATCAATGATGCATAGGAAAGATGATGGGCCCCTGAATATTACAACATGCTAATCAAAAAAGGACCTTTAAACTTCACGACGTTCTTTAAGGGAGTGTAAACGGGAATCTCATCTGAACGTACTGGATTTTATGTTTATGATGGAGTGCCTCTGGGAATTTTATTTTATTCACATTTATTCTGTTTGCAATTATTCTATGCAATATCTATTTCTAAAATCAATTGCAAATCTTTTCACTGTCAGTTGCTGACTTTTATTAAAGTTCAGTCATTTGTCTCATGTAATTGATTTGTGGCCTTCTGGTAGTTCAGTCTCGTGGATCTTTCTTAAAATATGTAACAGTGATGCCTCTCTCAACCGAGCACGTGTCATGTAAATGCAAACCATAACCTCTGTGATTAACTTTTTATCAGGTATATTCCAGTTTGTGTGTTGGGGCTAATCTTTTGTTATATATCCCAGGGTGACATACACACATGCTATGAGGTCCTCCTCAGCCCGAGCAGGCCACATCAACACGTGTGTGCATCTGCGTCAGTCAAATGAGTGTCACAGTCACCCATAATATAATATCTGTGATCACGCCCTCTTTGTGGCTTTGTGGGCTCTCAATATGCACCACTCTCCTTCCTGAGCCTAATGTCATGTAGCAGTGCTGGCACCTCTCTGTCCAAATGGATCCATCATGTCTCTCTCTCTCTCTCTCTCTCTCTCTCTCTCTCTCTCTCTCTCTCTCTCTCGCTCACACACACCATGTCACCCTACACTTGTGGGGATGCCTCATTGACTACATTCATTCCCTAGCCTTTAACCTTAACCATCATAACTACATGTTTAACCTTAACCCTTACCCTAAAATCAACCTAATCCTAAATCTAACTTTAACCCTAAACCCAGGTCCTAGCCATAAAATAGATCCTTTTCCTCATGGGAACCCAGAACGTCCCCACAAGGTAGGTGGTTTTAGGTTTTTGTATCCTGATGGGGACATTTGGTCCCCATTACGAGAGCAAAAACCTGGTGTACACACACACACACACACACACACACTCACACGGCCCAAACAGTCTTGCATAATGTCATTTGATGTGGGAATTAGAGTTACATAGAATGTGAATTTATCCTGTGCGTGGTGACATCGGGAGGACATTTATTCCACATGGTATTAAATATCCCAATGACATAATGAATATGAAATTATAAAATGGCCTGTAGTAAATTGTTACTTAGGGATACTGTTGGGGGGGGGGACCAAGCTAGTAATAAGGGATTTAAATCAAAACAAGGTTTTCTAACCAAAAATCAAATGATCTTAAGACCAACACAAGCATAATTCTTCAAGAGGCATCCTGGGTCCACTTCCTTTTCTTGCATTGTTTCGTTGTCATTGTATGTAGTCACTAAATGCTTTCATTAAGGGTTTGATTTCCAAATCTGTGTCTGCATTGTCTTCCTTGCCCAGTCAACTTTCTGTCCTGAAAGGGGTCCCTCTTTTTGATGCTCTTGCTTGCTGAGGCTTCTCCGGTTTCTTCACTGAAAGTTTCCCCCCCTGTGGACTTTTTCCTCATCTGAATTCAAGGTCTAATGACAGCAGTAGTCGACTACTGTCATTTACATGTCTACTTCTTCCTGCATGCTGTGGATTTTTAGAGCCCTGATCCATGAAGAGAAGACGATGCCTTGTTCCACTCTGCACCCTGCTGCACAGAGGTGGCAAATCCACGCCCAGAAAGTAAAGTCCTGACCGTGCATTTGATCCACCCATCTACTAAATCAGCTGATTTCATTAACTAGTTTCCCCTACCTAACTGAAGGGTGGTGTTGATTAGAATCACCTGGTTTAGTACAGGGATGGAGCAAATACGCGGTTAGGGCTTTTACCTTCTAGACAGGGTTTTGCCACCTCTGCTGCTGCAGTATAACGCACAAACATCACCAGCAGTGAAGCGTTCTCCAAGAGTTGGAATGAGGCTTAGTTTATCTATTGGTGGGGTATTATTGTTATAGTATAGTTCGCCAATTGTTGAAGGATTGTTGCAGACACAGCTTGGAAGCTGATTAAATGAGCTGAGCTGGAAAATGGTTTTTGGGATTGTCGATTGATTGAGTTCTCTCTTTTTTTTTAATGGCTTTTGGCTGTAGTGGTGGCAGTCCAGCTCTCAATTGGAACATGGTGTACTTAGTCTTTGATGTGCTTGTGACTCAAGTTGTATGAGCTGTAACCTTTAGGAAAATGTTTGGTGAGATGAAAGTCAATTTTTTAATTGGATGTTGTGGGGTGCTGATGTTGTTTGAGCTTTTTTTCTGAAATCTGTATTTTAAAAAAATGACTTAATGGTAAATGGGCTGCATTTACATAAGACTTTTCTAGTCTACTGACCACTCAAAGTGTTTTACAATGTTTGTCTCACATTCACCCATTCACACACACATTCATACACTGATGGTGGAGGCTGCCATGCAAGGCGCCAACCTGCTCATCAGGAGGTTCAGCTTCTTGCTCACGGACACTTCGACACGCTCTCTGGAGGTGCCGAGGATCGAACCAGCGACATACTGATTACTAAATGACCCACTCTATCTACTGAGCAATGCCGCCCAAGGCTGTGATAATTGTCAAATGGTATTCACTGTTTTACCTTTATCTTGGGCACAGTGGCCCAGTGGTTAGCATAGGTACCTCACAGCAAGAAGGTCCTGGGTTCGAAACCCCAGGCTGTCCCAGGTCCTTTCTGTGTGGAGTTTGCATGTTCTCCTTGTGTCTGCATGGGTTTCCTCTGGGTGTTCCGGTCTCCTCCCACAATCAAAAAGACATGTATGTTAGGGTTAATACTCCTGTCTGTGCCCCTGACCAAGGCAATGGAAAGAAGAACTGGAGTGTGTCCCTGGGTGCTGCAGCTGCCCACTGCTCCTATACATTAGGACGGGTTAAATGCAGATAATTCTTGTGTAAGAATACAATGTCAAATAAAGTGGCTTTCTTCTCCTCATCCTCCCCCTCCTTCTTCTTCTTCCTCTTCCTTTTCCTCCCCCTCCCCGTTTTTGTACTGATACTTCATAAATCATCATTTCAAATCATACAGGCAAAAACTTTACTGATCTGGATTGAGAAATGTATCACTTTACCAAATCTTCTTTTTGGACTTCAGCACAGTGCAATGGGGCAGTTGTTTAAGCCTCAATATCTCCTGTTTGAAAACTGGTGACAGTGTGAAGATGTCAAACAATCTTATGGAGTCTCTGCTTAAGGCGGAAATTGGACTCACATCCTCATTTTAGAACTGGCAATGTGTTGATGTGACTGCAGATGAAAATAAGTAAAATTAACAGTCATTGATTTGCACTCTTGACTCTGCAGCCCTCAACAAAGAACAGCTTCTCTGCAAGCTCATATTTACAGTATGCTTGGAAAACAGCTGCTTTTGGAGAAAATGTAAAGCACATAATTTGAAAGGTTCTGATAATTATTGAAATCGTTAGACTTCACTACATCTAAGTTATGTGTATTTTAGGCATTTGATAAAGGCCATGACACTTTGATAACTCTGTCTTAGCTGTGGGGAGGTCTACAGCAGGGGTTCCCAAACTTTTCCATGCCATGACCCACTTGTGGAAATGCTTTTTAGCTTGGGTCCCACTGAATATTTTGTGCAGTAAAATTAGCAATAAATTCTCACTACCTATCAAAAGGCAAGATAATCAATAATCCTCTCTCATCATCAGACAAATTAATGCTGTGTTCCCATCAGTCTTCAGTCATGAATACTACAAATGAAAGAGACAGGACATGGCGAATTTAAATATAAGTGTAGTGATATTTTGGCATACAATCATTGTATTGTTTGCATTAACTCGAAAGTATTTTTGAGCCAATGCAGTTGTTTGCAGCTTGCATGGTGGCACAGTGGTTAGCGCAGTCACCTCACAGCAAGAAAAGGTCCTGGTTTGAGCCCCAGGGTAGTCCAACCTTGGGGATTATCCCCTGTGTGGAGTTTGCATGTTCTCTCCATGTCTGCGTGGGTTTCCTCTGGGTGCTCCGGTTTCCTCCCACAGTCCAAAGACATGTAGGTCAGGTGGATCGGCCATACTAAATTGTGCCTAGGTGTGAATGTGTGTGTGTGTGTGTGTGTGTGTGTGTGTGTGTGTGTGTGTGTGTGTGTGTGTGTGTTGGCCCTGTGATGGACTGGCAGCCTGTCCAGGGTGTTTCCCCACCTGCTGCCCAATGACTGCTGGGATAGGCTCCAGCATCCCCACGACCCTGAGAGCAGGATAAGCGGTTTGGATAATGAATGGATGGATGGATGCAGTTGTTTGCATTTCTTCTCCATCTCCAAACAAGATGTGTCAATTGTGACACCTGTGACCCTTTTGGTACCCTGCTGTGACCCACTTCTGGGTCACGACTCATAGTTTGAAAACCACTGGTCTACAGGTTTCCTTGAAGGTAGTTAGATATATGCCTTTGAAAATGAATGTACTTTCAATGACTAGCAGAGAAAAACTTCTCTTTCAGAAGTGGCTATGTCCATTCCCCATCTCACAGTGACACAGCAGCGTTGATATGATACTTGCAATGTAACAAGTGGTCAAATGATATGTAAGATATTCAGTATAGGACCCAAAGGATATTCACTATAAACACTTCCCATTATCTGGTCTATTATGTGGTTTGTTTCTAGCTGCACTGTGAGGAGCAGTTTCCCCACTGAAGAATATTCTGTTGTTCGCTTCATTCTGCAATACTCAGAAAGGATTGCACCAGTTAGAGTAGGTCAGCTCTAAACTTGATTGCATCTCCCTTCTCATTTTACAACAATACTACAAATCCAGTGAGGGTTAAGCCTGGCCCATTGCAGTTAAGATTTTGGACCAGCGAAGCTATGCATTACTTTATTGTCATATCCTATTATATCACCTGATATTGGAACGGGCTACCGAATAATGCAAATTAACCTGTATCCCATGGGCTTAATTTGTCACCAAAAGTGCTAAAGCTGGTCCAGCTATGTAGCCTGAAATAAAGGATCTGACAGTGAGAATATGTTGACTGAAAGTTCAAGATCAAATGCAATTTCTAGGGCTATGGATTTCTTATTGCTTACAAAGCTCATGATTATTGCAGGTCTTTTATAGTATTTAGCTGAGATTGCCAAACTGTAAAAGACTGGATAGGACTCGTCCCCTGCATTGCCACCTTGCCGTGTTGGAGAAGCTTGTATGTACCAATGATCCCAAGAGCTATGTCGTCCAGATCTTGGCTCCTGGTAGGGTCTCCCAAGGCGGATAGGTCAAGGTGGAGGTTCCAGACGAAGTGCTATCCAACAAAGACCTCAATGATGGAACTGACAGAAGATATCTCCAGGTCACAACGGCAGTGAAAGCAGATGAAGGCTGCAACAGAGGATTGTCCCCAATCATCTTGGTTCTCCATGCCATTGGACTCTGGCCACCCCCTGCCAAGGACTGTGTGGTGGCTGCAGGTGCATCAGCCACGCCATGCAACAAAGCTGTCATGCACAGGCATCCTCCCATTATGTGGCTCCAGGATTGGCCTCTACACCCACCCGAAGACCCAGAAGGAGGACGGTCATACTCGACCTCGAGATGACGATGGATAGGACTAAAGGGGTTTCCACCCTAATTTCACAATTTGCCCATTGATGAGAGTGAAATTTTGATGTGTTTAAGACACAGTCCAGTGTAAAAATCTATAAAGTAGTGAAACATATCATGCATATTATTCTTGCCCAGGTTCAAAGAAATAGACATGGTGTAAGTCCTGTATTAACACAGTGGTTCTCAATCCGGTCCTCAGGGCCCACCAGTGCTGCTGTATTTGTATTTTACCCTGGTAGTTAATTACATTCAAGTGTTGTGTCAGGTATTCTAGTCAGGCAATCAGGGAGGCTGAAATTAAAATGTCCAGACCTCTCTTCACGTGCAGACTGGTGGACTTTACATGCGTGTTCCCGTGACGTCTGGAACAGCTAGGGCTGCCCCTATCTAAAATGTATCAAGTCTGGGGCTCATGTGGTCTCTCATGCAGATTTCCAGAGTACGCTTGGGATTTTGCCAGACTTTGCCTTTGGGATTATCCAAAATGGATAGCAATGAGGTAGTTGTGATACAAAAGAAATTAATGAATCAGAAGACATTAAAGAAGCAAAAGCAAGGTATTGCAACCAAATGAGGTGTTCCAATGCAAGTAATCACAATTCATATAGCATATATGTTTCGGCTGAATCAGAATGAGAATATTTGCAATTTCTAGACTTAGTACACTGAGGGGAACATATTGAAATACCTGGCAGAACAGAAAATCAGCAGTGAGAATCGCTGTGTAAAAGCATAACTGGTAAATTCTCCTTTATGCACCATTGATTTAAATAAGATTGCCGTATAATCATAATTTATGAATATACGCAGTCATTTCCATGCTATTTTGTTGAGTGTTTTTCTATCTATATAATTATAACTTGATCTTTTCTCTTCTATTTTTATTTATTTATTTATTTTATTGCATTTGCACATTGGTATACATTTACAGGTACGGTAGCTATGCTGCAGCAATGAGCTGTGGTGAGGAATTTGCAAAATGTCTTCACCAAAAATTTGCATCAGTCATCTGGATGAATTTCACGTTTTAAACTCTCGTTATCATTTTGCATGATATGGGATGCATTTCAGCTACATCACATTAAAAAATGATCTTTTCAGTCATTGATTTAGCCAGTATTTCCCATCATAATCTAAACATCCTTTTTGTAGATAAACTGGCATGTCTGCTGGTTAAGCAAGCTCCACTTTATTTGTGGGCCCACAGATAAGTATTGTAGATTGGAAATAAAGGGTTAAGAATTCTCAAAAGAGTGAACATTTATTAAACACACACGCCCACACCTTTTTCATTTGTGGAGATGGTGTCAGTAAATCAGACATCATGCTGTGCTACAGGCAAGAAAGACAGCCCTAAGGTGGCAATCATTACCTCTGCTTTCCATGATTTTTTCCTCCTCAGGTTGTGATATTGACTGTGCATATAAAATTATCCTCAATGTGTTAATTATACAATAATACTCATTGTTTTACCTCAGGCACATAATCTCAACTTTACATTTTCCTCTGCATACCTTTTGCAAAGTGTCTTCACTTTTTGAAGGTGTTACATTTTACATATTTAGTATAAAGACCCTTGAAAGTATTGAACTTGCTAGGATCTATATGGGGCCAGCTGCTCTCGAGGTCAGAGTTCATTTGGGGTGAATAACTTGCACTGTATTGCATGACAAGCGCTCGTCTGTAAGGTTGACTTCCCATCGGTAATCAGGATAGGGCGTTCTGGCTTCTTTGAGCAACGAGAGGTTCTTCCAAGAGTAAGTGTTGGAAGTAAGAAATTTACGGCATCCAGGTAGTGTAGCGGTCTATTCTGTTGCCTACCAACACAGAGATTGGCGGTTCGAATCCCCGTGTTACCTCCGGCTTGGTCGGGTGTCCCTACAGACACAATTGGCCATGTCTGCAGGTGGGAAGCCGGATGTGGGTATGTGTCCTGGTCGCTGCATTAATGCCTCCTCTGGTCAGTCGGGGCGCCTCTTCATGGGGGAGGGGGAACTGGGGGGGAATAGCATGATCCTCCCACGTGCTACGTCCCCCTGGCGAAACTCCTCACTGTCAGGTGAAAAGAAGCGGCTGGCGACTCCACATGTATAGGAGGATGCATGTGGTAGTCTGCAGTCCTCCCCGGATCGGCAGAGGGAGTGGAGCAGCAACCGGGACGCTCGAAAGAGTGGGGTAATTGGCCGGGTACAATTTGGGAGAAAAAAAAAGGGGGGGGTAGATAAATTTGTTTTTTTGGTTTTTTTTTCTCATTTTGGTTGCATATCAACTGCATCATCACTAAACACTACTGTATAAGCACATCCACATACAGTGTAGGGAACCAATACAAAGATCATTTGACTCTCAGTTGCTGATCCTATAGTGCAGGGGTCAGGAACCTTTTTGACTGGGAGAGCCATAAAAGCCAATTTTTTCTAAATATATTTCATTGAGAGCCATATAGTATTTTTAACGTATAATAAATTAAATATGTCTTACTTTTAATGCGACTTCTGGTGCTGCATGGCTTTGCTGATGGCCTTGTAGTCTGGTTCATACGTGGTGAGGTTGAGCTTCATGCAGGTGTTGAGGCTTCCATCAGTTAAACGTGAGCGTAGGTTGGTCTTAATGTTCCTCATATGCGAGAATGACTGCTCACATGCATATGTAGAGCCAAACATGGTCAGTACGGCAATACTCACACGCTGCATTGTGTGGTATGTCACAGGAAGCTCGTTCCAAGTTTTAAGGATCAGCTGGTCTTCAGGTTGAAGATTTTTCATTTCTGTCCACTTGTGTTCCCTTGCCAGCTCTGCTCGCTGTTGTGCACGACTTTCCAACTCTCCATTAAGTGACTTGAACTTACTCATCCACATGTCTGATGCCTTCAGGTCAGCAACTTCCAGCTCAAAGTCTCCGATAGAGACCCCGGGGATGCATGTCAGGTCGATTTTGTCCACTGCACACTCATGTGGATGAGTGATGAACTTGAAAAGACCAGTGCGCGCACGAAATTCTCCAAAACGTGCTTTGAATGACTGCAGGAGATTGGACGTAAAGCCAGCTAGCTGCTGGAGATCCAGATGTTGAGTGGAGTCACTTGCTAAGCATGCATCTCTAAATTGTTGCAGTCTTTCAAAGTGCAGAAGACGACCTGTTTCAATGTCCCTGAGAAAGACTTCCAGCTTGCTTTCAAATGCAAACACTGCTTGTTGAAGGGATGAGATTGTATTTCCAATACCTTGCATTTTCACATTGAGCTGGTTCAGATGGCCAGTTATGTCCACGAGATAGTGAAACTGCAGGAGCCAGTCAGTGTTGTTTAGCTCAGGATGCTTGACGCCTTTAATTTCAAGAAAAGTCCGGATTTCACTCAGGCAAGCTGCAAAACGGCTGAGCACCTTCCCCTTTGACAACCAACGCACGTTGCTGTGTAAAAGCAGACCGGGATAATGATTCCCAACTTCTTCTAACAGAGCTTTAAACTGGCGATCATTTAAAGCTCGGGCTACAATAAAGTTGACCACTCGAATGACCAGCGACATCACCTCGCCAAGCTCCTGGCCACACGTCTGAGCGCAAAGCGCCTCCTGGTGCAGGATGCAATGAAAACTTAGGATGGCTCTCTTTTCATGTTCACGGAGAAGCGCTACAAATCCTTTGTTCTTCCCCAACATACAGGGTGCACCGTCAGTACAGACAGAAATAAGTTTATCCATCGGTAGTTTTTTTTTCTTTAGCAAACTCCATGAAAGATGTGAATAAATCCTCTCCTCTTGTTGTCCCTTTCATTGGCAAAACAGCCAAGCTTTCCTCACGCAGTGTGTCACCTGCAGCATACCTGGCAATGATACTGCACTGAGATAGATGGCTAACGTCTGTTGACTCATCTAACGCGAGAGAAAAGTATGTCCCGGCATTTATGTCTTAATTTGTGTTTCCTCGACTTGATTTGCCATCATGATGCTACGATCGTGCACAGTTCTTGCTGACAGGGGCATGTCTTTTATTCGTTTGATTATCTCGTCTTTATTTGGGAAGTCATCAAACAGTTCATTGGCCACATCAAGCATGAATGTTTTGGCATACTCGCCATCTGTGAATGGCTTTCCATTCCTTGCTATTGCCAAAGCACCCGCAAAGCTAGCGGAATTCCCGTCCCCTTGCTTGGTCCACACACGTAGTTGCTGCTGACTCGTCTGCACTCTCCGCTGTAGCTCCTCGCATGCCCTTTTCCTGCTGTCCCCCGCTGGATATTTCCATGCAAATGAAGCATGGTGCGTATCGAAGTGCCGCTTTATAATTGACCGTTTCATCGAAGCAATTTTATCATTGCATATTAGACATACCGCAGATCCTGCTCTCTCCACAAATGCAAATTCCTCTGTCCACGCAGCCTGGAATGCACGGTAATCATCGTCTTTTTTTCTTTTCGCCATCTTTTCCGTTACAAGGGTTGAAGCGGATAAACTAGTTGGCTATCTGATCAAATTGATTTCTTCACTTTACAATGACCCGGACATGCTTGCGAGCCATTGGTTCCCGACCTGACCCACGGGTGACCCGTGACCCGTGAAATTTATCTTCAAAACTAATTTCTGTTTACTTTAAAATGACACAGTATTATTAAGAAATATCACAAGTATTTTAAAATCAGTTCCAAACTGATTTTTTAAAAAAAAAATTTCAACTCAAAATTGTCTGGGAGCCATATGCCGTCACCGGAAGAGCCATATATGGCTCGCGAGCCATAGGTTCCCGACCGCTGCTATAGTGAGATATTTTCTTGTTTCCTGCTTGACCTTGATATTTAATCTGCACCATGAAGTATTGAGATATGTATGGACACGTTTGGTTGTTGTGAGCCGACAGCTGGAAACATGTAAAGCTGTCTCGCAGCTGAGAAGGATGTGTGAGGAGTTTGCGATTTTGCATCAGTCACGCCTTACTAATATATATCACCAACTAGCTGGCAGACGCTCCATCGGCAAAAGTTGTAGGAGACTGCCAGACATCCGTAAGAAATGAAAATAAGTTGGAAGAATGCTAATCAGTGTTTTCTTTATTCCCATAGTGCACATAAAAAGGTAAAAAAAAAAAGTCCTGTAACTGAGTAAAGAAGTGGTACTAGAGCTATGCTTTCAGTTGAACAACAGGGGCTTACTGAACTGTGGTGTTGTTAAAAAGAAAACATCAGCATCAGCAGATGCTAAAACTGTGTGGGGAAAATTACAGCACAGGTTTTTGAAATGACTAGAAAGATGAATTGTTGATTGAGGGACATTAAAAGTATGGCATGCATGCCGTGGTTAAACATTAGCACACTAATGCTGTAAAAGAGCAAAATATCACAGAGTTTGCCACATTAGTTTTTACAATGGGATTTTCTGGTCTTGGGAGGAAATGGAAAAGAGGGAGGAAATTGAACAATTTATCATGGTTTTAGAGGAGCAGCAACAGTTGGTTGTCTCAATTAAAAAAGCTTATACTTTATTCTGAAACAGCAGAATCATACCAGAAAAGTACGTTTTATAGTCCAAGTTTGTTGGTTACGCAAATGTTGCTTTTCACGAGCTGAAGATTATTTAACAGAAATGCACTGGAATAAAAGGTAGTGCTCACCATTGTGTGAGTTATAGGAGCCTGTTGAGCTACAGTTAATCACCAAAATTATGTGCCTAATGTGCTCATTTGCACAGTCCTATTAGCATACCAGCCCAATGCCTAAATTAAGTGTTCCCGCAGACCTCCAGTCTCATTTCCTTTTCATCCCATTTTCTTCCTGTATTGCAATCACTCTGCCTCATTCCATCAGGATTTGATTGAGGAGTTAATTGGTCTGCCAATTTACAGGGTGGAAATGTGCTGTAAAGCTCATGAAAACATTCTTCTATGTGCAAATGTTAGTTAAAGAAATCAAAACTAGTCTGTCCCAACCAAGTGCCTTTTTAAATGTCTCTCATCTGCTGCCGGCATGCTTTTCCAACAAGAGCCATCATTTCACATTTGCACAGTCTTGACTGTCAAAACCAACCTCTGTTAGTCTACTCCCTAGCGCTGTCAAATTCAATGCATTAATTTTTGCGATTAATTTGAAATATTTAACCCATTGAAAAAAAAAAAACCCAATTAACGCAGCTGCATTTTGTTTACTTCCTGTGGCGGCTGTGTGAGGCGGGGTCACAGGCATATCTCTCCTCTGGGATGGATCCCCAGAGGGCATTAGAGCGCACTCCAGCAGAGGAATTTCATTTGCCACAGCTTTGCACGGAGGAATAACAGCGGAAGACGTTTGCACTGCGGCTTCTTAGTCTTCCCCCTGTTCATTCATTCGTTTTTGTCTGCGGGATGTCTTCTGTTTCTCTGTGACTCTCAACACACTGTACTGAGTGTGCTGACAGAGTGATTGATATGGGGGATTCCTTTGTGCGTTCTTCCTCCTGCTTGTTATAGTGTGTAAACTTCGTTAGTGCCGTTGCTGTGTTCACACACATCATGCGCTGCGCGTAGGGCACCAAGTGCCGGAGGGGGCACCAAAACAGCCTGATGATCATCATCCATCCATTATCCGAACCACTTATCCTGCACTCAGGGTCGAGGGGATGCTGGAGCTTATCCCAGCAGTCAGTGGGCGGCAGGCAGGGAAACACCCTGGACAGGCTGCCAGGCCATCACACAGGGCCGACACACACATACACACACACACACACATACACGCACACACACATTCATACCTAGGGACAATTTAGTGTGGCCGATTCACTTGACCTACATGTCTTTGGACTGTGGGAGGAAACTGGAGCCCCCGGAGGAAACCCACGCAGACACGGGGAGAACATGCAAACTCCACACAGAGGACGACCTCCAAGGTTGGACTACCTCGGGGCTCGAACCCAGGACCTTCTTGCTGTGAGGCGAACGCGCTAACCGCTGCGCCACTGTGCTGCAATGATCATCATAATAATCATAATAATGAATTATTTAGATTTAAGATGAAGCACAACTACAATAAATGCTAAATGGACTGCATTTATATAGAGCTTTTCTAGTCTACTGATAGTCCCCCATTCATACACACATTCATACACGGATGGTGGAGGCTGCCATGCAAGGCGCCAACCTACTCATCAGGAGCAATTTAGGGGTTCAGTGTCTTGCTCAAGGACACTTCGACATGCTCTCAGGAGCGGCCGGGGATCGAACCAGTGACCTTCTGATTACTAGATGACCTGCTCTACCTCCTGAGTCATGCCGTCCCAATAGGCACCATTAGATCATTATAGGCTATAAAGACATACATAATTGCTCGAAATAATGAGATGAATTAAGGTGCCCCCCCCCCCCCCGCTTCCCCGATCTCCCTGTGGTTTGCGCCTGCCCTGACATCACAAATTTGAGCCTGTAACACTGCTGCGACAATTTTGGCTCTATGTATATTATGATGAGAGAGTGGCAATGGTCATGAACCAGCTGATGCTGTATGAAGAATCATGTTATTCATGCAGACGAATGATAAACTGAACTTTCATTTGGAATGTGGATTCGATCTGCATTATTTTACAATCTGTTTGTAGGGTAGACGACTATACAGTGCTGCAAGCGCCTTCTAGAGATTTTTTTAAACGATACATTTATTGAGATTCCCCCCCCCACACAAAAAATACAGTCAATACAAACAGTATCAAACATCAATTCCTCTCTGCCCCCTCCAAAATATCCATAATGAAAAAACAACAAAAAACAACAAAAAGCAAACAAAAAGAACATTTGTAAGTACAAGAGATGGACATACTGACAGGTTAATGCATGCAGAATATTTCTAGAGATTCATGTAAGTAGCACATAACAACATTAAGTTCTATAGCCTAGTAGTGGGCACACATGTACTGTACTGTTCTTGTTCCTCTTGTTACTGCAGTAGTAGCACCAGCAATAGTAGCAGCAGCAGTTGTAGTAGTAGCATTAGCAGTGGTAGGGTTGCACAAGAGTGCATTACTGCAGAAGCTTCAGCTCTATTAGAGCTATTTATCTGTGTACATACTTGTTACTGAATGCAATTGCACATTTGGTTTCTGTTTCTCTGCTTTTTTATAGTAGTGTTTAGAGGATAATTGAAATACTGCTATTACATCAGCTTTGAATAATAATAATACTAATACTACTACTACTACTACTACTACTAATAATAATAATGATACTCATCATCATCATATCAAAGAAGGTTGAATCAGTTCATCTGGATACATTTATTGACAGATATGTTTCATCAGTCAGCTAAGTGACATCTTCAGTCTAAACTGACTGAAGGTGTCACTTAGTTGTTACAATGTTACTACTATGCTGTGCCATTGGGGCACATATGAGGTTCAGTAATGCACCATTATCAACATGTAATGAATGTTATGAATTCACAACACTTTTAATTCAACTGGCACTTGAACAGGGACGACATTTTTTTGATGTTAATTATCTTTTATATTAGTGCATACAAGGAATTATTGCCGTCTAAGCTGATATCTAATTTTAATGGCCTTGATGGTTTTGAAATTTACCTGGCACTTTTTAACATTCAGGCCTGGGTTTTGTTATTATTTCTGTTAGTGCATATGAGAAATATGCCTTTCAAGCTGAAAGTCAGTGTTGATGGCCTTGATGGTTTTATTGGAACTCTGTAGTTCACAGGAGTGAATCTGAGTTCATAGTTAAACAGATGCTATTAAACAATAGTATTTGAATTTAAATATATTTCCTCCCCAGACAGCATCCAGATGTGGGCCACTTCAGGCAATGATGTGGCACTGATGGCCTTCTTCTGGCTCTGTCAAAATGGATGTGAGCCTAAAGTGGCCCACATGTATAATAGCAAATATGGCCCAAATATGTCAATTCAAATGTGGGCCTAATCTGGATGTGACCCTGACGTGGCCTGTGTGGTAAATGGTGATTAAGGCCCAAATATCACAAAACAAATATGGGCCACCTTTGGCAAATATGTGGCACATGCAGCATTGCCATGGCTTGGTTCTTGCCCAGATCTGGCAAACAGGAGTGGACCACCCAAGTACCATCATTCCACGCGGTATGTGAGCCGGATGAAAGAAAGATGAAAGTTGGGTGTAGAGCGGGGCCGGGCCACAGCAATTTTGCTATCTGGGTTTGTGTTGATTCTACATTAATTCCGTGAGTTTACATTAAATATCCATTACCACAACCCTCAGTCTTAAGAAGAAAAAATGTGATTAATCGCGGCAGCAAATTGTGTGATTATATTAGTTCTATTATATATATTATATGTTAGATTATGTTATTAGTATATTATATTGGTTCTTTTTTTTAACTGATTGACAGCTCTACTACTTCCATATCACCGCATTCGATGTGATAGTTACAGCAGAACAAGTCATAAATGAGCTTGTAGAGGAAGGCCGAGGGAAATAGAAAAGCGAGGCAAGTTGTTATAAGCAGCAGTGCTCCTCCTAACACCCTCCACCCGGGCTTGGGAGGCTGGTGCTGTTGCTGCTGTACAGCCTCCTTCACCGTTGAGGATTGTTTAATGAAGCAAGGGCAGGTCCACTGACAAGCATGGTTAGGGAGAAACTGACATGTGCAGTTATGACATGCCTTGTCTTACCTATCTTGTGGGAGGTGAGGGCATGTGGGCTTACTCTTTAGTGCTTGTGTTTTTTTGTACACGTGTGTGTGCATGTGTGTGTGTGCACGTGTATGCCTGCGTTGTGTGTGTGTGTGTATGTGTGTGGGTGGGTGCAAATGAGACAGAAAGAGGGAGAGGGAAAGACAGAGAGAGCATGCCTTTGTGCGTCTGTGAGTTCTTTTAGGAGAGCGACGAGGGAAGTGCTGGTGGTGGGGCTGCAAAGACAGGAGAGTGTTTACGACTCCTGACATTTCTATCCAAGAAAGCGTGGTCATAACTGGTCAGGTGTATCAGGCTGAATGGCACCCTGAGTAGGTGTGCATACGCGTCTCAAGACACGTTATTCAACCTGTCAGAGTCCTCCCCCCCGTGGTATTAAAACAACTCACAGCGAAAGGCTTCAGCAACAATTGCACCAAAGATTTAACGTTTCCGCCTGAACAATTGGCATCATTTATGAAAGGGGGCTTGCGATCAGATTTTCCATGTAAATTGTACCTTTTCCCGGTTGTTTACTACACATAACCTGAAATTCATGGGAAAGGGGGTAATTAATTGCCTGGTTTCAATATTTCATTGGGTTGCAGTGGCGAAGAGCTGTGGAGCAGTGATTTCTGAACTCAATTTAATGCTGGCCCGATAACTTGGACGTTTGTCTACGTTAGACTCCTGCAGGCAGGTATGATTTCATTATTGCTTCCTGGTGGTTTCAATACAATCAAAGGCTGCAGCTGAAGTTTTGAAAACAAACAAACAAACAAATTCCAAACAGCTAGGAGGAGCACCTTCAAACATAAGGTAATAACTTTATAATAACTTCCACTCTCAACCCCTTTTCTGGCAGCAATTTGGATGAAAATGAATTAAATATAAAAGCTATCGCAACACTTTAACAGCAACCTTCCCAGTCCATGGTTAAAGCTTGCATTTTGAAGTTTTATTTCCATTGCATGCCTTTCTGTCCATCAACCAATTAGGTTTAACAGTGCAATCAGAGATGGTCAAGTTGTTAGAGCTCAGTTCAGGAATCAGGAACATTTATTTGTCATTTCATTTCATGCACTTGCATACATGAAATGAAACAAAATGTCATTTCTCCCAGTCCACAGCAGTGCAACACAAGGACAATAACACATATTCAGACTACAAGAACACATATATCCAAACTACAAAAAAACTACAAAACATATATGTCCAATATATCAACAAAAACAAATCTCGCTGTCCAAGAGAGTGAACGCCAGGATGACTGTCGGAACTGCCGGTCTGCATGGACTAGCAGTTAGCTTAGCTTGCCCCGCTTCCACATCCTGTCAGACCGCCCTCGGTGTTTCCTCCTCCTGTGCAGCTCCAGGCAGGGCCGTGGTCCCTGGGCCCACCAGATGCAGCAGACCAAGCTCCCCCAACTGATCGAACGCCAGCTCTCCCAGCCAGACACCTTTGACACACCTCCCCGCACTCCACACGATGACACCAAAAACACAGTCAACGCTAGGCGAGGCCATCACCAGACCATCCTTGGTCTGCACGGGCTAGCAGTTAGCTTAGCCTGCCTTGCTTCCACGTCCTGTCAGACCGCCCTCTGTGTTTGCTGACCAGGTAGGATCAGAATCAGGTTTATTGGCCATGTAGATTTGCAGAAACATGGAATTTGACTCTGGTTTCATGGCTCTCTCAGTGTACTTAACATAGAATAACAACACAACCATCTTCAGATATATACACGAGGAATGACTTATATACAGGCAAATGTGTTAGGGTCTTTGAGTTGGCTTGCCCTGATACATCAACAGGTCATCAAACTGTATGAACCCCCGGATAACATACTGAGCTTATTCCCTGCAGGGGTTTGTTGCACAATCACCTTCTTGACCTACACACACATCCTACCGGGCATGAGAACGACAACAGAGATGGCAATGGTCCACTGGTGCTGATAAGGTCAGCCTGTCAGTTGTGGATTGGCTCATAATCTTTCCTGATTTGACCTTTCCAACATAGATTAACTCCATTAGCCATACAATCCATGAAGATGAGCAACTACTGCATAATTCCAGTATTGGGTGCAGAATAGTGGGGGTGTTGGGGCACATTAATAACAATATAGACACACACACAAAACCAGATACTTACAGACCTATACTACATCTCTCTGTCTATGTCCGTCTCTCTCTCTCTCTAGTAAATATATGTATAAAACAAATATTGTGTGTGTGTGTGTGTGTGTGCATGCGTGTGTGTGTGTGTGTGTGTGTGCATGTGTGTGTGTGTGTGTGCGTGCGCCTGCCTCTGTGTGTGTGTGTGTGTGTGTGTGTGTGTGTGTGTGTGTGCGTGCGCCTGCCTCTGTGTGTGTGTGTGTGTGTGTGTGTGTGTGTGTGTGTGTGTGTGTGTGTGTGTGCGTGCGTGCGTGCGTTCCATGCCATGTCTCCATAATGAAAAGCCCCTGAGCATTGTGGCTTTCTGGCAGGCAGAAATAATGCAGTCTCACTGATTGTGCAGTGGCCTCGCCCTCAGGTATGCCTGGATGTGATTCATGTGTCACAGTGAGTACATGTGATTTCCACTCCATCAGGGGAGTGCTTCAATTTACCTGATTTCTTTGCTCCATTCATGCACCTGTGATTCACATAACCAACCTGCGCAGGAGGTTAGGGAGGACATTTCCAGTCCCTCCTCACGGCAGGGAATTGTTTGTTTATCTGGAATCTTGTCTCGGAGCACTTCATCTCCTTACTTGCTTTGACAAACCAATGAATTTTTTCCCCCCACACGGCCACAGTTCATTACAAGCTGTGTCTCTTTAACATGATTCCAATTGTTGGTCAGAATGGGACTCTAAAGTGCTTGACCCAGCTGCCATACAAATGTAATGATATAGAGGGGCAACATGTCACGGGGAATAATGGAAACTAGATAGCCATAATGGTTTGTATTGTAAGCCTAATTGTTGCATGATTTGGCCGTGCTCTTTTCATCCCCTAGTCTTGACTTTCTGCTAGATTATTTTTTCTATATAATGCATGGAATGTCTTTGGCTAAATGTAGCCGCTTCAACAAAGCGCCTCTTTATCCCCCCCCCCCAACTCTCCCTCTTTCTCCCTCTCTCTATGAATGTACGTATGTCCTTTTCTTGCTCTCTCTCTGACTGTATTCATGTCCTTTTCTCTGTGGTCCTAACTGGCTTGCCTGCTTTTCGCTGTGCCTCAGTAACTGGGGGAACAGCCATGTTAATTAGATGAGACTCAGTGCTTTGCCGGTGTCTCAACCTAACATTTATGCTATAATGGCAACTGCCACCTGTTACTTTTATGTACGACAGCTGCCAGTCTCTCTGGGCCTGCACAGATGTGAATCAACAAGGGCCAACACTCTCACTCCTGACTTGGACGTTTACACCTAATTTTCAGGGACCGTAAATGGGTGCACTGAGGTGCTTATTTGTTTCTCCCAGTGGGGCACAAGACATGGGTTGCATATCACACCAAATCCTTTTATAGCTTCCTGTTGCTCAATGTGCGTGCATAGGTGTTTACACATATGCATGCATGTTTGTGTATGAGTGCACATGGGTATGGGAATGTATATTCATGCACTTTCAGACCTGCTGCAGACGACACCAGAGTTCAGAGATTCCAGGCAAACTAACAAGCGGAAAAGTGGCCTTTGGCAGTGCCATAGGCAATAGACCCCTTAAGGACATCAAGGAGAATAAAGGAGATCGCTAGAGTGAACGAGGAGCACAAGGCAAGTAGATAAAGAAGAGCTATGGGAGAGACGGAATGGCAGATGGTAGAACTATGGGGAACTGAGGGTGATTTCTACCTACAGTCTAGACTACCCCCACCCTCCTCTTCTTCTTCCTCCTCCTTCCTTTCAGAAAGTGCTGGTGCTCCCAAGTTGACAGCTGAGGTCAGACAAAAGACCCGCCAAAAAGCCCTGTGGCATTCTCACCGCGTGCTGCCCGTCAAAAGGCCCATGGAATAAACACAAACATGAATGAAACACTAAAAAAAAAAAAAAAAAAAAAAAAAGTAACAAGCACAGGCTGGAGGAATGGCGACGAGCCTTTTCAACGGAGAGAGAAAAGAAAGAAAGAAAAAAAAAAGAAAAAGACAGAGCAGGTCTGCGCAGGTCAAGACTCACAAAATGTTTGCATAATCACAGACTCCGTTAGCTACATGTGAATTGCTAGCTTGTGTGCTTTGAGCTACAGAAATTTGATATAACCATTGGAGGAGATGCTGAGGTGAGACTAGAGGAGGGAACTGAATGTTCCCCATCTAGGTTCTGAAAAGTCGGCAGTGCATTGCATTATGCTTAACTAAAGCCATTTTTCTTCTTTTCTCACCATGTCTGTATGTGAGACTCTGCTTATGTGTGTGCATGTGTGGATGTGCAGGTGTGAGCGTGCATGTGTGCATTCGTGGGCGTGTGTGTGCACATACACTTGTGCGTGGTCCTGTGCACATTGTGTTCCCTTGCACATTGTCTCCATGGTTGGCGGAACAAGTAAATGGAGTTAGGGCCACAAGTCAAATTGAGTGTAAACTCCGTTGCTTTAAATTTGAATTTGCTTGCAGTCTCGATATTACAATACAATGTTTAGTCCTCCTGGCCCATAAGCGAGTCAATGAATAAACACTTGCTGTATCTTTGGTATAGAAGGATTTCCTTGTCTCTAAAACTTCATGAATTATGTTGCAACGGTGGGAAACGTTTCTCTGCAGTGCCTTTGGATCGTTAACAATAAAATGGTTCCTTGATCGGCCGTCCCTACAGACACAGTTGGCCATGTCTGTGGATGGGAAGCTGGATGTGGGTATGTGTCCTGGTCACTGCACTAGCACCTTCTCTGGTTGGTCGGGGCCTCTGTTCAGGTGGGGAGGGGGAACTGGGGGGAATAGAGTGATCTTCCCACGTGCTATGTCCCCCTGGCAAAACTCCTCACTGTCAGGTGAAAAGAAGCAGCTGGCAACTCCACATGTATCAGAGGAGGCATGTGGTAGTCTGCAGCCCTCCCCAGATTGGCAGAGGGGGTGGAGCAGCGACCGGCATGGCTCAGAGAGCAGGGTGATTGGAGAGGTACAATTGGGGAGAAAAAGAGGGGAAAAAAAACACAAAACAAAACAATGAAATCTTTCAAGTCGATTCGACTAAGAAATGGGGTGTTGTCACTAAAAAAGGAGCATCACGATCCCTTTTTTCAGTAACCTTTGTGGCTCTGGGTTTACAGCCACTCTTATTTCTGCACTCAAAGCAGACTTGGCTAAAGTCGTCCTTCCAACAGATTGCAAGCTCCTCTTTACATGATGTTCAGCCCCAGTTACTTGCCTGCCAGCCATGCCGAGTGACCTCTTCCTTACCCCCACACAGATCAGCTGCTCCGCCTGACGACAGACTGCACATACGAGACTTGATCCAATATACCGGGAACATATTCGCTGCTGAGCCCTGAAATAAGACCGTGCCATGTTCCCCTGCAAATAGCTGTCCTGCACTGACACTGATTTTCAGCGCCTATAGCCATTTTTTTACAGCTATATTTCAACCCAACAATGAAGTTTGAGAGCACTGTAAGCAGTTCCATATGTGACTGACCTTTTTTTTTTTCATTGATATGATTTAAATAGTTATATCTTAGAAGAAACATGTCTCAAGGTGAGTTATTCTCAGGGACTACCACCGTGAGTTTGGGAACCATACCAGCGGCTTAGCTGCGACTCAGCCAGAGGTGCAGACAACAGTCATACTTGGAGGCGACATTTTGTTGATATTTTCACTACGGCCCAGCATGTGACCTCTATCTAAAACATAATACAGATTTCCCCTGCCTCCCAGGTGCTGCTCTCAGAGGAGCGGGCTTGATAAAATCCTTTTTTTTTTTGTGTTCATCACCAAGCGGTTGTCTTGACAGATACCCCTGTCCATGACTTCATCATCAGTCACAGCAGGTTTGGATGAATGTGTGAGTCTGAATCCATATTTTCTTCACGGTTGGCTTTGCCTACATTTCTCTGTGAAGAGTCTGTGACAAACTAAACATGATTCATGTTAGACCTCATTCACCACAACATGGGGGAATAAATAAATAAATAAACACATAAATCCAAGCAGACAAACCAAAGGAATGGTAAAAAAAAAAAACCAAAAAAAAACCAAATCTTAACAGATGCGAAACGGATTAACATGGGCATTAATTATTAACTCAAGTAAATGGCAAACAAAGGGACCGCATAAGTAATTGTGTATTGTAAATACATTCTTTGTAAACAAGGAATCACAGGGCAGCGTACAGTTAATCATTTCCTGAGACAGACATTGTGATGGATGGAGGTTTGCTCCATTCGGTTGAGGTTGTTTGTTTATTCACTTCATTATTTCAGACGTTTGAAAAATTGTGCGACTGCATCGAGGAATCCTCATCCTCATGAATAGATCTAAGTTTAGATTTCTCACACTGGAGATTTCCCTTTTCTTTTACTTTAAGATGACATCTTGCAGAGGGGTCTCTCTGTTGACGACATCCATCCATTTGACTATGGCGCTGTGATGTAAACGGTTGTTTTCCTTGATCAGAGTGGGAGCGAGGCGGGTTTTTACCACGACTGCAAGTAACATCTTTGCACATGCTTTCACCAAATTGCAGTTTTCGTAGTGCGTTCTTGTCCTTTTTAATTAGGACTTCTATGTTCTTTCACTAAATGAAAACCATGCAAATGTATTTCCCTGCTGTGTCCCAAATTTCTCTTTCTCTGTCTGTCTATATGTACACAAAATATACAACAGGAAGGAAAAAGGTTGTTCCATTTACAGATATGACTGAATCAAACACATATTTCAAAGGTTTGATATTTCCAACACAAATGGAATTTGTGTAACTTCATAAATTTCGACGATTACCAAGTTAAAATAAACTAACTAACAAAAAAAAAAGAAAGGAAAAAAAAACGTGAAATTATCATCTCCATAGCAAAAAATAATGAGAACCTTCTTTAGCAAAAATATTATGTAGCATTAGCCAAGTGATTTTTGTTATTATTTCATGAATAACATTCGTGGACAAGGGATTTAAGATACATTATCACTTTTTGAAAGGTTGAGTTAATCAATGTGAAGGGAAATTCCATAAAGAACCGGACATCCAATTGCATTTTTGATTCATCTGCTACTACTACTACTAGCACTACTACTACTACTACTACTACTACTACTGGCTGCTCCTGTTAGGGGTCGCCACAGCAGATCATCCATTTCCATCTCTTCCTGTCTTCTGCATCTTCCTCTGTCACACCAGCCACCTGCATGTCCTCCCTCACCACATCCATAAACCTCCTCTTTGGCCTTCCTCTTTTCCTCTTCCCTGGCAGCTCAATAAGCAGCATCCTTCTCCTAATATACCCAGCATCTCTCCTCCACACATGCCCAAGCCACCTCAGTCTCGCCTCTTGCTAATTTTAGTTTAGTGTAGTTTGCTTTGATCCATCTCTATTAGTTTTTAGAATGTAAAACGCCGGCTGTCCCACCGGAGAACAGGGGTTCAAACCCTGGTTGGGACGAGTCTCTAGTAAAAGTCCATGGCTGCGGGGTGTCGGGGTGGTGTGGTGGTCTGTTCCGTTGCCTACCAACATGGGGATCGGCTGCTTGAATCCCCGTGTTACCTCCGGCTTCGTTGGGTGTCCCTACAGACACAATTGGCCGTGTCTGTGGGTGGGAAGCCGGATGTGGGTATGTGTCCTGGTCACTGCACTAGCACCTCCTCTGGTTGGTCGGGGCCTCTGTTCAGGTGGGGAGGGGGAACTGGGGGGAATAGCGTGATCCTCCCACGCGCTATGTCCTCTGGTGAAACTCCTCACTGTCAGGTGAAAAGAAGCGGCTGGTGACTCCACATGTATCAGAGGAGGCATGTGGTAGTCTGCAGCCCTCCCCGGATCGGCAGAGGGGGTGGAGCAGTGACTGGGACGGCTTGGAAGTGTGGGGTAATTGGCCAGATACAACTGGGGAGAAAAAAAGGGGGGGGGGTCCGTGGCTTAGACTCCTAATGATATACAAACCGACTACCTCTCAGATGTACGTCGCTCTGGATAGAAGCATCTGCTAAATGAAATTGTAAAATAATAAAAAAAAAAGTCATGCATCACTGACATCTTGACACCTCGTTAAGTTTTATATCCTACCCCAAACACATAAAACCAGTAGATGGCCGCTACTATTTGACCTTTTAAAAACCAATTCAAGTGTGCAGCTACCTTAACCTTAGAGGGATCTAAGTTGAAGATTTAGTAGGTAACAAGGCTGGCTTTCTGTTGTGCTCAAAACTTGGAGAATGCTCAAGGTCGTCTTCTCCGGCTCTCTCCTAAACAGAGACTAATCTTAAAGTGGGTGGTGGGTTGTAATTGCTGTGGAATGTTCTGCTATGATAACAGCGAATCATAACAGAGAAGGACACACTGGGGGCCTTTCGACACGGCACATAATGGACTCGGTCCTTCAGTTGGGTGAGATTAGTTTTTCCCCTGTCCATTTCTTTTGGCAATCAATCCTCCATTGTGCACATCCGCACATGCAATTTATCCATTACCTCTGGTCCGTCGTGGTTAAAGTTATATGCTGTGTAGTAACAACCGAAATGGGCCCCGCTCTTCCAGTACCTCTCTCCACGCAGGATAAAACTGCTGCCGACAGAGGCTGTGGTGTAGCAGCACGGCATGTTTGCAACAGCGATCGGTCTGAACACAAAATGTGGCGCATTAAAATTCTGCTGGTAAAACAGATGACAGAGCCACATGCCTTTATCCAGAGCAGCTAGGAAGTCAAGTTCATTTTTGGGATCGGTGTTATTTGGGTTTACACGCTCCCCACCATCACCACATCGCTTCTGAGCCTGTTGTTCATAAATTCATCAATCAAATATGTTGTAGAGCTTTTTTTTTCTTTTTTTTTTCATTTTCACCTTCTACCCTTGTTGAAAACCAGGGGAGACACATTTATTTTCCAATGCGGGGCTTGGAGAAACTCGAGGGCCCTGAAAGGAAGGAAAATTTCCCACATAATATCTTTTTGAGTAACACCAACTGTTATCTACAGAGGCCTGTCTGCCATGTACAGTAGCAAACAATTTCTTTTTTTTTTCCTTTTTTTTTTACATTAAGACCCAAAGGAGTCGGTATAAAAGTTTTGTGTGTTACGTATTCCTTTCCTTTATCACTTTTACTGAAGATTAGAGGGATTTTGGCTTTTGCAAATCAAAATAGTTTTTGTTTTGTATTTGGGGCACCATACAGGCTACAAATCCTCCTTAAACATTGAACAACACTGTGGAAGGTAAACCATCCTCACCCACTATGAAAATTCAATTAGCGGTGCTCTTATTAACTTGAAAACAAATTTTTTCATCAATCAATAGTATTATATGGGAATGCAGACAACAAGGTCTAATCTGTTTTGCCACAGTTGTTTAAGTAATAATGCATTGATGTGTGTACACACACACACACACACACACACACACACACACACACACACACACACACACATATATATATATATATATATATATATATATATATACAGTGCATCCGGAAAGTATTCACACCCCTTCACTTTCCCCACATTTTGTTATGTTACAGCCTTATTCCAAAATGGATTAAATTCTTTTTTTTTCTCATCAATCTACACACAATACCCCATAATGACAAAGTGAAAAAGGTTTTTTAGAGATTTTTGCAAATTTAATAAAAAATAAAAAAACTGAAATATTGCATGTACATAAGTATTCACACCTTTTACTCAGTACTTGGTTGAGGCACCCTTGGCAGCGATTACAGCCTCAAGTCTTCTTGGGTATGAAGCTACAAGCTTGTCACACCTATATTTGGGGTATTTCTCCCATTCTTCTCTGCAGATCCTCTCGAGCTCTGTAAGGTTAGATGGGGAGCGTCGCTGCACAGCTATTTTCAGGTCTTTCCAGAGATGTTCAATGGGGTTCAAGTCTGGGCTCTGGCTGGGCCACTCAAGGACATTCACAGACTTGTCCCGAAGCCACTGCTTCGTTGTCTTGGCTGTGTGCTTAGGGTTGTTGTCGTGTTGAAAAGTAAACCTTCGCCCCAGTCTGAGGTCCTGAGCGCTCTGGAGCAGGTTTTCATCAAGGGTCTCTCTGTACTTTGCTCGATTCATCTTTCCCTCGATCCTGACTAGTCTCCCAGTTCCTGCCGCTGAAAAACATCCCCACAGCATGATGCTGCCACCACCATGCTTCACTGTAGGGATGGTATTAGCAAGGTGATGAGAGGTGCCTGGTTTCCTCCAGACGTGACGTTTGGCATTCAGGCCAAAGAGTTCAATCTTGGTTTCATCAGACCAGAGAATCTTGTTTCTCATGGTCTGAGAGTCCTTTAGGTGCTTTCTGGCAAACTCCAAGCGGGCTGTCATGTGCCTTTTACTGAGCAGAGGCTTCTGTCTGGCCACTCTACCATAAAGGCCTGATTGGTGGAGTGCTGCAGAGATGGTTGTCCTTCTGGAAGGTTCTCCCATCTCCACAGAGGAACGCTGGAGCTCTGTCAGAGTGACCATCGGGTTCTTGGTCACCTCCCTGACCAAGGCCCTTCTCCCCTGATTGCTTAGTTTGGCTGGGCGGCCAGCTGTATGAAGAGTCCTGGTGGATCTAAACTTCTTCCATTTACGAATGATGGAGACCACTGTGCTCTTCGGGACCTTCAAAGCTGTAGAATTTTTTTGTACCATTCCCCAGATCTGTGCCTCGATACAATCCTGTCTTGGAGGTCCACAGACGATTCCTTTGACCTCATGGCTTGGTTTCTGCTCTGACATGCACTGTCAACAGTGGGAACTTACATAGACAGGTGTGTGCCTTTCCAAATCATGTCCGATCAATTGAATTTACTACAGGTGGACTCCAATCAAGATGTAGAAACATCTCAAGGATGATCAATGGAAACAGGATGAATCTGAGCTCAATTTTGAGTGTCATAGCAAAGGGTGTGAATACTTATGTACATGCGATATTTCAGTTTTTTTATTTTTAATACATTTGCAAAAATTTCTACAAAACCTTTTTCACTTTGTCATTATGGGGTATTGTGTGTAGATTGATGAGAAAAAAGAAAGGAATTTAATCCATTTTGGAATAAGCCTGTAAACAAAATGTGGGGAAAGTGAAGGGGTGTGAATACTTTCTGGATGCACTGTATGTGTGTGTGTGTGTGTGTGTGTGTGTGTGTGTGTGTGTGTGTGTGTGTGTGTGTGTGTGTGTGTGTGTGTGTGTGTGTGTGTGTGTGTGTGTGTGCCCTAACAGTCATGTTAAGGAAGCAATAGGACAAATTTGGGTGAGTTTCTAAGGAGTATCTAAAAAGTAGTTATCGGAATATATTCTGTTAACTCCTCTATCAGTGCACGTTGACTGGTTTTAATCTCTTTTGATTTGATTCATCTGCTTTAACGTCCCGAAGACGGACTTTAAAACAAGGGGGACATTTCTACTTAGGCAGAGCCAAAAACCCTTCATAAAATTGATCGTAGCGGGAAAAATATTTTCCATATTCCTGCAGACTCCAATTCAAACAGACTGTCACATTATCATAAGATATTCATGGGATAAAAGAGAATAAAGTGCAATGTCTTAGCAAATTCATTATAGTCACATAAAAGGGCTGTGAGGCATGCAGAGGGTGGCTATGTTTTTTGCCTGTTGTTTTCATCCAATGGCATCAAGTACAACTTGAGCTCCAAATTTTATGCTTTTTTAAATTTTTTATTTTAAAGCCAGTTTCCAGCATCAACCCTTTTATTGTACCAAGTTATTCCTTTTTTTTTGTTGCTTTGAATGGCCCTTATTATTACTCTGTGGGGAAATGAACTCGAAAAACCACTCTGCTCTGCAGTATCTTCACCCAAGTAGACCTATCTCAACCATCCTCTGGAACATGTTAAATTTTCTGCCATCATAACAATCGATACTTTGGCTAACTACGGTTGCAGTTTGTATTGTCAAACTCAGACACTCCATGATCGAAAAACAACAACAACATCAAAAAAACAACAACACCCTAGCGGTATCCACCTGAGTCAAGTCGTATCAGCTTGCTTAGCAGGTCAATGCAAGGCTAATTGTTTTGTGTGTTGGAGGTGGTTGCTGGCAGCCTGCTTCAACACAGCCAGGAAGACACAAACTTATACAGGGAGAGTACCTTTGAGGAGATAGAGGGAAAATGGACATATCCTCATTCTCTAAGAAACCATCAACTCACGTAATATGCCTTGCAGATAGACAGTCCGATAAGAAAGATAGTGCTTCTCACACATAGTTTCTGGTAAATTACTGGGATAACCTTTCAAGCATCACTTGTGATTTTCACTATTCACACATGCAGCTACATTCAAGAGCATTTCCGTCTTGCGCCTTTTCACACATGCCATAACAATACTGGAATAGAGGGGGCACAGGACCGTCCAGCAGATAATGATAAATAAACTTTATTTGTAAAGCACTTTTCAAAAAAAGTTTACAAAGTGCTTCGCAGACATAAAAACAGAAAATACACAATGCAGTCAAGAAATAGAAACATAGATAAAAGACAATGAAATAAAAATCTCAAGAAAAATGAAGTGAATAAAAGCAAACACAAAAAGAAAAAAATTCTAAGGGCCCTATCTTACATCCGGCACAAAGCATATGTAGAGGACTGGAAAATATTGCGTTATAAAAATAGACACCCCTGTATTTCTTTTTTTTTTCCTTTCTTAATTTATGTTTATTTACTTACCAGATTAATTTTCACTTCTCACTGATTAGATATTGACATTGCCTAGTGTAGGTGCTATTACACCGTTAGTCCTGTAAATGGCGGACTACGCCCACAAATGGAAGGTCTCTGATACTGGCTAAATAGGTAGGAAACGTGAGAGAGCGCCACAACGTTCTACGCATTTAGAACTTCCATTTGTTTGCCCAGGTTTGTAAAACTGTGAAACTCACTTATACATATGTTACCCAATGCATAGACTAATTCAGAAGCTATTGTAGTGAATGTAGAAACTGTTTGGTGAAATTAATCATGGTAAAAGTGTTTATTCACAGTGAACTAAGGCACTATTTTCAGTATGCCAGCTAGCTAACAGTTATTAGCAAAGTAAGCTAGGAAATTAGCCATTACGCGGCAGAATAGTGTAGTTGTAAGTTGTAGAAATACAATGTTGGGTGTTTTGGAAGTGTTATTTTGCTTTTTAGATAGCTAATTGGCATACTGTTAAGTTGCTTGCTAAACTCAATTTTCTCGATGGCCAGCACGAAGTGGCATGTGGCCAGCAGAGGTACAACGTACATACCTCAGCACGTGAATTTTGGTCGCATTTTAGCTCAGTAAGAGACACATAACAAAGTATGAGGTTGCTAATGTGTGTGGTTAATTCTTACAATGTTTTTAGTAATGTGTGATTACTTTCTAATGCGTTCGCGTGTTCATTTAAGTAACTCATGATAAAGGAGAGACAAATGGCTACTAATGTTTTACACGATATATATTTATTTCCAATACATTTAAGTTTTATAATTGAACATTATGTTTATTGATTACTAGACCTTTCTCATAAATACTTACCTTTCATATTTAATTTTACCTGTTTAATTAATGTGAGAAAATTCTACATACAGTTAAGGTCAAAATTACTAGCCCCCAAGGAACTATGAAACCTTTCCCCAAAATTATTTCCAGTGTTTGCATAATTAATAAAACTTTACATAGCAAAACATTCATCAAGGTTAAGGCCCCTATTAGGTACATTTTGGAATGTAAACTAAATCTTCAGGTTTGTTTTATACTAAATGTAGTGAAAATTGAGGTGATCAAAATTATTAGCTGCCATGTGCTTTTTTTTCTTTTTTCTTTTTCTTTTCTTTTTTTTTTTTTTTGCTTTCAAAACATACCTGAGCAATCAATCGGCATTAAACTTTACTTAAGGGACTCCAATGAACAGAGCTCCTAACACTTTAATATTTCATTGAGAGTGACTACTCTTAAATTCTTGGTAAGAAGTAATTCCATCATGCCAAAAAGTAGAGAAATCAGTCTGGAACTCAGACTGACTCAGAAAGAAGAGTGGATGCTCATCTTAAGGGGGAAGGCTATACTGCCATTTCCAAACATTTCACAGTGTCTCGAACAGCTGTACGTTGCATCATTGCAAAGCACAAGGAAAGAAATTCTGTTGAAACAAACCTGGGCGTGGTAAAAAGTGCAAGATTACAAAAACTTTGGAGAAGAAAATAGTCAGAGATGTCAACAGCAATCCCCGGATCTCTGCCAAGATGATTTTTGCTGAACTGGGCTCTTCTGGACTTGATGTTTCAAGGAAGACTGTTGTGAGGGCTCTTCATCGTGGTGGGCTTCGCGGTCATCGTCCAAAAAAAACTCCATTCCTCACACAGCGGCACATGAAAGCCAGCATGAAGTTTGCCCCTGAACATCTGAAATAGGGGCATGAGTTTTGGAAGTCTGTCCTTTGGTCTGATGAGACTAAACTTGAGCTGTTTGACCACATGGGTGGTGCTTTTGTTTGGCGAAGGAAGGGAGAGGCCTTCAACCCTAAAAACACAGTTGCCATAGTTAAACATGGCGGTGGGAGCATAATGCTGTGGGACTGTTTTGCTGCTTCAGGCACAGGGAACCTTGTTCGGGTGCATGGGATCATGAAGAAAGAAGATTATGTTGACATTTTGAAGGATAATGTAAAGAAATCAACTGCCAGTCTAGCTTTAGGTCACTGCTGGGTCTTCCAGCAAGACAATGACCTGAAGCATACATCCAAGTTGGTCCAAAACTTGTTGAAGAACACCAAAATCAAGGTCCTGGATTGGTCCTCTCAGAGCCCAGATCTCAATCCTATTGAGAATCTGTGGTGGGAGCTCAAGGTTCATGTCCATGCTCGATAACCATGCAATTTGGGTGAGCTGGAACAATTTGCCATGGAAGAATGGGCTAAGATCCCTCAAGAGACATGTGCCAACCTAGTTAGGAACTACCATAAGAGGTTGTTGTCAGTTGCAAGTCAGAAAGGTTACACTAATGATAATTAATTGTAAGAGGGCTAATAACTTTGGCCTTGTCATTTTGTTTTTTCTTGTTTCAATTCAGCGTTTCAGTAAAATATCTTAATCAAGCTTAGTGGAGATTTTGTCTTTGTTCTTTTGGAAGCAGTTAGACTATAAACACTTTTGGCTATGGTCATTTCCATGGAAAGGTTAAGGGTTTTGTTTGATTTCATAAAGGGGGCTAATAATTTTGACCTTAACTGTATCTGCATGTGTCGGACCTCCATTTGTTTGCTCAGATGCCACTTTAGTTTTGAGACCGGTAAACACATAGCGCAAGTGTCTTTGCTAGTTTCGACCACGTTGTTAAAATAGCAAAATCTACTCATGCCTATCTGAACGCCCATGGGCGTGTTGGTCTCAAAATGAGGTGTGGTCAGGCGCATTGTTGGTTTATTGCTATATGTTGAGGCAGTGAAAAGCGATTGCTCCATTGACCAACAAACACCTGGTCTAAAAGCCAGTGGCACAGTATTTTACCATTATTTAAAGGGTGTATTATTCAGATTGTAAGATGCTCCTATGTAGGCAGCTGCACAACGCACATACTCTCTGCTTGTTACATACACAGGGACGTGCAGCAGTACACAAACATGCAAAAGATGACAAGTTACAACGTGAAATATTATTATTGTGTACATCACAATATTTTTTTAAAAAAGAGTCAAAATGGAATCCGAGCTTTCTTGGGTTCCTGCTGCTCCTGTAGATGGTCTGCTTGTGCGCTTTCACTTCGTGCACGAGCAGATCCGTTCCCTCAGTTAATTGACCTCAGATCAGTGATATGGCATGCTATGCCAAATGTACAGGGAGCCCTGCCCTGATAATGAACAAAATTGTGGAAAAGTCACATGTTGAGAGATGTTTTCTGTGATATTAACTAAATGGCCTTTGTGAAATATATTTTTTTCCAGCCAATGACCATTAGAAAGAAATGCATTTCCTGCATTATGATCAGACATATCATTGTTCTGTCCTCTGTGCTGCAGATTCTTGCAGTTGTGGTTCTGGTTAGAGCTCTATGAGAGAATGGCAGAGTCTACTAACCATAATGAGACTAAATGGCTCTCGGCAGTCTTATACTAAATTGCTGAAACTGTTTAAGTAATACATTTCCATTTCCCCAGCAGACATTTCAGAGACCACAGTGGCAGAACGTCGCCCTTGTCTAAGTCTTCTTAGCAGGTAGGGGAGTTGAAGGCCCCTCATAAGCTTAATTGCATTTCATTTAATCCGCAAGCCAATGGGACAATCGATTCTTCTTTCAATGGCTTGCAAATTGAGCAAGCAAACATCACGCAGAGTGCAGTGTTGATCTTGAGATAAGATGTGTATGAAGCAGAATTAAGGTCTGTCAAGGGATCTGCCCTTCAGTTTTCTGAGCAGATTCAACCAAGTAGACCAGAGTTTAGTTATTAAGAAGCAGCTTTGCTTCAGCTCTTTTTATCTGTTTTACATTCAGTCAGTTCTAAAACACACATCTTTGGGTCTAATCACACTCAGTTGTCATCACCAATCGCACCCCAACATGAATTGTGACTGCTGACTACGGCTTCGGGTATTATACATCAATACCTTTAAATGACAGCAATTGCTAATTTTTCTATCGATATTGACTTGGCGATGAACTTTGAATAGCTCTGCTTTAAGTGGATTATCCTGCTCACAAACACATTATTCTGTTGCTTTTTATCTCTAAATTGTAAGCTGTTACTAGTCAAAACAGTTCTTATCCCCGGGCTGTCATTCAAATGAACTTAACATTGTCAATAAATCCAACCATTTTGTATATACTGTACTGTACATTGTATGGTCACTGATATGTCCTGTCATGTCCATCTACCACAGGCATGTATGTAAGTAATGTGCTAACATTTATTTCAGCATCTCTGTTATATTCTCTACATCATTGCACCTTATCACCTCTTATTTGACCTGTATAAGTTAATCCTTGTGTATATATCTGAAGGTTGTCGTGTTGTAGTGTTGTTATTCTATGTTAAGTACACTGAGAGAGCTACGAAACCGGAGTCAAATTACATGCAAACCTACATGGCCAATAAACATGATTCTGATTCTGAAAATCACCGATTGCGAGAAAATATCTCTACACACCATTTGCTTTTGTTCCGAGCATCAACGAAAGTAAGCATTTTAAAGATCGAAGGTGAGAAGAGGGGCAAATAGAGAAAAGTGAGGTGAAAATATCAGGAGTTGGACTTTTTATTTGTCTTGATCTGACTGAGACTGCCCTCTCCCACAGAGAAACCAGGATCTGTAATGGTGAGGTTCATTGTTAGATTTAGCCTCCCGCTAATGCGTTCCCTGCTGCAGAGAAGCACTGTGGTGAAGGTACAGTACAAGGCACAATGCATATTAGATGGTCCCATACACCCCCCCCCCATTGATCTACACAAACCTCATTCAGGGGAAGGAGACAGTCTAATCGATGTCCCTGTCAGCATTGTTTGCTACTTCTGTGGTTATTGTGACTCTCAGTTTTCCCTTCTTGTGCTTAAAACCTTTTTTTTTTCCTTCAAATACCATCCTTGGACAGATTGGGCAGATTTGTGAGAATGCAGGAAAATGCAGCTCCACACATTGGTAGAGGGAATATTGTATTCAATGAATGTGGATGGCAACAAAAGAAAAAGTTTTGGCACACTTTATATACTATTAAAGTTGAAATGGTAGTAGAAACACTCCACAGATGTGTGTCTTATGCAGGTATAGTAGGACAGTGGAGGCAAACTATGAGGGTATTCATATGGTGTCGTGGCAAAATGCTGTTATCATATCGCCTTAGAAATGTAGTTTGTTTGAATGCTCGAAGATCATGCGTTTGCTATTTAAAGGTCACATCAGTGAAATGTATTTCATCAGCACAAGTGACAATTATCATCTGGTGACACTTTGTTTGCAGATGGACTTGAAGTATTTGACTCCATTTATCTTAGGGGGTCTTCCGAAAGAGAGACATCTATTTATGAAGCACTAACAACAGTTTATGGATGCTTCGATCTTACTTATGACACATTTAAATTTAAAGACCAAAAGGCCACCAAATACTCTCTCACAAGAACATTGTGGATGGACACGGTGGATTTTGTAAGTTAATAACCGTGCGAAAGCATTTTTGTTCTTTTGTGCCAGCCCAATGCTTAAGGGACTCCTTGGCAGCAAGTTAATTTCTCCAACTAACATTTACAGTTTCTTGCTTGCACTAATTTGGAGAGAAACACGGGGAGGAGAACATTTTTTTTTCTTGGATTGGCCCCATTCAAGGAAAATAAAGCCCCCCAGCCATGAAACTGATAGACTTAGTACTCTGCAGGCCCTGTAGACAAGACAACTTTTTTGGTGGCTGTTTGGCACATCACTGTCATTTAACTAAGAGATACTGGGAGGAGAATGATAAAGTTAACTACTGTCACGCCTTAAAATAACCTTAAAGCACGACCCGTTTCAAGACTATCTTACCATCTAGCTCGAGGAAAAAAAAAAGTTAAATTGGCTGCATTGTGGATTCTGCACATTTATGCCGTTCAGTAAAAAAAAACCCAAAAAAATAACCCTGTAAGGAGCAGCAAGTAAATATTTATGCATTTGCACGTGTTTCTCTCCCCATTGTGTGAAGGTGCTGTGATGTTTTCTTCACGTTTGTGTCTTTAGCTTGTCAGAAGCCTTGTGTAAGTGACAGAAAGCTGGTGGTGCTTAACAGGTTTGAAATGGCTTATCCTTCCACTTGTAACATTTAGCTTTTCATAGTGTTTAAGCTTCGCCTTTGTGTTCTGTCAGGACCGAGGTTGAAAAGAGCACAGGAACAGAAGTGGAGGAGGAATGTGGTGGGAGGGAGACAATGCAGGATGAAGGTAAAGGAATCCAGTTGACCAAAATTAGGAGTCCCTTCTCGCTCGATCCGGTCAGTCAAGGCTCGCGGTTTTGTATGTCTCTGCTGCAATAGCCACCAGTGACCTTTCCTATACCTTCACCCACCATGGACAAGTTAAACTAGTGCTGTGTCAGGGGGAAGCCTGCGTGACAGAAACACATGTTACTACACACTCGCAGCCACACACAGTTGCACAATCAATAGTAATTAACAGAAGGACTGTTTAACAACTTACATGCTTCATCTCACTTGACAACGGCCCTCATACCGTGACAGCACGAGCTGGGGAGACACCACAAGCTGAGGGCTTATCGCCCTGGCACATCCGATGACACTCAACAGTTGTTTCTAATCAGTGATATTCAATATAAAAGAATAATATTCGATCAAAAAACTAAGAAACTCAATAACAGGTTGCACATTTGCCCAGAAAGATCAGAATCAAAGAATTCTGTTATCAGAGCCTCTTTGATTCAGTCTCTGACAGCTCTCCTTTTTGGAACATGATAAATCAACATGACATTGTTTGATGACAAAAGAGCAAGATGAAGCAGTCTTCTTGTATGTTTTATTAATCCCTGGTTTACTGTATTGATTTGTAGTTTCACTCTTAATTTGGAGGGAATAACGGTGACTTGTGCGTTATGGAATGGTTTCCTATTTTTCTGCCAGATAAACCAGGAAAAGAGTGCATCATCGTTATTATTATTTAAAATATGTGATTTTCTTATCATTTTGCATAGTTGTCATCTTTAAAAACGTTAAATTTCTGTCAGCAGAGGTTAATAATACCTCAATGCAATTGGGCCTATTTTACAAGATCTTTCTACAGCTTGTTTCCTGACTCGCTGGCAATGATTGGAAAATGGCTCACTTAGGCAAAAAAAAAAAAAAAAAACTTTTCAACTTTTGTCTTAATTTTATCTACTCTGCTCTGGGCGTTTGGGGTCTCCTCAAAGTAAGTTTTAGCTTAGTTGGAATTATTCATTAAGTGTACTTTTTTTGTGGAGTTTTATCGTTGCGACAAACTTGGTTTAATTTTGGCATTTTGTATGTTATTTATATTTTAATCACTCATGCCTTGGCTGTTAATGTTCACCCATTTCCAAATAACCTCTGCTTGCATTTAGATGATGTATGGGGCTACATGATGACGATGATACAAGAGCGAAATGTTTACAGCCCATAATGGAATTTCATTATACAACTATTTGTTATCAAAGCAGGGAATTAATGCATGAATATTACTTTTCAAAGGCAAATGTTTCATCGTCAACATTGCCCAGAGGGCTTAGTGGTACAGTCTAATGTTAAGGTATTCTATAATAAACCCAGCCAATGAAATCAGATCAGAAACAGTGTAGAACAGGTGCAGTTCTGGATGCAAAAAGTACTTGTTTATTTGGAATAAAAATCCACTAACAATCACATTGTTGGCCCTTTATGAATAATATTAAGTTCTATGCTAACCTCTACTTTTTAGAGACCTTGTTTACCAGTCTATGAACAGTGTGTGTGCCAATACCTGCAGGGAAGTCAAAGCAAATGAGAGAGAAGTGATGCTTACTGAGGAAGGATGCTGCAATTTCATCTCAATATGATGTTGGGAGGCTGGGAAGAGCAGGAAGAGGAAAGAATAGAAACAATTAGATAGGAAATTATCATTGAACAAAATTATCCCAAACTTATAAGCCTTTGACTTCATAGAGCCAGAGGCAGTTGTTTGATATATTATATGAAAAATCACCCAAACAATGTGTCTTCTAATTATGGCTATGAGCTGTTCACAAAACTAAATTATCTTTTTTTTTTAAAGTTTCCAGCTGCAGGCAACAACAACCCACATGTGCATGCAAATTTACAAATACGACTGTTGTTGGTATATGTGTTCCCTGGAGGTTTGGAAGCTTTGGATAAAATATCAAAATACAACAATATCATGATATAGTGACATTGTGTTTTCTAATTTACTACAATCTTATGATTTATCTTTTTTTTCTTCAATTTTCAACAGTGACATGCCTAATGAATATGGATTATCATCTGCTAGTGTTAAATTCATTAAGTGGTATTTGCTATGTTGCTTCATTGTTTTTTTGCCCGGAGAGGGTCCTTATGCCTTCCCTGAGTTAAGTCACATCTAATGCTGGAATTCATATAACATCTGTAAACCATGTTTATGGGTAATCATGTTGTGTACTCCATGAGTTGTGCTGATTGGTCTGCCATCTCTCTTTGCCTCCTAGGGAGCAGTGCTGTGTTCACCCAGCAGCCCACAGACCTGGTGGTGGTGGCGGGCCAGCCAGTCACCTTGCCATGTTCTATCCCCGGCTACCACGGCATGGTGCTCTGGCTTCGAGATGGCATGGCCCTGGGAGTCAACAGGGATCTCTCAGGTAGTGGCACGCAGTCAAGACTCTTTTGTCAGACTGTCCCAGTAACTGGTTTGGCTATCTGCATGACTGTCTGTCATTTTGGTCTGCCTGCATGCTGTCTGTCTCTGCAAGTTGTCCAGTCTTGTGACTGAAATTTGTGTTGAACTAATAGAAAGTACCCATTTTAGTGTATTGTAAGAGCATTTTCATATTATGGAAAAAATCCCTACGCTTAAAATGCCAGGATGTATACAATTTTTGCAAGAGCAACTGTAAAAGTACCTGTTACCCCCCTCTGTTGTATCGAACAGTAAGTAAACACATTAGCAAATGTTGGTTTCCTTTAAGGTAATGTCCTGAGTCAAGCATCTTGATTAGCCAAAGTGACCCAACCTATTGGTGCCAGCTGAGATGGTTAAAGCTAATCCTATGCTGAGCTTCAATTATACAATAAAGTTGCTGTTAGCAAAGCCACATCCATTATGATGTCTAAAAGATTGCACTCATTTGTGGTCAAATGATCATGTTCTTTGCTTTGTTTGGGATTTTGTCCAAGTGGGCAGATTTAGAGAGCATCCAAAGTGGATGTTATTTGTTTGGTTGCATATCTTTTGCATATTTTCTTTTCTTTATTGAAGCAGCACTTGTTTGGTTTAGCATGTCAGGGATAGGCTATAACCTCGGGAAAGCCCCACAGCTCATAACATAGAGAAGACAAGCGTCTTAGCTTCTCTGTGTAAAATATATGACGTTCCTCCTTGTCGGTAGGTCCAACTGGGTTAAAGAAAGTCAACATTTGAAAGTTGCAGTTTATCACATCTGCTCCTCTGGCAGATGGTAAATCGTGTTTTGCTCAGTTCCAAACGGCCCACTACTTCCTACCCCCCCGTCTTTCCCCAGGCTGTTTTGAAGACCAGAGCTGCCTGAGGAAATTATTTCCTCCAATCAGCCTTGCAAGTGGAGTATGTGTTTGTCTAGAGACGTTTAGGTCAATAACAGCAGACCTCATCTCCAAGTCTGTAAGTTATAATTGATGATACAAAGCGCACACTAGCTTGGTGAGACAAAGTGTGAATAATACAGCTTGTCTAGTATACCCCAGCTCCTGATGCTTTGAACATACAGTAAATGTAAATTGTCACAGTTGCATTTTAGCACGTTAACATGATTTATTTCTCAACAGACATTGTCTGCCATGACTTCTTTTCCTGGCCCCTACTTTGTCATTGGCAGTGTGTCCTAATTGGGCCTCGGAGGACAATTCTCTCCCATTACATTCATTCTATTTAACTCCGGGGTCTACACTGGATGTTGCTGAACCAAGTCATAATGACCAGGTCCATTGGGACCTCCACTGACTGAGTTTTGCAGAGAAAGACAGACAAAGTAGACAGGATTGTGTGTGTGTGTGTGTGTGTGTGTGTGTGTGTGTGTGTGTGTGTGTGTGTGTGTGTGTGTGTGTGTGTGTGTGTGTGTGTGTGTGTGTGCGTATACGTTTTTTATGTACACATTATTTTGCTTACATGACATGTATGCTTGTCACAGCACTTCATTCTTAATTACAAACTTATGAAAATGCTTGCAGTACTGTCTAACATTGGCGGTCTTAGCTATGTTTCACCTGTTTCAACTGAAATTGGTCCCGCCCTCCCAAAGGCCTCCCAACTGACAGGCAAGAATTAAATAATTCACCCACTCTTTGTTTTTTTTTTTTTTTGTTTTTTTTTTAAATACATATATTGTGTTGGCTTGTTCATATAGGTGAACTAGGCAGTTACCCAGGACAGCGCTTTATCAAGGGTGGTGAAATGTGGGCCAGCTATTTATGAGCAAAATTGCAGACCAACCAATAGCAGTAACTGCAGACTCGCTAGGCAACGCATTCTGTAAGCACAATGAATTGCTGAGGAATGTGTCAATCACGCTGCACCTGCAGCCACCTCCCGCCCCCAGCTCTTGTGAGCTAATGGTAGTCTGGCCCACAGACACCAATTTCGGTAGTCTTCGAGGAAAGAAAATATACCCGCCGTGTACCCTTCTGAAAGGTAAGCTTTATTTGCTCTCTAGTTATTATTAAAGTTTCAGATGATATGTGCTTGTGGATGCACATGACAAAGTGGTATATAGGAGAGATTTGGTTTGAGGAAAATTTGATGATTTGTAAAATAGCTACACATGCTGTCATGAGTGCTAGAAAGAGTTTGGAGCCAGATTACTGGAGTTATTATGCAGACATACTTGGTGCATTATTTGTATATGGATCCGCAAAATGCCGGCATATTGCGTCATACACTTTAATATTGTTGACACTTTGAGCACACTAGCATTGCACTAAACTATTTACGTTATGTGTATGGCATTGACATATTAGTGTTTATGTGTTGTTGATGGCTTTTGCTTTAAGTGTATGGGATATTGGCCTTAATGTGTTGTTTCTGGTATAGTATGTTGCAAAAAGAGGGGCGGAATAAATATTTTTCGCCTAGAGCAGCTGACTTGCATGCCCCGGTCATAACCGAGGCAAGCTGGGGTTACTTCATTCAAAGATGACACATGAGAACCACAAGTGGGCGCTAGGTGGACATGTGAGCTAATACATAACACGTAGGGGTATTCAATGCAGACTAGCAGTTGCTGAGAAAGGCAAGGCTCCTCCTCATTCCAAAACAAAAATGTTATTGTTTCAATTTTTAGGAAATGGTTTTGATTATTTCTATGTTGAGCTGTCTATGATGCTGAAAGTTTAAATCCGAAAATACACCATCATTGATGCAAACTAGCTTGAGTCTTCGCTTTTTTTTCTCTTTTCTTTTTGTGGGGTAGGGCCCCACGTTAATCTTGAAACAGGCCCCCAGATGCTTAAGGCCGCCTATGCTATCTACGCCCTTGAAGTGTGTTGCATTTTTTTGTTTTTAGATTATGTGGCACGGTGGCATAGTGGTTAGCGCTGTTGCCTCACAGCAAGAAGGTCCTGCTTTTGAACCCCGGGGTAGTCCAACCTTGTGGGGTCATCACAGGTCGTCCTGTGTGTGGAGTTTGCATGTTCTTTCCGTGTCTGCGGTGGGTTTTCTCCGGGTGCTTCGGTTTCCCCCACCATTAAAAAAAAAAAAGAAGACATGCATGTTAGGGTTAGTACTCTTTGTCTGTGCCCTTGACCGAGGCAATGGAAGACTACCTGGAGTTGGTCTCCAAGTGCTGCATGGTGGCTGCCTACTGCTCCTAGCTACAGTTAGGATGGGTTTAATGCAGAGTGTAATTTCCCTAAGGGGGGTCAATAAAATATCTAAAAATCAAAAAAATAATGGTGTAACTGCTCACTTTGCCAAGGCAACAGCCCTTCATGCTGACAGAGCTAATTCTTAAAAATTGGTTAGTATCTGTGCTTGAAATGGGAAAAAAAAGTGCCAGTACTCCCCTTATTCACGTTTTTTTTGTTGTTGGTATCTTTACCTTTTTATTAGTCTGTGGTTGTGGATAGGTAGACAGGAAATAGAGGACAGAAAGAGGAGTATGACATGCAACAAAAGTCACTGGCTGGGATTGAACCGGCGACGTTGTGACTGTGGCCATGTGGTACGTGTTGTAACCATTCGGCTATGGAGGTGCCCCTCCTTATTCCCATGGACAACAGTGAACAACAAAAGACTGATTAAGAAACAGCAACAGCTCAAGCTGAAACAGAAAAAGTACTATGACAAAACAGCCAGGAGCCTGGAAGCTCCTCTGGAAAAAGATGCAGAATTGAAGATGATGGCACCTGGAACAGAAAAGCCACTGTCCTCAAAGAAGTGAGTCCCTGATCATTCAGTGTAAAAACTGATGATGGACAAGTACTTAGGAGAAACCGTAGGAGTTTGGTTAAGACCCATGAGAACTTCAGTAGATCAGGCAGGGTCAGCAGGTCAGTGTAAGTCCAGACCTGCACACTGATGATTCTCCTCCACCAATCTCAAAGACTGACACACCAGCTTTGAGAAAGGCTACTAGACCTAGTAGACTACCAGAGAGACTAATACAGCAAGTATAACCCCAAAAGTGGAATGTATATGAAAAAAAATAAAACTTCCAAAAAACAGGGCCATTGGGATATATGAAAGAAATGTTTTGATGTTAAACAGAATGTGTTAAAAGAGAAAAAAAATTATCTGGATTGTTTTAAACATAAGCAATGTTGTTATTGTGAGTTTTAGGGAAACAAGATCTTAAGAATATATTTGAGTTTAATTCAAAGGTTGTGTGTTAGATAATGTTTTATATTGAAACATTGAAAGTTGCCCTTAAAGTGATACTGACATCCCAATCTCACAATTCCTGTTGATAGGCTGTGTTCCGAGTTGGAATGTGACCACGGAGAAATTCAGTGGCCAAAACAGCACATCTGCGGCCACTCAAGAGAGATCTGTGATTGACTGTAGATGGTGTCCAATGACAGATTGTGCCGGTGGATACGTAGACACCAGTAATTTTCATATAGGGTGTGTTCGTAGCTATAAAACCACAGAGAAGCCGTTCTTTCACCCCCTCCTGCTTGCTACTTGGCTCAAGTTTGTGCTAATTTGCTGAGACTTAATTATCGATCTTGCTATGACGTACTGCTATCTATCTATCTATCTATCTATCTATCTATCTATCTATCTATCTATCTATCTATCTATCTATCTATCTATCTATCTATCTATCTATCTATCTATCTATCTAACAGTTATTTGCATCATCGAACATATTATTCGCCAAGTTGTATTGTACTGCTGTGCCATAGGCCTACCACCATTTTTTCCTACGGCAAGTGACGAGCGGTACTGAGCCCCACCCACATGAACACTCAGGAAGACAGTAACCAATAGCTTTGAATTCATAAAACCACACCTATTTTTGGTTATGATTCAAACTCCCAATGTTAAAAAAAATGTGTTCAGAAAGGGCATTTCAGTCTTTCTTTAAGTTGAAGTAACATACCTAGGAAACGGGATGTATTCATATGTTTATGGCCCGGTCTTTGGCGCGCACACATACACACACACACACACACACACACACACACACACACACACACACACACACACACACACACACACACACACACACATATGTATCGGTATGGCCGATATATGAGGGATTGACTGATTATCGGTATGGCCAATTATCGGCTTAGATATTTGTAATTTTTCATATTATCATTATCAGCATATTTTTATCGGCCAGCTCATTTTTAAAAAAAGTCAGCTGCACAACATGCGTGCTTCCGACGCAGCCTTCACTCTCCCGAAGCACAACACGACAAACACTCCAACAACACAAACACAGAAGAGAAGCTTCGAGGAGTCAGACCACTTTTCGAAGGTAAGAGGAGGATGCCAGATGCCATAAAACCCACTCGGTTGGTAAGAAAAGCATGCCATAACGTTAGTTACAAAACTCACTTCATAATATTAGTTTCTCCGTATCTCTCCCCTTCCCGCACACACACACACACACACACACACTAAAGAGCATAACACCGGTTCGACATGAACTTGACAACAGGTTGTCAATTCAAACACAATTTCCACTGCTGTGCTTAACCTTCAAATGCACTAGGCTAAAAGAAAAAAGCTAATGTGTGATATTTTAGTTACATACAGAGTGTTATTGTCAGTGTTGTGCATGAACATGCTAAAAGAGCGGTGGTCATTAAACGCGGTATCATGTACAACATATTTTGATGCCATATACAACATCGTTAATCCCAGACGATGAGGTCGGGTGGTATTGCCGAAATCCTATTAGGGACACATTTTTACTTATGCACTGGTGGCAAAGATTGCAGGCTGGGGATAGATGCTCAGAGCAGCTAATTTAAAAAAAAGAAGAAGAAAGAAACGTGAATTTAGTGTGAAATTCAAAATAATGAACGTGAACTAGTTCATTTTAATCTCTGTAACGTTAGCGTCTTCGTTTTTCTCCCCCTCCCACACACACCAAAGAGCATAACGTCTATCTGACATGAACTCGACAACAGAGAATACAATTTCCACGGCTGTACTTAACCTTCAAATGTAACTAGGCTAAAAGAAAAAGGCTAATGTGTGATAGTTTAGTTACATACAGAGTTTATTGTCAGTGTTGTGCATTCGTGTATCAGATGGCCCTTTCACGTGGAACTACATTCTCTCAACCGCAGAACGTCCGTCTGATTCTGCTGATCTGTGGCATAATAATGTGCGCTGCATAGGTGCATGTGTGGAGGAGAGATGCTGAATATGGAGCTGCCAGGGAAAAGGAAAAAAGGAAGGCCAAAGAGGAGGTTTATGGATGTGGTGAGGGAGGTCATGCAGGTGGCTGGTGTGACAGAGGAAGGTGCAGAGGACAGGAAGAAATGAAAACGGATGATCTGCTATGGTGACCCCTAACAGGAGCAGCCGAAAGTAGTAGTAGTAGTAGTAGTAGTAATAGATTCGTTGAGCACTGTTCCTACCATTGAGTGTTTCATTTAATGGAGTTATATGCAAAAACGGGAAAAGGTGAGCGTCACATAGTGCCTCCAGTGCCCCCTGGGTAATGCAGTTTATTTATGACCATTATGAATCACCCAGACAACCTGATATGGAGAGAGCAGAAAAGAGTACTGGCAGCTTATGAGAAGTGCCGGTGCGTAAGAAAAAGTCATGGTACACCAAAGAGTAAAATATAGAAGTGCTGGTACTGCACACGGTTGAGTACCGGCCCTCTTCGAGCACTGGTTATTATCACAGTTAGTGGAGGAAAAAAAATACCCTGGATGTAAGAATATATTAGTGCAGGAAGATGACACTACTTGGGAAACTAGAGGCAATTAGCAGTTTTGACTGCACAGACCACAGGGGTACTGAAGTAACAGTCACTTAAATCAAAGGTCTAAGTCGATAAAGGGATGGGGCTTGAAATGCAACGCCTGTGCACTGGAACTGGAGCTGGAGAGGAACGATAATGGAACAGGATCAACCAGCATTTTTGTTCTAGCCTGTAAAAAATTCAGGCTCTGTTATTCTCCTGAAATTGAATACTCTCCATGACCCTGTCGCTTATTTGGGATAAGGGGAGTCTCCCCTCTGCACATAGCCTTTGTCTTCTGTCTGTGCAGTGGTTAGCCAGCACTTGGCTAGTTCATCTTTCAACATTGATCGGTCAATTGTCAGGCCCTTCATTCATACCTATCAAGCTTTATCACAACACTCTGGGCAACCTTTAAGCATCAAATTTCCTGTATAGCCTAAACACAGACCACTAATGTAAGGAGCACAAAAACACGTGATAGCTAGTCAGTCAAACAAATTGAATACCTAATGTGAAAGAAAGTACAGTTGACTAATATCAAATAACTCTACCCTGTCCATCACTCTGATCATTTTCGATAGACAGATAAATACATACATACATACATACATACATACATACATACATACATACATACATACATACATACATACGTACATATGTACATATATGCAGATAGATAGATAGACTCATATTGGCCTACCCAGGTTATGCAGTAGACAAGACAGACAGACAGACTGATGGATAGATAGATAAACTCATACCAGCATACTCAGGTTAGTATGCCGTAGACAGACAGACAGATGGATAGATAGATAAACTCATACCAGCATACTCAGGTTAGTATGCAGTAGTAGTAGATTAGTAAGCAGCAGAGTGAGAGCTCAAATAACACTAAGGGGAAGCACGCACTTGTCCAACAGTGCCACCAGGTTAGATCCACTCTGATGAAAATAGACATAATCAAAGCAGCAGGATCAGACAGGGTTTCAGGCCACACACTGAAGTTATGTGCTTTCCGACTACCAGGGGTGTTCACCAGCATCTTTATCCTCTTCCTACAACAGGCCGTCCCCACCTGCTTTAAATCCACCACCATCGTCCCTGTGCCCGAAAGGACAGCAGTTAAAAACCTTAATGACTATCACCCAGTTGCCCTAACACCAGTAACAATGAAGTGCTTTAAGAGGCTTGTACTATCTCACATCAAGGTCATCACCCCCACTGAAACAGGACTGTGGAGTAGGCAGTCTCAGTCGCACTTCATATAGCCCTGTGCCACCTGGAACATCCAAACACATATGTCAGGATGGTATTCGTTGACTCTAGCTATGCTTTCAATACTATATCCCCCCCATAACCTCAACAACCTGAGATTAGCCACTTCACTCTGTTTATGGATTATGGATTTTCTCACTAATAGACCACAAAATATTAGAATGGGCAACCACACATCTTTGACACTCATCCTGAACACGAGTGCATCGAAGGCTGTGTGCTTAGTTCAGCCCTCTTCACTCTTCACCCATGGCTGCACCCCCATCCACTCCTATAACACTATAGTGACATTTGCTGACGACACAACCATAATGGGACTGATATCCGACGATGAGAAGACACACTACAGACAGGAGATCCAAGATCATGTTGAGTGGTTTTCAAACAATAATCTGGTCCTGAACACCACAAAAACCAAGGAGATCATTGTGGACTTTAGGAGATCCAGGGAGACCACACATTCCTCTCTCCACATAAATGGTGCAGATGTGGAGAGTGTCAACGACATCTAATTACTGAGAATCCGTATAACAAAAGATCTCTCATTGCCCCTTAATACCTCCCACCAGGTGAAGAATGCTCAACAGAGGCTTCTTCTTAAGAAAACTCAAACAGGGCAAACTTCCCTCTCCGCTCCTAGTAAACTTTTATAGAAGCACCAGAGAGAGTATCCTCAAAATTATGATTCCAAAGGAATCGTTAAGAAATTCAAATTTCGATTCTGCCCATCGGTTTCTAAATAAATTTTACTTGTGCTAAAGTTAGTTTCAGTTTCCGTTGTGGCGGCATGCAGCTTCCATAGTTTCTGCTTCCGCAAGTTAAATGTGCGCCATCACGGACCAGAGCAAGCGGCGGTCGAAAGTGTGGCTTCATTTTGCCTTGAAAAATGAAGGGTTGGCACAGTGCAACACCTGTGGCAAAATTGTTTCGTGCAAGGGAGGCTAGGATGCACAACAAATATGGCTAAACACCTTCACCTACATGCTGTACAGATTAACCAGTGTAGCGTGTCTGACACATTGCTCCGGTCTCCATCTCCTGCCTCGGCATCCTCTTCAGCCAACCCTGCGCAAACAGCAAGCAGCACCTCATCATAATTGCTCAGGATGACAATTCATAACTTTTGTCTTATTCACAACAGCGAGACAGCAAACAAACTTATACATGAGCGAATTGCGATAAACTGTATGCAAATACTGAAATGTGTTTTTTTTCTGTGCTGAACACTCGCACATACAGCCTGAGAAGGCAGATATGCTAATTTTTCTAAACAAGAACTGTTTCTAATTTAAGGAGTTTAATACCTGGTAGTCCGGACCAGGTTGAGACTGTGTCTTTATTTCTTCATCTTCATGTATGAAGACAGTTGTTGTAAATGTAAATATAAGAATGAGACATTCACATGAATGATGCGTTTTTAAAAAAGAATGGCTTGTATTAAGTCTTTTTAAAATAAAAATTTCTTCTGTGAAATAAAAATGTGACCCGTTTTGACCCCGCCTCTCAAAGAACCGGAATCAAGAGTCGTTAAGAACCAGAATCGAAAAGCAGAATGGGAATCGGAATCATTAAATCAAAACGATGCCGAACCCTAGTGGTATGCCAGCTGCACTGCCGAGAACCGGAAGGACTTGGTCTTGGTGGTAAAAATGGCACTGAAGATTGTAAGAACTGAGCTCCAAAACCTGGACACAGTGTATGCTAGCTGTCTACACAAGAAGGCTAGCAACATTAGTAGGGACCCAGCCCACCCTGGTCACAGTCTGCTTGTCCCGCCGCCATCTGGGAAGAGATATACAACCATCAAAGCCCGAACTAACAGACTGAAGAACAGCCTCTTCCCCCGAGCTGTAGCCGTCATCACCTCCCACCCTTCCATAGCTTTTGAGGACTGAGGTCTGAAGGCTGTAAATATTACCAAGTTAGCCTCTCCCATTCCCCGCCCCCCACCTCCCAACTGCTGTTAATGCACTCCAACACTTAATTGCATTACACCTGTAATGGAAAAGCTTCATACTACATTGTATCAGTGTGTTAATAACAAGTACCTCATTCATTGTGCAATTCATGTTATGTTGCACTGGTTTACTTGCCATACAGAGGATGGCAAGTAAACAAGTAAAATAGTAAAAAAAAAAAGTAAACAAGTAAAAAAATAAATTAAAAAAAACAAGTAAGCAAGTAAAATCTGTATATAATACAGAAAAGGCATGGGTTGCCTTTTATGTATTATATACAGACAGAGGACAATACTTCTATGCTCACATGTCCCTGAATTATTTTTAACCATCTAATTTGTTGCGCAATACCTTTTTATATTGCACTGTCTGCACTGTTACTGGGTACCTGCCTCATCAAAGTGCCTTTATTTACAAACCCCAATTCCAGTGAAGTTGGGACGTTGTGTAAAACGTGAATAAAAACAGAATACAATGATTTGAAAATCCTTTTTGACCTATATTCAATTGAATACACTACAAAGACAAGATATTTAATGTTCAAACGGATAAACTTTTTTTTTTGTTGCAAATATTCACTCATTTTGAATTTGATGCCTGCAACATGTTCCAAAGAAGCTGGGACAGGGGCAACAAAAGACTGGGAAAGTTGAGGAATGCTCAAAAAACACCTGTTTGGAACATTCCACGGGTGAACAGGTTAATTGGAAACAGGTGAGTGTCATGATTGAGATGTACTGACGCAAAGTGGAAAAGTGTGCTGTGGTCTGACGAGTCCACATTTCAAATTGTTTTTGGAAATCATGGACGTTGTGTCCTCTGGGCTAAAGAGGAAAAGGACCATCCAGATTGTTATCAGCGCAAAGTTAAAAAGGCAGCATCAATGATGGTATGGGGGTGTGTTAGTGCCCATGGCATGGGTAGCTTGCACATCTGTGAAAGACACCATTAATGCTGAAAGGTACATAAAGGTTTTGGAGCAACATATGCTGCCATCCAAGCGATGTCTTTTTCAGGGACGTCCCTGCTTATTTCAGCAAGACAACGCCAAGCCACATTCTGCACGTGTTACAACAGCGTGGCTTCGTAGTAAAAGAGTGCAGGTACTAGACTGGCCTGCCTGCAGTCCAGACCTGTCTCCCATTGAAAATGTGTGGCGCATTATGAAGCACAAAATACGACAACGGAGACTGCGGACTGTTGAGCAACTGAAGTCGTACATCAAGCAAGAATGGGAAAGAATTCCACCTGCAAAGCATCAACAATTAAGTGTCCTCAGTTCCCGAACGCTTATTGAGTGTTGTTAAAAGGAAAGGTGATGTAACACAGTGGTGAACATGCCCCTGTCCCAGCTTTTTTGGAACGTGTTGCAGGCATCAAATTCAAAATGAGTGAATATTTGCAAAAAACAATAATGTTTATCAGTTTGAGCATTAAATATCTTGTCTTTGTAGTGTATTCAATTGAATATAGCTTGAAAAGGATTTGCAGATCATTGTATTCTGTTTTTATTTACGTTTTACACAACGTCCCAACTTCATTGGAATTGGGGTTTGTATTATATACAGATAGAGGACACTACCTCATCATATTTATTTTGTTAATTTATCTTATTTATTTATCTTGTTTAGTTATCTTGTTTTTCTGTTGCTGCTGGTCTCAGAGTTAACAATTTTGATGTGTGCCTACCATGACAAATAGTGTCTTATCTTAAGTTGGTAATTAATAATGTCATCTTAAATATGCTTTTCAATAGTGATGCATTCTCAATTTACCTGCTCAAATATAATCTCACTTTGTTATGTTTTTATTTATTTATTTGTTTATTTGTATTTCTGTCTATTTCATCGTAACAACATTTATTCATTTTATTTTGTGGTTTCCAGAGCCCCCAAGGGACATTTATGTCTACTCTGATCTAGTTCTTTTTATTCTGAATTCTTAGACAGTATACACTGCTGTGTTACCTAATGACGTGACTTCACAGAAAATCAAAATGAAAGGGTTTGTTCAAGAGCAATGTGTTTACTTGTTTACCGGTTAGATGGCAGTGGAAAAGCAAGTTTTTCTAATAAATATGCTGATTTTCCAAAAGAAAAAGAAAAAAAGGGGGGGTGTCGTTGTGCAGGTTTACATTCTCAAGAAGTAATAACATCAGATGAACAACGTATAAACAACCAATTACTGAGTAGGCTAATATCGGAGAAGATTTAATTTTCTCCTGTGATTTACCTTGATTTTGCTGATGATTGAGTGTTGTTTTAGTAAGATATGACCTATGCGCATGTATTAGCATCTATCTTCCAATATGATGAGAGTACATTAGGTGTGACCCATGCTGTATTTTATTTTTGCATGGGCCATTGCTGGAGAGGGAATTCCAAAGTGCTTACCTATTGATCATAGGTCAGTAGAATAAATAACAGTATTTTAGATGGAATCAATAAGCATTAATGTTATTTACTTTTCCCATTTGGCTTTAACACACTCCCTCCTGTCCTCCTCCTCCAACCCTGGTTAGCTCCCCCTTTCACTAGGCTGACCCACCTGTACACTCCTTTACTCTTTTCTTCCCCATTTTTCTTCATCCTTCTTCTTTCATTCCTCTCCAACTGACCATACAGTTTGTTTCTCTTCTCTGTGTGAACAATATCCATTCACTGGAATTTGGAAAACGGAAGGGAATTATGCAACTTTCAAAGACTTTCTTGGGCGTAGAGAGTCAGTGCCTCTGAATTCTTAGACAGTCGCCAACTTAGGTTGTGTTGGGAAAAGGAAGCAACAAGAGAGAGGGGCCTTGTGTTCACATTCCCACCATTTATCCTTCCTTTAACCCCCTAAAATGAGGCTTGGCAGACCTCTGGCAGTGTTTCCATCGGAGAGTGGTTACAAGATGCCTTTTTCTCAGAATACCACAACATCAGAATACCTCCTATATCCATCCATAGGGTTAGTGGTGTTTTTCAGGAAGGGCGTCTGACGTAAAATTTTGCCAAATCATCACAGATTGACAAGACCACCATTGGTGCTGTGCCCTCACAGGGTACTGATGGAAACTATCAAATTCGCTGTGGCGACCCCTGGGAAACAGGGAACAAGCTGAAAGAAGAAGTATATATCTCATCTTATATCACAGTATGAAAACCCATGAATAATATAGGGTTCATACGGAATTGATCATTTTTATAGTCCATTTTATTTCGATAAAAGCTGTAATTGATGATGTAGGTAGTGGTTTTGGCCTCAGGATGGTTCGTGGTATTTGTGTACACCTGTTTTCTAAGAGGTCCAGAAATGGCAGTGACATCCCAGAGGTTGTTTGCAACAGTGAGATATGTACAAAACCAGGGGAATATTGGTTTTCAACACTTATCAATACATGCACTACCTGATTTTTGTTCTTAAAGTAGGTATATAAAAGAAATATACAAGGAAAAACAAGGTTTGCTAACTTGCCCACTGGTTATTACAAAAGTTTGCATATACAGCTTGGCCCTGTTGTAACAAAGTTATCTCTATGTTTGAGTAAGGTTGCATGTCTACTAACATTCACATGTTTACAAATAAAACATGATCTCACAGACTCCAATGCCAAGACACAATTCCTTTCCTTGTGAAAACTTTTGTAAATAATGCATAGAAATGATTTCTATCTTACATTGTTTCAGGCAACATCCTCACTCTTAACATGGACCAAACCACCCAACTGTGGGTCATACAAAGCTCACCTGTACAAAAATATGACACCTCACAGAACAACTTTCACTTCAGATTGCGTTTCTGGTATGATAATGTGTATTTTTTTAAGCAACTGTGGTCAAATTTTTAAGAAGTTGCAGGTCTAGTAATAAGAAGTAGTTGCACTGTGTCAAATATGTGTTTTTGAAAGTAATGACTTTGCTACTTGTTAATTCTATGTAGCATTGCTGGTGAAAGGGACATTTGCATTTTTTCTTGTTTGTGGGGTTGCATGAGCATATGCATGTATGTGCACTCACCTATGATTGTACGCTAATGAGCAATTGCATGTACGCATGATGTGTAACACTAGCTAACAATGTGTATATGAACAATGATGTTACAGGCTACCCACGTTATGATATTGTTGGGGACCACAGTAAAGGGGAATACCACCTCTTGATCCAGAGAACCGAGATGCAAGATGACGCTTTCTTTGAATGCCAGGCCATCCAGGCAGCTATCAGATCACGACCTGCTCGCCTTACTGTGCTAGGTAAGAGTCAATGCTTTAATTCCTGTTTCCCATCTGATTCCTTAAATGTTATTTGTGTCAACAAACAATTTGTGCGGTGTATAGCTATAGCACTGCACTTCAGAATTAGTGCTATAGCAAATAGGATATATAATAAAACACAAGCATCAATACATTCCAGGGAGAGGGATGCACAGGAGGGTTGAAAGTAACAAAATGCAGAATAAAAGTTTTAGAAAACTGGTTACAGATCAAGAACAGATAAATCAGTGATAAATGCTTGAATCAAGGCTAATCTGCTAATACAAAAATCCCTCTGGATCTGTTCTCCATCAGCCTGTCATTTGGATCTGAATCGATCGGAGCCTTACAATTCACAAAAAGGGTTCTGCGTCAAAGAGCTGCAGCCTGTGGCCAAGCAAGGAGAGCACTGATTAACATTATTGATCCAGCCCCACCTTATGTAAAGCATGATATATTCCAGAGATATCAGTGCATTATTCCTCTGCCCTTGTCTCAAACTCCCTCATTTGATGCATTTTACCCACTAATCTTAAACAGGCTTCCTAATGGGGAAATCAGTAGAATGGAGGAAGGGAGTTAAAATGTTAGCAATTGGGGTTCATTAAAATGATTAATTATAGATAAGAAAGGTGCCATTTTTTAACCTGATTAGAAGGTGACAGAGACAAATCATTTAGACAGCAGCCTGACATTTCTTCTCAAATAAATTAGCTTTAGGAAATGAAAATCGCACACAAAATTTGGCATCGTCCCAGGAGTGGGGTAACAAACTTAATGTATTATATGAACTGGAATTTCCTGTGCAATGCTTGATAACCCAAAGAACAGCAGCTAAGCTGTTTGTATATGTGTATATATTAAGCATGGCCTTTCTGGAGGCGGATGCAGAAAGCATTTTTTTCAAAACTTAAAAGCAATCAAATGCATGCATCTGAATGGTTACCATGTTGAAAAAAAGAAACCCTTTAAGCTATTAAAAGTTTGTCCATCCTGAGTTCACAAAAATGTCTCTTGTCAGACATGTTTTAATTCGATTGCCTTGTCATTCGTTTCATTGTAATATTATTAACCAGACGCTCACATTGCAATTCAGTGTTAACATCTGCTACAAAAGAAGGAGCAGAGCTTTTCTTTGGTGTGATTTTGGTGAAAATTGGAAATCCAAGGTTGTATCCTGAACAGAAGTAGCTCTTGAGCTTTTGAGTACTTCATGTATTTTCTTAGGTCTTATGGTCTTTGTTGATTGTGACTTCTTGTAGATGCTCCTGGCAGCTGTATGACAACCCAAGTGCGAGCTGTGTCCCTTATTGGGTTCAGCATCTTTTGGCTGTTGTTCTTTTATGAAACCTCACAAAACAGAAATAGTCCTGATTCCTCATGTGGATTTTCATGGGCACACTGCATAAACTTCAGCAAATTTGTTTGTACTGTCAGTAAATATGACAGAAACTAACTCAGAAATTTCTGCAAATCAAGCACCTTTCTCTGTGCATCCATCCAAACAGCCCCACTCAATCACAGGTCGCATTCGCACTCAGCACACTTTGTCTTGAACACTAATGCACCAAATGTGGCAGCCCAAGACACATCACATGTGATGCTGCCCAGAATTCCAACAGTTTCCATTTAACTAATTAACTGAGAGTAAGGTTAAGAGGAAAATCTTACATAGTCGAGCTTTAAATAGCAGCAAGAAGAATTCACTCAACCTCGAATTCAGAAGCATCAACTTTTTCTGGACCTTGCACGCAACAAGGGAATATATTCCCATCCTGTTGCCATTAATGGGCTTTTCACCCCTGTGCTGATAAAAAGAAACTATTTTCCAATCCCTTTAGTGTTAGGGCATGCTTCCAATCCCAGGCTCACTTGATATGAGAATGGAGAGTACTTTTAACCTCTACTACTTTAGTGATTATGTAGAGATGCTGCCAATGCCAGCAGTTTTGCTGTCATTAGGAGAGCAGATGGATGCTTGAACCTCTATGATAGATGGCTAAAGTCATGGATGGGCAGACATCCACATACCTCTACTATGATGATGTCATTTTCAGCAGGGTGCTTGATCAGACGGACCTCGACCCCACCTCAATTAGTATCTTGTTTTGGTCTGATGGGTGAGACTGTCTTTTTGGTTACGGAGCAGAGCACACCATTTGGTCTACAGTGGCTGCTAAGGCTGGGTAATAATTCAGCATTATCATTCATGGTTTTTAAATGGTGTTGTAAATGGTGTTGTATTGGGATTGTGATATACAATTTTGTTATATAAATCAAACACACATCTATTATCTAAAAGTTTTCACAAATGAGGTCTGAAATATTTGAGGGAGTATCATTTGAAAATTAGTTTTGGTTTTATATTATGCTGTGATAAATGGGTTGCATATATATAGTGCTTTTATAGCTGCAACAGCCACTCAAAGCGCTTTACAATCAATGAATGCCTCACATTCACCAACGTGCACACACACTCATACACCAACGGCAGTGTCGGTCGTGCAAGAAATAAAACCAGCTCATCGGGAGTAGTTAGGGGTTCAGTTCCCTGCTCAAGGACACCTTGGCATTTCTGCAAGGAGGAGCCGAGGATCAAACCGGCAACCCTCCAGTTACCAACCCGTGCCACCTCCTTAGCCACTGTCATCCCCTTTACCAAACAATTCAATGTGATGAACTTCACTTAGATTCTTAAATATGGTATTTTTGAAAAGTAAGAAGATATTTGATATTGCACAGAATTCCCTATGATTCTCATGAAAATATTCTCTATGTCTACCAACACTACTGCCAACACAGTTGTTTGACTGGAAACATCCATACTGTTTTCTACTTCTTCCTCTACCAGATTATTGTGTTGTTTATGTTGAAATAACATGTTCAGCTCAAGGAGTCTAATCTTGTCTTTATCGACCTCGTAAAGCCGTTTTCCAAACATTCAGCATCATGTCTGGCTAATTACCAGAAATGTCAAAGTCAGTGAGGGTAACTTCAATGAAAGAATAGGCCAAAATGACCTGCTTCTTAAGTAATGGTAGAATCAGTCATTATTACTGTCATGTGGGTGTATTTAGTTTTAGCGGTATGTAAAAAAACTTCACTCTCAAAACAACTTTAAGTGGAAATGACGGCAAGCCGGAATTTTTTTTTTTTTTAGGTTTTTGCTGTTTATTCAGCATGAGTGCACGCAACAAAAATTAGGTCTTTCAAATAAAGTAGTTATTCACAGACTGCACCTTCAGCAACAGGTCACTACTGCTGTCAAACACAAAACTATGAACTGATGGGGAGCCCCTTTTTGTAGTTACAGTTTTTTGGTATGATAATCAACAGTTTTTTGGTATGATAACAAATAAGTATGCATGCATTTAACCATACATTTTAAACAACAAAACAAAAACAATTTTAAACTATAGAGGAGTGCAGTCAGTAGAGTGCAGAGCTCTGCCAGGTGGATGTATCTCCCCTCCTCCGGTGTTCGAACTTGGCAACAAACTTTTTTTTTCACCTACCGGGAGAAGGGAAATGCACGTACACACTGACAGAAAAACCAGTGTTTTTCCTGTCATTATAAGACTTTTGTGAAGCGCTCAAGTCGATTGAACTGGAAATATGAAAAAGAAAAAAAAGATGTTAATATGCAGCACTCAGGCTAAAAAAATCTACCTAATAAAAACGTTTTGCCGGTCAGTCTGTGGATGCACAGCCTCCTAGGCGAACCCTGACGTGAAAGCAACCAAATCTAATATGAAATAACAGAGATCAGACTATCATAATTTCAAAGCCTAGTGTCAAAGCCTGGATGGGTCAGAGCTTCTTTGGTGGCACGAGGGGGGCCTACATAACATTAGGCAGGTGGTTTTAATGTTTTGGCTGATCGGTGTATGTAGCCACATTGTGTCAGGAAGTTCTATAAATCTCTGACTAAAAAAATTTGATTTTTCAGTAACATTGAATGGGTCTGGTAAAATCAAAGAACCTATTGTCAGTTTTTTTAAGTGGCTTTATATCTCCTCCTCTGGCAAACTACAAATATTCACTTGACATTGTTGATTGACAGTTTGTTTTCGCTGCTCAACTATGTATACAGCAAGTAAACCGGATGTTCAGAGGGGTTTTAAAATTCCGCTTGTGCACAATGACAATTTATTGTTGTCTGTTTGAATCAGTCTATAAGGTGTTGCTGCCCCCAACCAAAGATTTTCCCAGTCGACTAGTAGTCGTTAGTTCAAGCCATTTGTCGACTAGTTGTCACACATTTATGATATTAATTCATTATTTAGATATATATTTTTTGGGGCATCAGAAAATAGGTTGAGTTCCGGTGCTGAGAAAGAATGTTAGTAGTAATGTTGTTAACACTGCTACATTACAGAGAAATACAAAACCATAATAATGAGCCTTTAAAATATGTTTTATAAGCACATGCACACATGTTCATAAGCTTCCTGCTAATGACACCAGCAAAAGCAGTAATGATTCTGAATGTGTCAGAACAACCAGCAGGGAGACTGAACATTTTGTTAATTTTCAACATAGTGTAGCATTCAACGCTATTGTATATATAAAAAAAAAAAACACTTCAGGACTTACAACTGAGTGTTGCTTTATGCGCGGTTGTTGTCGGCTACAGCCACACCGTACACACCGCCATTAAGCCTGACTCACAGGTCATCTCTCTCCATAGTCCCGACCCACTAACACTTGACCCAGCAACAGTGTACCACCCCCCCAGAATTGTAAAACATCTCCCCCAACTATGTACAACTACCACAACTATGTACAACTAATACCCCCCTGGTGAACCTGAACATGCTACATTGAAGTCCTCGACCCCGAGGACAAAGTCTCTAAACCTCAGAGGTGTTCTCTGCCGCCTCCTCGGTCGCCCCTTAGGTGTTTTGTCCCCTCATCTGTCCTCCCCTGGCTCTGGTAGGGTTGCCCTGCCCCCCAAGGAGGTGAGCTTAGCGCTAGGGCAGCACATTGGGTCCCACTTATTACATCATCAGGGCTGGCTGCTACAACCCCCCCTTCCCAGGTGTCACAGCAGGCAACATGGGTGTCCCCCCCCCCCTCCAGTTGCCTGAGGCACTGTAGAGCCCCTGTATGGCACCAGTCAATGACAGTGTAGCACCACTTTGCGGCCCTGTAAAGGCAACTGTACCCGGTAGACAGCCTCTCCTAGCCACTCCAAGACCAAGCAAGGCCCCACCCAGTGGCTGTCCAGTTTAGGGCACCTGCCCTTCTTCCGGGCCAGGGTGTAGACCTAAACTACCTCCTCAGCTGCAAAGTGTTGCCCCCTGGCATGGAGATCATAATTCCTTTTCTGCCACACACCCGCACTCTGCATCTACCTCCAGGTATATGGATGTGCAATGTCAAAATGGTGCTGAAGCTGCCTGGCATAGCTTGGACCTGCGGGGGCAGATGGTACATCTGGGGCCCATCCAAACGCCAGCACCGCGGGAGTCCTCATTTCCCTGCCCAACATGAGGAGGGCCGGTGTGCATAAAGTGGAGTCCTGGACTGTGAGCGGCACGCCAAGAGGACAAGGACAGTCGAGCTGATGGGTGTATGTTAGGATAGATTACTGTTCAGCTAGGGTGTGGTTAAACTGCTCCACTATCCATCACTCTGGGGGTGGAGGGGTGTTGTGTGAGTCTTAATGATTCCCAGCCACTCACACATGGCGGAGAAAACCCTGGATTCAAATTTTCTGCCCTGGTCACTATGGATGGACTCCAGGACTACCAGCCTGCTAAACATTCCTTCAACAAGGGCATTAATGATGGTCTTGGGCTCCTGGTCAGGCAGTGCATAGGCCTCCAGCCACTTAGTGAAGTAGTCCACAGTGGACTGTGGGGGAACACAGTTGTTCCCCCGTGCTGTGTGTGGGAATGGCCCCACAATATCAACACCCACCCACTGCATGGGCTCTCCCACTGGAAACTGCTGTAGCTCAGCCCTCGACTGGCCCTGTGGGCCTTTGTGAGCTGTGCAGAGGTCCCAGCACCTGCAAAAGTCCTCAGTGTCCCTCCCCAGATATCCCCACTAGAAGGCTTGATGCAGCTGGTGGAGTGTCTTTGTCACCCTAAATTGACCTGAGCCTGCTGAGCCATGCATGGCTTTGAGAACCGCCTCCTGCATCCCTCAGGGCACCAGCACTTGCCACCTCTTCTCCCTCATCTAGCAGCCACAGACTCTTGAACTTGACCCACATTCCTTTTGTCCTTTCTCTCCGTCCGGCCACACGTGTGACAGGACCATGCCTACCCCCTCCCCACTTGCATCCGTGCCCAGGACAAAGGGCAAAAAGGGTTGAGAGGGCACCAGGATTGGCGTGCTTGTCAGGGCCCGTTGCAGTGTGCAAAAAGCCATTTTGTAGTCTTCTGACCAGCGGAATTGCTGGTCCTTTTGTAGTAACTTGTACAAGGGGTCTGCGATGCACAAAAACCCTGCACAAACTTCCTGTAGGAGTAGGCCAACCCTAAAAAACTTTTTAACCCTTTCTGTTCTGAAGGGGTGGGCCACTTGCATATGACGCGCACCATCCCCTCACTGCCTGTGCGGTGCCCCAGGAGGGTCAGCTCTCTGCTCAGTATCATGCACTTGTCGGGGTGTAGCTTCAGCCCAGCCCCCTGATCTTCTCCAGCATTCTGCCCAGTGCTGCTACAGCTGAATCAGAGGAGCTGCGGTGGGTCAGGATGTCATCCAAAACAAAAAAAACAGGCTTTCAGTATGTGTAACCCCAGCTAACATCCTCTCCATCAAATGCTCAGATGTGGCTGGCACATTGCACAAACTAAAACAAAGGACTTTAAACTGCCATAGTCCCATCCCTGTGCAGAATGCAGTCTTGGGGCCATGCTTCAGGCGATAGCCGGTCCTGCCAGTAGCCACTCCTTAAGTCCCAGGAAGAGAACCAAGAAGAGCCAGCCACCAGATCCAGACATTTAGCCACACACGGAAGGGGATAGAAGTCCTTCTTGGTGACCTCATTAAGTCTCCTGTACTCCACACAGAGGCACCACTCTCCCCCCTTCTTTAGCACCATGACCACCGCATGCACGCTGTATTTAAAAAAAAAAAAAAATTGTAAAGCCTGCTCCGCTGCTTCCTGCCGACCCAAAGGGAGGCACCATGGGTGCTGCCATATGGGCACGGTATCCCCCGTCTCAATGGAGTGCTGCACAAGAGCGGGCTGGCACAGCTCCTCTTCATCGCATGCAAAGCAGTCTGGAAATTCAATCAACAGCTGCCACAGTTGCTCCTGCTGTTGCACCTCCAGGTCACTGGCACTCCTTTTCCAGATCTCCCGTATAACTGCTATTCCCCTCCTCTCGCTGCCTGATGAGCCTCCACAGCCCTTCTACACGGCTATCCCCCCAGGCTTGTGGTGCATACTGGAGTGACAGGAGCAGCAGCGGACGTTGAGCCCCTCCTCATGTCTTTTCTGGGACACCCCCCGTCGCCCCAGCTCCCTAGGATGTGGGGTCTGCATGGAAATTAGCTGGGATTCAGGTTGGGCTGTACTGGGTATCCACATATGGCCCATGTGCTCATGTCCCCCCACACAGCATCTGTGAGGTCCTGCTGTCAGCTCTCCCATGCACTGAGGGTCCTGCGACCTCATATTCACTACATGACCCCCCCCAAAACTCAGTGTGGTCTTCTCCAGGTCCAGCTGACAGCCGTGATCCCTCAAAAAGTCCAGGCCCAGAATACAAGTGTCCCGCACCTCTGCTACCCAAACTGAATGTCTAATGCTCTTCCCCCCTACCATCAACATCAGCTATCCCCTCTCCTTCATTGACGCTAGCTCACTGGTTATTGTACGGAGCTGAACAGCTGTTTCCTCCAGCCGCGTCCCCACTAGCACCACCTCTGGCTGGACCACTGTGACTGTTGACCCCGTGTCCACTCATGTAATACATGAAACACCCTCAATGCAGATAGGAATGTGGCAGAAGTCTGAAATAGAAGTCCTTCCCACCACCACAACTTCCTGCCCCCGCCCTTGCTGTTATGTGAGGCCAGGCTGACATTTGTGGGCAGTGCACAGGACATTGGTGTGGGGGTGTGCAGCGTCCCACCTACTGCGATCCCACGTCGTTTCCCGTCCTCATAGCCAGGGCAGGGCAATTCCTCACCAGGGGCCTCATGTATCAATCGTTACTATGAGCAAATTTGTGCATACACACCCGTAGCATTTTTTAGCCCTCAAGATAGTCTGACAGTCAGCTGCAAAGCATGATGGTTATTTGTAATTCCTTCCTCCTAACATTTATTGTCTACCTCTTGCAATGAGCAATCACCCAGGCCTGCAAAGACATCAGTGTTAGCCAATCATTGTCTAAATTCAGGGGTTACCCAAGTTCTACACTGGTCTCTGAGACAAACTTCAACGCTAAAAAAGTCCCATGGGTGTGTACGCACAAATTTGCCCATAGTAACAATTGATACATGAGACCCCAGGTGTCCCGCCTGGCCGCAGTCTGTACAGAGGTGCGTCTTTGTCTGTGGTCGTGTCTGCTGGCACCTGGCTGGAAGCAGGGCTAGCCCCTTGATCATTTCGGTCATCTCCTTCAGCCACACCGGCTTTTGGGCAGCAGTCTCACACTCCCCCGCCGCTCTGACCATCGGGGGGATGTCTGCATACTGTGCTGCACCACTTCCGTCACCATCTCCCTTTCTAGCGCATACTCCAGTGCTTCATGCAGGGAGTGTGGGCAAGCCAGCTAGGTATGGGCACGCAGGTCAGCCGGGGAGAGTACTTTGCGTGCATATGCCCATCTCGTCAAACTCGCAATATCATTAGCCAGAGTCAGCAGGGGCTCACCCACATGTCTTGTTCGTCCATGCAGCTCTGATTGCAGGAGCTCCGGTCGAGAGCACTGCCCAAAATGCCGCTGCAGTGTGCTGGTTTAACTCACCATAATCAGTCCTCTTGCTAGGACCCAACAACAGCAGACAAGACAATGCGTCATCCATCAAACAAACAGCAATTTGGAGGGCTTTCTGTTCATCCGACCAAGTGTTCGCCTGGGCTAACAGTTCAAACTGGGTATGGAAAACCTCCATCTGATTTGCCAGATTTGCCCAAAACACTGAAGTGTTTTTATGATTACCAGTTTATGCAGCTCCAGGACATCTCCATCTTTGTCTACCTCAGTGCCCAAAACTTGACAACTTTTCCCGCGGGCAGTGGGGTGCGAGGTGTGTAATAGCAGCCGACATCTGAGCCCCCAGTAGTGGCTAAGCATGGCTCTCCCATGGGTGTAGGCTCTCGTTTTACCTCAGCTACGCGTTGTCCTCCTGACGATTGTGCAGCACCATCATATGTATGCCCGTCTCCTTCCTCTATCTTGATATGCACTGAAGACTCCATCTTCAGCAGTAAAGATCGCCGATGCTAACAAGGCAAGTGTCCAGTCAACAGTTAGTGTTAGCTCTCCGGCTCATAGAATATCTGTACGGTCCAATATTAAGTTTACTTCTGACACCAGTTGTAGTGTTCACTGCTCTTAAAAAAACACACTTCAAAACTTACAACTGAGCATTGCTTTAGTCACAGCTGTTGTCAGCCCAGCCCCGCTGTATACACCACCATTAAACCCAACTTACAGGTTGTCTCTCTCTCCATAGTCCCCACCCACTAATCCTTGACCCGGCAACAGTGTACCAACCCCCTGGAACTGCAAAACATCTCCCCCAACTATGTACAACTAATACTTATACCCCCCTGGTGAACCTGAACATGCTACAATAGTATAACATAACACATCTTATGAACTTGTAACACCAACACAATAACTTATGAGCCATTAAAATACAAGTGCACGCATGAAGCGAACCGCCTGTTAACGACATCGGCAAAGGAGGTAATGAATAATGATTCTGAATGTGTCGCAACTACCAGCAAGGAGACTGAACAGTTTGTTAATTTATTTCAACACAGTATAACCCCACATAACTTATGTTTGAGGTTGCAGAATGATAGGTGAATCTTATCTTTGCCTGCAGTTTGAATATCACCTTCTTGGGGTCGTCCTTTACTCTCACAATGATCCCACACTCCAGATTTTCTACCCAACATAACCATAGGGACCAGCCTTGCACACATGAATGTCTGTCCTGACTGAGTGTCACTACTTCCTGTGTCCTTCGTTTCAAATTAAAGCCCTAATCCATCTAATCCATTTTTTATTTTTGACTGGACCGCACCAGTGGGCCAGCCCGACAAAACCAAATGTCACTGAGTGGCCATGTTTAGAGTGATTGTTTAAACAACATTAGCATTTATTGCATGCTAACAAACAGAATATATTGCTGTCTTTATGCATGCTCAATAATCCTGGTAAGGAAATCACTGAAAGTTGAATCAGTTCATCTGGACACAACATTTATCCGTTTATTAAGAGAAATGTTTCATCACTCATCTAAGTGATCTCTTCAGTCCCAACTGACTGCTAGTTAGAATATATTGCTGCTCGTGCTTACTACTGAAACGCTAAGAACGGAAAATGTTGCTGCTCTTTCCACATCTGGTTACACACTGTAACTGTCCAGCATAGAGCAGAGTAGGAGAGGAAACAGCTGTCCATGTGCCGAGAGGCATGAGGGAGCGCGTACAGTTAAAGCACCCCAAATAACAATCACTCTGACAAAACACTCAATACAGAATGAGTCTTAGAAAATGAGAGACATCCACAGATAGAAACAGATGAAAGAGCAGGGGGAGTTAACAGATAATTAGAGTAGGTATATTTACAATTAAATTAAGTTCTCTTTCAAATCAAACATCCCAAGATATGAGTGGAAAGTATTGTTCTTGCAATTGCATTTATAGCTTCTTCTTCTTTCTTTTTTTTTTTAACTCGCAGCGTAGCTTAACCATGTCATGTGATATGCTACTTCAGTACACTTTAACAACAAATAGTACTGGGACCACTACAGAAAATTGCGAATGAACATTTAATTTAATATCCAGGAATTCACTACCACTGACTATCCCTGTAACAAAGTGGCCACAATTTCAAACTGACTATACATGGTCCAGCAATATACTAGGTTTTGGCTTAGTTTTAAAGCATTTTATACAGTTTTTTTATTTTTTTTACGTGACTAAACAACCAATGTCAAAGAAAGTTGAATCAGTTCATCTGGATACAAGGTTTGTTGACAGAAATGTGTGATCACTCATCTAAATGACCTCTTCAGTCTAAACTGACTGTAGGTATTCCCACCCTTATAAACAATACAGTTGCATAATGACCAAAACCAACGATCAGTTTTATATGTAAATAGGCATGAGCATTTATTAGTGTTATGATGGCAACGTGTACTATTCACAGAGGATTGGGGAATGTTTGCAATCACATCATTGTAAGATGGTGACACATGTATTCTTAGGACCCTCCCTCGGTTCAGGGATGGTCGTTCCGTCATCATATAGATGACCTCTTTGACTCCCCATTCAAACCAGCATTCCTCCCTATCGAGGATCCTTTAAAGAGTGACCACTGGCCTGTAGATGGGTGTAGACTGCAGAGTTCTGGCCTGACCCATTAGCTCTTTTGTGTATCCATCCTCTTGGCCAGTGTCTGTTTAGTTTTCCCAATATACAAGTCAGAGCAATCCTCCTGCACTTAAAAACATACACTTATATTGCTCTGTTTGGGGTGGACCAATTTCTGACACAGCGTGTATTGGGGTTTGAAAACAACTGAGAAATGGTGTTTGGAAAATACGCGTCTCAACTGTTCTGACACTCCCGCCACATACAGAATCACCTCTGGTTTACACTTAGACAGTTGTTCTCCTTTTCCTGTCTTTGATAGGCTGGTGCACTGTTTGGGCGTCTTCCTGGCTTTGACAAATGCCCAGTTAGGATAACCACATTTAACCAGGGCCAGTTTAATATGGGATTTATCCCCTTCCCCGACCGCTGTGTTGGTGAAGACACTGTCAGCTCAGTGGTATAGTCTCCTAATGAGTCCTAGTCTGTGCTGAGAGTCAAACCTTAAGTACTGATCAGAATGCATTGGTTTACAGTAAACATCAACAATCAAATGTCCCCCATAACCAGTTGCAATTTCACAGTCTAAGAAGCATTTTTCACATCCTCCCTGGTGAACTTTGATGTGGTTGTCCACAGAGTTAATGTGGTTGGTGAAATGTGGTACATCCTGAGATTTAATTTTAACCCAGATGTCGTGCACAGATCTGAACCAATGGCTAGAAGGTGTCCCTGGATAGGACATCAGAGCCCTCTTTACCACTTCTCCATATACAAGTTGGCCACTATAGGTGAAACTGGGGAACCCATAGCACACCCATGCCTCTGCCTATAGTACTGTCCCCTGTATGTGAAATATGTGGACTGAAGACACGACACAGTTTCAGGAGCAGAGTCACTTGGTCAGTGTTAAGGGTGGGCCTATTGCTAATGGTGGGGTCGTTTTGTAATTTCGTATGGACTACCTCCACTGCTTCATCATCGGGTCCTTTCACCAACCCCGGAAGCTACATAATAAAACAGAGGTGAGACACCAGCAAAAACGTTCTCTACCATGTTTTGCTAATTTACGTGCTTCTTAAAATAAATAGCACATTAACTAAAGCCCTTGTATGTCTGATTTTATTGATGTGTTGAATGGTTAATTGTTGTGTTTCAGTGGTTTGGAACATTGCAGAACTAACTCTGTGTGCACCCATAGTTAGATTGCGGTGCTCCAGCAATGATGTGTGTGTGTGTGTGTGTGTGTGTGTGTGTGTGTGTGTGTGTGTGTGTGTGTGTGTGTGTGTGTGTGTGTGTGTGTGTGTGTGTGTGTGTGTGTGTATTTGTTATCCATTTCATCAGTGCTGTTCATGCTAGTGATTGGGGTCTCTGTCACATTACCTCCCCCCATGTGTGGTTTCAAAGGGAGGGAGTGGCTAGTGCCACCCCTACAATTTGATTGGCCAGCCCGGATGTCACTCCAAAATTTCTGCCATGTCATTGGCGACCATCTCGCTGTGGGACAGGTGTTTGGCCAGCGTTTTTGTTTCTACCGTACCAAGACACTAACCTGTGTGATATTTTTTTTTCCTCTGGTCTGTCTCACTTTGCCTGAAGAGGCTCTTAAAAACAAAGTATCCCCTCCACAGACAACATTAGCTGCGCAACAGATTCAGGTAATTCCTTTTCCCTCCCTCTGTAAAGTTGTGACGTTAATAAGATGGCTACATTAATAGCGACTTTTTCAGTTTCTCCAGTGTGGGGATTCGGGTATTGTGGTCCTTCATGGTGTGTATACATGTTAGTGCTCTGTGATCTGTATAGAGATCAAACTCTCTTCCAAGCAAATAATATCTTCGCTTTTTAAGAGCTAGTTTAACAGCCAAACACCCTTTTTCGATGGTTGAATACCTGCTTTCCCTAGAGTGCTGCTTCTTGCGCAGGTACAAGATCAGTTGTTCTTCACATGGGTTTCCTTGTGCCAGGACTGTTCCAATGCTCACATCTGAAGCATCCACTTCCACTACGAACCTTCGGTTAAGATCTTGGGTCTGCAGAACAGGTAAGGGACAGAGATGGGCCTTTAAGGTATTGAAGGCATTCTTACATTTTTCCATTCATATGACAGGGTTTTTGCTGTTTTGTGGATGAGGTTGGTCAGTGGTTCAGCAATGGTGGAGCAATGTGGGATGAACTTCCTGTACCAGTCAACCACCCTCAGGAATGAGTTCAATTGCTTTTTGGTCTTGAGCCCAAGGATTTCATGGAGGGCTTCAATCTTATCCATCTTCTGACAAATTTCACCACCACCCAGAAAATACCCCAGATACCTTGTTTCCTTCTTGGCCCACTCACTCTTCTAGATATTCAGAGTTGAGCCTGCTTCGTGGATCCTCTCCAGAACCTGTTGAAGATTATGTCCATGGTCTTCCCAGGTTTTGCTGAAGGCAACCACATCAACTTGGTAAAGTTAAGCATAGTCAGTCTCTGAGAACCTTGTCCATAAACCTTTGGAAGGTAACGGGAGCGCTGTGCAACCCAAAAGGCATGCCACAAAACTGGAAGAGGCCCAGTGGTGTTCTGAAGGCTGTGTAGGCTTTTGACTTCTCTGCAGGGGACATCTGCTAATATCCTTTGCAGAGGTTCAGCGTAGTGATTTATTTTGCTCTTAAGATCGTCTCTAATAATTCATTAATGTGAGGTATTCAATAGGCATCAGAGTGACATGGCAATTAGACGTCTGAAGTCCAGATAGAGCCAAATGGTTCCATCCTTCTTTGGAAAAATGAACATTGGAATGCTCCATTAACTTTTCACTGGCTCAGTGACACAGAGGGACCACATGGTCCAGATCTCATCCTTCACCAGCTCAATCAAGATTTGATGGGATCTGAGGGGACTGGAGATGTACCCCTTAGTGTTTTGGGTTCAGAGTGATGGCATGTTAGACCAGGGTAGTTCTACCCAGGGTCTTCTTAAAGGGACCAGGACACTTTCCGAAGACTCCTTCCAGATCTACTCGTTCATCAGGTTCCTGATGTGACAGATCTACTTCAGCTTCACCCTCATGGCTGTTCAGGACTTCCTCTGATTCCTCCTGCTCTACATCCACCTGACATGCAAAGAAAGCGTTACCATTTTGCTTCCTATCCTCCCAAACATGGAGCAAGTTCATGTGGTAAGTTTGTTTCTCCTTACTTTATTTTGATAAATGTCATATGTGGTAGTATTTATTCTCTTTGTAACAATGTATGGCCCCTGCCACTTGACAAGTAACTTATTTGCTGAGGATGGAAGTAGTAGAAGGACTTTCTGGCCCTCCTCAAGCTGTCTGTCACAAGCCTGCTGGTCATACCACTATGCTTGATTCCTCTGCACCTCCTTGAGGTTTTTGCTGGCAAGATAATGGTACATCTCCAGCCTGTCAGGCATCTGGAGGGCATACTGGACAATTCCCTTCTCAGACTGTGTGAATTCCAGTCCCTCCCAACTACTCATAAGCAAATTCAGGTATCCTTGCACAGGCCAACCATAGAGGAGCTCAAACGGTGAGAACACAGTTGATGCTTTTGGGACTTCCCTATAGGCAAGGAGGAGAATAGGAAGCCATTCATTCCAGTCTTTACCTGTGTCGACCATAAGCTTCCTCAGCATGGTCTTGAGGATGTGGTTGAAATGCTCAACCACTCCATCCGTTTGTGGGTGGTAGGGTGTAGTCTTCAGACCTTGGAATCCAAGCTGCCGGTGGAGTTCAATGGTAAATGGACTGCACATATTTATATAGCCCTTTTCTAGTCCACTGACCACTCACAGCGCTTCACAGTGTATGCCTCCCATTCACTCACACACACGTTCATACACTGCTGGCAGAGGCTGTCATGCAAGGTGCGAACTTGCTCATCAGGAGCAGTAAGGGGTTCAGTGTCTTGCTCAAGGACACTTCGACACACTCTCTGGATGACTCGGATCAAACCAGCGACCTTCCGATTACTAGACAAACCACTCTACCTCCTGAGCCACACCGCCCTGTCTGATGAGTTGCCTCATCAGACATGATGCAAAATTGGTCCCCTGATCTACCACAATCTCCTCGGGGAAACATACACATGAGAAGGGCTGGACCGGTGCACATATCACCTTAAAGGTTGTGATTGACCTGAGGGGAAAAACTTGTGGCATAATCACATATAACCAGGATGTATTGATACCCAGAGCTACTTCTCTCCAAAGAGCCAACAATATCCGTAGCTATTTGCTGGAATGGAGTTGCGATGACAGGCAATGGACAAAGAGGCACCTGTTCAGCTTTCTGAATAGCACTGGCTCTTTGACAGATGTCCCAGGATCTGCACATTTTCTGCTCGTCAGAATACATAGAAGTCAAGTCAAGTTTATTTGTATAGCACATTTAAAACAACTACAGTTGAACCAAAGTGCTGTACAAGTTTAAAATGCAACATAAAATAAGTGACACATATGAATATAAAAATATATGTACAGAAGACATCAAGAATATAAAATGTAAACAATAAAACATAAGTGAGTAAAAGTGTATTTGCACAATAAAATCATGGTGTCAAGCTCAACTGGAATTGAATGCCAGCGAGAAGAGATAGGCCTTTAACAACTATTTAAAAGTTTCTAGGGTCTGAGCAGATCTTATGTGTAGAAGGCCAAAAGAAACGTGGGCCAAGAGGAAGGTAAGTTTTTTTGTTTTTGTTTTTTTATTGAGGTGACTGCACATGGTGTGGTGTGTGCAAATTTGAGAATAATAGATCTACAGCTACATCCATAGAGTGTCTGGGCTCATCCTTGGAGATAGGGTGAGGAGCTCAGACATCTGGAGGGAGCTCGGAGTACAGCCGCTGCTTCTTCGCATCGAAAGGAGCCAGTTGAGGTGGTTCGGGCATCTGATTAGGATGCCCCGTGGACACCTTCCTTTGGAGGTTTACTGGGCATGGCCAACTGGGAGGAGACCCCAGGGTAGACCCAGAACTCGCTGGAGGGACTACATGTCCATTCTGGCCTGGGAACACCTTGGGATCCCCCAGGAGGAGCTGGAGGGCATTGCTAGGGAGAGAGACATCTGGAGTGCCTTACTTAACTTGCTGCCACTGCGACCCTACCCCGGAGAAGTGGCTGAAGATGAATGACGATCTACAGCTAGTGGACATCACTATACTCTTGCTACCTCCCTCAGACACATCATACAAAATGTTATTTTCGATAATGTACTGGTCTCAGTACATACTCTGCCCTGTACCATTAGCGGCTTTTTCAAACAGTTGTTTAAGTGATGGATCTGCTTGTTGTAATGGTGCAATGTCTGTTAGTACCTCCCATTTGCAATTTAAACCTAATGCATCTGCTACCGGGATTGGTGACCCATTGTATTTCTCCAGGCAGTGCCGACAGTGGGATTCCCTGGGCCTTTTCCACCCCCCTTCAAACAAACTGACACAAACTTAAGGCAAAGGCTGCAAACCAGTCTGTGAGCAAGAGACAACAGGACATGCAACATTTACAGGAAGAAAATCAACATCATTATCAGCAGTGTTAGTATCAGTACTCAGATAATTATTTTGCTTAACTTTACAATTGTTCCCTAATTCAGGAAGAATTGGCAGGTCTCTCCCTAGGATGTCACAAGATAGCTTTTCAACAACAGCAGCAGTAAACAGATACTTTTGACCCTCAATTTCAATTATTAGTTCTGCCTGTGGCTGATGTTTATGTTCTCCGTGGACACACAGGATTTGTCTGGTGGCCATAATTAATGCGGCTGGTTGGAACATGAATCTTCTCAACAAGTGTCTTAGAGCTACCAGAATCAAGCATAGCATTAAATATTTTACCATTTCAACCAATTGATTATACACACGAATAGCTTGTTTTACTGGCATACCAGACCAAGGAGCATAGCAGAAACTAGATGTCTTGGTTTTTTTTTTTTCAATGGACAAACAGAGGCCATGTGTCCAGGCTGCTGACAATAATAACACATAATAGGTGTATCTTCACTCTGCCCCCTAGCATCTCCCTTTACCATCCTAACAGTCCCAAAATTCCCTTTGTCTCTATTATCCTGGGTACCTCTAAATGAGCAGAAACTGCTACCAACTGGTCTTGGGTTCCTTTCCCTGTGTGCATTGACATAATATATGGCAAGTCTTGTAGCGGTGAGGCCATCTGCTGGCTCATGCTCTTTTACCCAGGTGCATGTGTCTGTTGGAAGCACTCGTAGCAGCTGCTCCAGGTTGATTGACTCTCCAATGTCATCCTTGGTGCGTTGATCTGGATGAATCCACCTCTTATACAGCCCCTTCAGACGATGGTACATCTCGGTTGGAGACTCCCCTGCTGGGATGGTGGATGTCCGGAACCGTTTCCTGTAGGTTTTGGTGGACACACAAAACTTCACCAGGATCACCTCCCTTAGGTCTTTGTATGAGCTCTCCTTCTCATCCATGGCTGTGTAGGCTTCAAGGGCTTTCCCATTCAACAAAGGGATCAGCCGGAAGCCTACTCTATACTTCAGGCCATCTTCTCAAACCTGACGAGAAATGTCTCTATGTCCTCCCCTTCCTAGTAAGTGGGTAACTTAGGTTCAGAGTGGAGAGGGTAAGGCATCACATGAGTGTTGGAAGCTTGTTCTGAATCCTCACTGTCACAGTGCTCAAACCTGTGTGTCCTGCCTCGAGATGATGAAGTTGGGGACTGCAGGCTGCAGCTCTTAATGGTAATTGTGGCAGCTTGAGAGGGTTGACTTGGCTAGGCTGACTGTACTTGGAGCAGGTTGATATGAATATGACCAGAGATCAAGACCTGAGAGCTGAGCTCTCAGGTCTTGATCTCTCTCTTGTTGGATCTTCAGGAACTCTCACTAATGTTACGAAACTCTCACCCTGATACTGCTGGTAGAGAAGAAGGTTCTTCACCTCAGAACAACCTAGATGTCATCCATACCAAGGTTGGTCATGGTCTCTACAGCTCTCTAAGCCCCACACTATACTGATGATCCAGACTTTGGCTTTGGATGGAAGATACATTACAATAGTGACTAATGTATCCTGATGTAGGGTAGTGACAAAAAGTGAAAGTTGGAAAACCCTAACTAGCTAGCTACCATCATCATCATCGGCAGTCACTCAGGGTTGAGTAGTATGGTTCTGGCGATGCATCATGGGAGGACACCTGCATGTGACAGCTTTTTACGTGGAGTGGCTGATGCACCTGCAGCCACCACACGGTCCTTAACAGGGGGTGCCCAGAGTCCAATGTCATGGAGAACCAAGACGATTGGGGACCACCCTCTGTTGCAGCCTTCATCTGACTTCACTGCCGTTGTGACCTGGAGACATCTTCTGCCAGTTCCACCGTTGAGGTCTTTCTTGGATCGTGCTTCGTCTGGAACCTCCCCCTTGACCAATCTGCCCTGTGTGACCCTACCAAGAGCCAAGCTCTGGACGGCATAGCTTTTGGAATCATTGGTACATGCAAGCTACTCCAACACGGCGAGGTTCTAATCAAGGAGAAGCAAACTACCATATGTTAATATGACTGCAGTATTCTCCTGTTTAGAAATACTACTACTGTTACTACTACTTTTGGCTGCTCCCGTTAGGGGTCGCCACAGTGGATCATCTGTTTCCATTTCTTCCTGTCCTCTGCATCTTCCTCTGTTACACCAGCCACCTCCTCATATCCTCCCTCACCACATCCATACACCTCTTCTTTGGCCTTCCTCTTTTCCTCTTACCTGGCAGCTCCATATTCAGCATCCTTCTCCCAATATACCCAGCATCTCTCCTCCACACATGTCCAAGCCATCTCAATCTTACCTCTCTTGCTTTGTCTCCAAACTGTCCAACCTGAGCTGTCCCTCTAATATAATCATTCCTGTCCTTCGTCACTCCCAATGAAAATCTTACGTTGTATAAAATGTTTTAGAAATACTGAATAGAAGTATATCCAAAATAATCCAAAAACAGTCTTCTATAGTACCTTATGATAATCAGAGAAAAAAAATAGTATTCACTTGTGTGGTATTGTGTGGGTGCAGCATGATACCAGCTATCAGAAGAATACATTTCTCTAGAGAACCAACATTTAATCATTCCAATAAATCTCTATTGATTGTAACGCTAGCCACCAAAACTGAAATTGCAGTGGCAGTAATATTACATATCAATCAATACCACTGTAATATGGTGTAAACATGCCAGATTTAGACAAAAGGCTCACATAAAGTTCCATCTGTGGTTCTTGGAATGAACATGTTAAGATAGCACACTAACAAAATAGTTTAGCTCTTTATTATGGTAAATGAATGAAACTTAATTTTGTATTTCACCCTTGCTGTTAATGCTTAATGCATTAAGTTAATATTAGGTTAGCTAACATAAATAATGTGAATTCACAAAACCAAGTTTCAATAACAAAGTCATGTGAATGATGGCAATGGTAGCTACATTACTGTTATTACATCTAACATTAGTTGGGGACAAGTTTCTAATTACTACGCTTATTTTGAATGATGAAGTTGACGTTACCTTGAAGTGTAACAGTGTAACAGCTATCTTCATTAGTATGCTTGCTAGCAGCAGGTCCATGTTGCAGTTAGCCAGTGTGAACCTCAGATGAACAAAAAAAAGGGCTGTGCTCAATGTGGGCAGAGTCAAAAGTTTGACTCCGCCCACAATGACTACTGCCCCGATCGGCACGCGGCAGTCAAGGGTACTTGTCAAGGGAATTTGTGTGCTTCCTAAAATAGAAAATTAACTGAAGCCCTTGTATGTCTGATTTTATTGATGTGTGTTGAATGGTTATTTGTAGTGTTTCAGTGGTTTGGAACATTGTGGATCTAACTGTGTGTGCACCCATAGTTAGATTGTGGTGCTCCAGCAGCGTGGTGTGTGTGTATGCATGCATATCATCCATTACACCAAGCGCTGTTCCTACTAGTGATGGAGCTCTCCACATTTACCCATGTTCTTTGAAAATCGGTTTTTTGTATAAGAACCAACGTGTCCTGAAAGTGACAGCCTTTTGTTTATGTTAGGCTTAGTAATCGTATGTTCCTGGTTGCCAGTTCCACACTGAGATTGCTGTTCACCAAAGACAAAGACTTTTCTGAGATAAACTTATGAAAATGTCATTCATGGCTCCCTCATTCGTGACGAGGATTCTGCACTGCCATTTTTTTCTTTTGCCTTCATATTTAATCTACAGACTGGAATCTCTGGATACGATGATGCTACGAATGAGACTTGTGCAGTGAGTTATTTTAAGTGCCACAGAGGATGCAGTCTTAAAACTGCAGTACTGTACCGGCTAACTAGAAGAGGGTGCATTCTAGTGAATTCCAAAAGAATGAAAATGTGCAGAAACTTCCCCAACTGCAGGTATCTATTACTTTCTGAGTCCACCAAAGTTTGCCTAATACACACTTTTCTCCACAATATGTGCCCCTCCTTTCACTTATCAATGAAGCAGTGGACTAGTGATCATTTGATTCCTGTTCTTTGTGGTAAACAGTATAATTATGTAATGTCAAAATGATCTAAAATTTTCAAAGCTGCTAGAGCTAATCTGTGTGCTGTATTATTGTATAATCAGTTATAGTGACATTCGTCAGACTACTTTCATCTTGCACTTCAAATATATGGTTTCTTTTTTAATTGGTTTCCATTTGCCGTTTGATATGTTGCTCCCTTTCAGTAGGAGGTTCAAAAGTTCATAAATGCGAAATAACAGATGTAAAGCAACACAAATAGTGTTTGATGGATTGTTCATTTATTTCAGATAATTATTAGATACACATATTACTATGCTTATGTACTTTTGTATGAATAGCAGAGTAGTATTTCACTCTATTTACAATATATCTAACAAAAGCAATATTTTGCATGTCACTTGTAAATGATCTCCATAAATCTCTAAAGCAAGTTGCTTTGCATCGACCATTAAGTCACAGAGGGATTTTTGACACTTTTTAAAAAACATGGAAACTTTGATAAAATGTCATCTGCCTGTCTGTGCTAGCTGACATGAATTACTCGAGGTCTTATAGCCAGAGTAGTAAAATAAATTCTCCCTTATCTGCAGAGCTCTTACTAACATTCTGTATCTAAAGAAAGAAGTTTAATTAAGTTTGCTGGCATCGCTTATCTGGACAAAGAACAATTACTAATTTAAGTCTGTGGCAGACAAACTGGGGTCAAGTTCCCCCATTTTTGAAATGGCTTGTTATTAACGTCATGCTCATAAGCTCATAACATCGGACACATAAGTAATGTTACTGCCACTTTGTACTTTTCTAGGGACTTACCAAAAGGGTTTAGATTCATTCCTTTTTCTGAAAAGTAATTGGCAGACTCAGTGGGAGGTTCAGTGCTCTGTCAGTGTGAATAAGGGGCTACCTTAGAGGGCCTCTCAGGATGCAGCACAAAAAGATTAATTGCTAATAGGCAGGACTTAGTACCCTCAGTAATCATACTATGCAAAGAATATACCTTGTTGGCAATTACAGTGGAATGGCCATTTATCTCAGAGCAGATAAAAATAAATTAATCCTCCATCTGCTCACACTTTCTACACACACCCACCCTATTTACAGTCCCACCTTTGCTTAATTTATTTATCCTTTTTCAAATTGCGCAATGTTTAGTTTTTTCCCCTGTCTAAACAGACCTAAATGGCTATAGCCCCAAAGGGTCAATGAAGGAAATCGAAAGAAAAAAAAAGTATCTTAATAACAAAGAAATGAAGAGCATACACAGAGATAGAGTGGGACAGAGGGACCGGAAAGAGGAGCATTGTCTCAGCATTCAACTACAGTAATTAAAGTGGGGGTGATTAGTCAGTCTCTCTGTGGGTTCATGAGTAAACTATTGACCGACCACATTCAATTGTCAATTTGGAACAATTAAGCTGTGCCTCGTTCACAAACATGGCAGTAATGAGGGTGGGATGACCCTCTGCAGCAATACAGTGAAGAAGTCTGTTTTTATTTTTCACTCTTATTTTTGTTGTAAGTTTTGTTTTTGTTTTTTTGTTTGTTTTTTTTTTTTATCTTGAGAACGGTCAAACACCATGGCTGTTTTGGAAAGAGAAGCCCTATGAAATGAGTCATGTGGGGGGTATTGACTTTTCCATTGATCCATCATAACATGGTGGTTGGTACCCTCGTTTCACTCCTCAGTAACTTGTTAGCATCACACAGTTGATTGGGAGGACCAGTTGAATAACTTGGCAATGAAAGTAAATATAGCATAATCCTCCTATTGGCTGGAGATGTTCCTATACTGTCCATAATGGAATTACTGTGGGCTAACGTCTGGCACAGAAGTCTGCATTCTGCTTGTGATTGCACAGAGATAAGTGTTTGTTAAAGTGCATTTGTGGTATGTTGTTCAACAGACGGCTGTAGTCCACATTGATTCAGCATCAAAGAGTCAGAGATATTGAAAATGATTCCTCAGTCAGAGCTGAGAGAGGAAAGCTTCATGATTTATTCAGAGCCTCAAGAGAGACTGAAAGGTAACCAAATATATCATGCCCCCCTAACGTTATTGCGTTCCCCTTATTCTATTTTTTGATGGGAATTATCTATTATTATGCAGGGAATAAAATATGTAAATATATAAGCATAGATGTTTTCTTTGTGTCACATGTACATTTCAGTTGGGTTTGATATTTCATTCTATAGTCATACATTTTTTATTTTACAAGGTTGTCGCAAGTATACACAAGTAAACTATTGTTTGTGTGCAGTAACACTGGTGACGATGGTTCAATTTTTTATCATTTTGTTTCTGAATCAAGAATAGTTGCACCTTAACTGTTGCACTATTAAACTTTTATGTGGTAGTATTTTGCAGGTCAAGTTCCAACATTTTCAGTTAAAGGGGGTTTCTTCAGCCTCACATTGGATCCAGTAGAGGTGTCCCACTGAGAGGGGCAACATTAGCATGTTAGCTGACAGAATCCATGAAAGGAAAATCCAGACCTACGAGCTGTTTGATAGCTGGCCGCCAGTCAGTATCTCAAAGCCAGTCTAAATCATGCGAACTCAACCCAGTTGGCTACTAATGGCACCCTCGAAGGGTGGGCATAGGGGTTGGGGGGGGCGTGGCCTCAATGCTAAAATTAATGGTCAAACCTCTGCCCCGCTGCCCCCAACTTACAAGTCTCTCACTTTAATCTCTTTTTTTTATTTTGAGTTAAAACTATGGAAATGGAATGCCATGTTGATTGTTATTTAGTGGTACAAATCATTGAAACGATAAAAGTAAAAGAAATTGAGTATGAAATTTGATGTGTGGTGCTTTGTAATTGCATCAGAACTTTAGGTCAGATATTTTTGCATTCATTATTCATTATTTTATTCTATATAATACAGATACACCTAGAATTATAGCCACTCGTTGAATTTTTGGCCACCTAGAACTTGACATTTGAAATTCAATGTCTGTTCGAGGCTATGATTCAAAGAATGGAATATACTAATAAATAATATAAAATATGATGTCCTGGACATAGATGAAACCTTTGTTAACAGTTAATCGTTAATTTTTATGTTTATGTAATCCACACCCTTGATTTATTGGTGATGATGTATTCAAATTGGGATTTGTTAGGCTAATTAATGATTCCTTGGCTGATCTCATGTGACTATCATAATCTGATATTCACATGAGATCAGCCAAGGAATTAAACAGTATGCGATTTATTATACACCATAATATAGTGCCATTACCTTTGTATTAACTTGCGTACCCTGAAATTCCCCTATGCTGTATAGCCCTTTTAGTGTGCCACCTCAAGATTTTCACTGGCCCCATCTGAACCCCCCCCCCACACACACACACACACGCTGAGATATTTTCTGCAGGCGCCACTGCTCATTATGAGATATCCATCTGTAAATAATCTATTGAGAATCTATAGTACCTGGGAGCTGGATGCCAGACCAATCAGCAAACTATGGGGAGCAGTTTAGACGATGATGACAATATGCAGTGCCTTATTTAGAAAATGATAACAGCAAGAGGATGGGTTAGCATCGATGCTACTATTAGTTTTATCAAAGACATATACAAAGATGGCAAAAGTTGTGTAAGGACATAACTTGTTACATCAAATGACCCATTAGTGTTGTTTAATGGCAGATCAGCGTGTTTGGAGATGTAGTGCTCTGGTTCTAAGTCATGGGGATTGCGGCTGTGACTAATTTAAGGCTGATCCAATCGCTTGGAAAGTAATTTCATCCCTGCCCACTGACAATATCCCAGACATAAGCAAATGGCTATTGAACTTGCCAGACCATGATGAGTGAAGCAAAAATTGTGATCTTGTTTTGCAAGGCTAGTCAGTCAGCCAATAACTTGGCTTCAGAGTTAGCGCGTCCGATACATTCTGGAAAATCTGTAAAATATTTCAACATTTACGTAGACACCAGCTAATGACCTAAAGTTGAAGAAAAGTTTAGACTGGTAATCTTATGTAAACAACCATTATGGGTTTATTTTCAAGCATCTGGAAACGACTCGCAAGAGCATTTTTGATGCTCTCCCAATTTGAGCCAACAAGCCATTGTTGTTCCAGAAGCATTTTTTTTTTTGGATTTTTTTTTTTTCTACGCCTTTTGCCCCAATTTTATCTGGCCAATTACCTCACTCTTCCAAGCCATCCCGGTTGCTGCTCCACCTCCTCTGCTGATCCGGGGAGGGCTGCAGACTACCACATACCTCCTCTGATACATGTGGAGTCGCCAGCCTCTTCTTTTCACCCAACAGTGAGGAGTTTCGCCAGAGGGCCGTAGCGCATGGGAGGATCATGCTATCCCCCCCAAACAGGCACCCCGACCAACCAGATGAGGCGTTAGTGCAGCGACCAGGACACATACCCACATTCGCGTCCCACCCACAGATACGGCCAATGGTGTCTGTATGGATGCCTGACCAAGCCAGAGTTAACATGGGGACTCAAACTGGCAATCCCCATGTTGATAGGCAATGGAATAGACCGCCACACCACCCGAATGCCCTCCAGAGACTTTTTTTCTGTCAGAAACAACTTGATTAGACAAAGATCTAATCAATTTACTTGTTCAACATGATGAGAACGCTCAGTAACAACTACCCATCACTAAACCTTAACCACTACCAACACTTAATCCTGAATTTAACCACAGCTTAAACATAACAACTACTAATTTTGAATTTAACCACTACATAAATTTACGGTAGTTTAAGATGCCCAGTCTTTTCACAATATATTAGGATTTTAAAAGTTGTGTCATGCATCCCCAGTTTAATTGTAGTTGCCATCGCTACACCTGCCGTGATGATTTATAGGGGGAAAAGACCACCCCCCTTCATGGTGCAACTAATGAGCATTGTGTTTTGTTTTTTTGTTTTTGTTTTTTTTTTGCAGACAAAAATTGGCCATTTTCAAGCGTAAATATCAATTATATTTTGGTGTTCCAATAATCAATATTAATTGGTCATGTCATAGGTCCATATCAGGTAGAAACGTTCCCACCCCACACACGTTTAGTTCCTTTGACTGTCATTTTTAATTTTAAGATACAATTTTTAGATTCGATCCTATCCACAATGTGTTTCAGTGCTTTAACTTAGTCATCACGATTAGTTGAGATTTAGTTATTACTAGTATGCTATTAGTTATTAATTGCTTTTGCAAGATTTTGTCCTGAGCCAGGTGAGAGGGGATTAACTCTAATGCAAATAAGCCTGCGTCCTGATTGGAGGAGCTGACTTCACGCTTGGTGACAGGGTTACATTACCTCTTCATGGTGGACATTATTACAGCCCGTTGGCTTGCTTAGGAACAAACCAAAGTGGAATTGCTGCAGGGATAAAGATGTTTTGATGAAAAGTATTCTCAGCGTGTACTTTGGTTATGAACTGAAAAGGCTACCAATATAAATACCAATATCAGTGTTCTAGTTTTTATCGAGTTATAAACAAGATGTTCACCAAACATAACTTTGTCATTTATATATTTAGTTATAGCAATGCAGGTCAGCACTGTACTCAAAGTGTTAAGTAAACACTCATCTTTAGTCTGTCTCCATCCACTCACATTTTGAAAAAGGTGAGAAAAGGGGTGCATATGAAGAGGACAGGGATGGTTGTGTAGTAGAACATCTCGCTCCAGCCTCTCATAAATCTGTCCAGAGATTTTACTTGGCTAATGCTGACATGTCGTCTTTCTGGTTGGCTCATATTTTATTCTAGACCCCATGTGTATCCACTAAGCAGCACAGGTTACCGGTGTCTTTGATGCCCATATATGAAGTTGGCAATTCCCAGAGGTTGATTATAACATGTTTAATACCGGAAGAAAGAGACGGCATAGATTATGTCCCTCAAAGCAGCCATGTGATGTAGTCTCATTTTTTGCTGAACTTATCACTAGAGCAATTCATTATAGGCAAATACCAACATGTTTTCATCTAAAAAAAAAAAGCTTTACTACCCCTTTAACGCCAAGTGCACCAGCTGATGGCTGACAGTAAAGCATTTTGATAGCCCATTAATTTGAAATGATGGTAAGTCAGAGTATTGCAGTTATCCAAAATCAATCAACATTCCTTCAATTCCTTCAGTGAATCAGTATTGATTATTCATTCAAGCCATTATGTATTGTCACTAATCAATACCGAGGAAGCAGAAAACGCACCAGAATAAGATAGATTTAAAAATGTATAAAACCTGTCTGGAGCAATCTGATTAAAGGGAATGCAAAAAAAGACATATGAATAATTTCCTGATTAACAGAACAAATGCTTCAGGGAGCAAGTGGTGGAAACATGTTAAAATGTTATCATTTGCTTGCAAATTTTAGAGGTGAAGACCTCTTGCATCCCAAATCTGAATCTTAATAACTTGCCCCACAAATCCATATCTATCTAGATAACATCTGAATGTTATTTGCAGCTATAATCTTAGTTCCCGTTTTGGAAGCTTGTATGGTAAGGCCTATTTTTGCTGTGCATGTTGTAGGATTTTTGAAGAGGGTCACGGTATAGTTCATCATAATCTGGGAAATGTGAGCCAAGTACTCCCAAATAGGTTAAACACACAATGTCAAGTACTTTGAATGGCCAGTAGACTAGAAAAGCGCTATATAAATGCAGTCCATTTATTTACCATTCACATCATATTATAATAGCCTTCTCCAATATTCTTTAGGAGCTTATGCAAGTCATGTGGCAGAAAGATGAACTGCATCTGATTATCAAGTGACAACTGCTATTCTGGTGAGGTGCTTATCAGAGAGAAAATGAGAGAGAATGAATAAGATAAAAGGAAAGAGAGCAAAGTCGGTCTTTTACATCTCGAGGAGCACCAATTTGTGCCTTTGTTTCTCACCCTCTCACCTTTCCCTGCTATGTGTCTGAAATGAAAATGACCACCATTTGCCATGGGGACTCTTATCAGTAGTGCTGTTGTGAATAATGAGAAAAGGGACCATGTCTTGGCCCTTATAAACTCAGTAGATTTCATGAACTCAATCTCCGTCACACGCTTTATTTTTACTCTCGCTCTTACACTGCTGGGTAGACGGCTATAATTTTGTCCTCTGTACATACCGTACAGCCGGACACGTAGCCCCAGCCACCTCTGACTACCCCAAGCTACTGTAATTTGAAATTATCTATTGAGAATACATTGCACCAAATGAAGCGCAAGCTGTGGTCCTTGCAGGCTGTTCACCTTGATAGCCTGGGTGTCATTTAGATGCCTCTTGTATTGTGCAACATATAAATGCATAATGAACATTAACAGGGGAAAGTGTGTAATCTTGAACTCTTGCTGTGCCTCTCCCTTTTCCATATCCCCTCTCCTTTCTTCCAAGCACTCAGGATGTGCCAGCTGCATGCTGCCTTTGATTTAGGCTTGCCCCAGATCTGCTACCTAATGAGCTGAGTGCTCAATCAATAATTCACTCATGTTTGAATTAAATCCAGGCTGATCAGATTCAGTTTCATACAAGAATGTAATCAGTGCCTTTCAGCTGCCTTGATCATGCTACTACCATTAGCCTCATCAGTCTTTCTCGTCTCCCTTTGAGTTTATTTCAAATCTCATTTACATGAGCTTCCTTTCACTTGTACATTGACCATCATGTGGCCCGTGATGAGAAGCAGAAAACGTTGCTGTTTGTCGTCTTTCGAATTTTGCCTCTTAATAACTACTCACCTTTGGGATTTATTTGTAGAGTTAACATAGACTTTGTGTCACCACGAATGGGTGTATGCAAAATATGATTGTATAGATATGACCAAATACATGATTATTCTTGTAGTCCCCCTTCCCATCCACCCCTGTATGTCTGTGTTATGTTTATCTGTCGTCTTGTTTCACCCTGTTTGTTGTAAAGTGACTTTGAGTATTAGAAAAGCGCTATATAAGATTGATTTATTATTATTATTATTATTATTCTGGGCAGAATTCAGATCAATGCGCTTTAGATTTACTGAAGATGTAACTTAAACACTGAAGGCAGAATTTGTTCTTAATAAAGTCTTTACTGACTGGACAGACCCTAGAACTTGATAATTATGGCATCATTTTCAATTTTAATGCTTTAATAGCTTGGTTCAGTTTATTTTTTATACACCAGCAAATGTTTACAATCAATGAACTGTGCTGAAGTTAAGTGCAATGAAAACTTTTGTGCAAACAAGAAGTAAAAAGTAATAACTTCAGCTCAGTGGAAGTGTTTTACTCTTTTTCTTTTTTTTTTTCAAAAAACTGTAATAGTTTTTATTTTTTTAGCTAGGAAGGAGTACAATCCTGATATATGAAATTGATGGCTCTATTTGTCTATTCATCGGGAGCAGCTCCATTTTTAAAAGCCATCTACCGTACCAAACAGTCGTCCTCACAGGGATCTATCAATATGCGTGCAGGATTACTTAAACAATTTAAAAGCTAGAATTAGATTTTGCAATTTTGAGTCTTATCCTGTTTTATTTGCCTTCCCTTGGCCAAGAGGGAATCCCCTTCCACGTTACTTGTTAAGCATGAACCCAGAGATTGCTGCCTTTGCAGGGGTAGCAAGGAGCAGCTGGAGATTGATAGTGTCAAAGTCACCCAATAAGTGCCTTCAGCCTAGATGGAATAAAAATGGAAATGAATGCTGTTAAGTCGGGTGAGCATCCCCCTATCACATGCTAACATCAGCAGTATATGATGGAGGCATGGAATGACTATTTTTAAAGTATATTAGTCAGTGGAAAATTATCTGACCATGCCTGTTCTTTCTTTGCACTGTCTTGTTTCAGTTTTACACACCACAAAGATGTTCTGATTGGGATTCAACCTGACATTCCTCCAATCACATGTCTTTTTCTCTAAAACTTAGGATACAGCCACACCCACAACATCAGATCTGGTTGTATTTTAAGCACAAAATCCTAATTTCTAACAACAAAAAGTGAGAAGTACAGTCAACCATGGTTTTTAGAAACCGCAAACTCAGCATTTAAGAAATCACATTGTACGATCAGAGGCTAATGGTATAGTTTACAATAAGTTAAAACTGAATATATGCATTGTTAATCAAAGTTAAACACAAAGGGGGTGAGGGGAGTGATTATGATTGCTTCAGTTTTTTGTTTTTAATAGTTCTTTAGTCCAGTGTCTCATGACTGAGGTTCCTGTGACTCACTATTTTAAAAGCTCATTACTTGGTATTGCAATGTTAAATGACTATGATACTCCCATCGCTTCTCAACTGTATTAGTGGCAAAAGGGTTAAGTTGTTAATATGTCTTGTGGGCTACGCTCATTACTTTGTGTCTGCAGCACTGTTTTTGAGATTTGTTTTTAACAAGGAATGCCTCGTGTCGATGTTGATTCTGTGCATCATCGTAAACAAAATCGAAATAAAAAAATAATTGCTGAGACAATTGTTAAATTTCCTGTGCAGCCTGCCAAAATTACATAATAGTTATCACAGGTCTTAACATGAAAATGTTAATAAAATGTTTGGATGTTATTAGGAGGAATTTTTTTTACTCTGTTTCTTACCTTCGACTATCTTAAATACATTTTTAGCATTACAGCACAAATATTCAATTCTCAATATCAAGAGCCAGTGAAATAAACTTATCACAATCTCCTTCCACAGTTCCTCCTGATGACCCAGTGATAGTGGGTGCTCCGGTAGTGAGTCTACGGGCAGGTGAACATCTGAACCTCACATGCCATGCTGACAACGCCAAGCCTGCTGCTTCTATCATCTGGATCCGCAATGGTCTGGTACTGAGTGGTGCCATGTACTCTAAGGTATGATATAAGACTGGTCTAAATTTGCGAGTGATTTGTTTTTCTGTATGGTTTAACTATAAAAAAAAGAATTAAATTTAAAAAAAGAAAACACTCAACTAACAATATTAGGGTCTGTAATTTCATCAAACTTAGCTAGAAAAACTATTCTTCATGCACAGCAATGCATATGCATGTCTGTACACATCTTAAACAATACACAACATCACTTATTGATAAAAAAAGTCTATCATTATGACTTTGTGACCTATGAGGCCTTCATGCAAAAAAAAATATAATATATATATATATATATATATATATATATATATATATATACAGTGGTGCTTGAAAGTTTGTGAACCCTTTAGAATTTTCTATATTTTTGCATAAATATGACCTGAAACATCATCAGATTTTCACACAAGTCCTCAAAGTAGATAAAGAGAACCCATTTAAACAAATGAGACAAAAATATTATACTTGGTTATTTATTTATTGTGGAAAATGGTCCAATATTACATATCTGTGAATGCCAAAAGTATATGAACCTCTAGGATTAGCAGTTAATTTGAAGGTGAAACTAGAGTCGGGTGTTTTCAATCAGTGGGATGACAATCAGGTGTGAGTGGGCACCCTGTTTTATTTAAAGAACAGGGATCTATCAAGATCTGATCTTCACAACACATGTTTGTGGAAGTGTATCATGGCAAGAACAAAAGAGATTTCTGAGGGCCTCAGAAAAAGCGTTATTGGTGCTTATCAGGCTGGAAAAGGTTACAAAACCATCTCTAAAGTGTTTGGACTCCACCAATCCACAGTCAGACAAATTGTGTGCACATGGAGGAAATTCAAGACCATTGTTACCCTCCCCAGGAGTGGTCGACCATCAAAGATCATTCCAAGAGCAAGGCGTGTAATAGTCGGCCAGGTCACAAAGGAACCCAGGGTAACTTCTAAGCAACTAAAGGCCTCTCTCACATTAGCTAATGTTAATGTTCATGAGTCCACCATCAGGAGAACACTGAACAACAATGGTGTGCATGGCTGGGTTGCAAGGAGAAAGCCACTGCTGTCCAAAAAGAACATTGCTACCCGTCTGCAGTTTGCTAAAGATCACATGGACAAGCCAGAAAGCTATTGGAAAAATGTTTTGTGGACGGATGAGACCAAAATAGAACTTTTTGGTTTAAATGAGAAGCATTATGTTTGGAGACAGGAAAACACTGCATTCCAGCATAAGGAGGAGGAAACCCATGCAGACACGGGGAGGACATGCAAACTCCACAGAGGACGACCCGGGACGACCCCCACGGTTGGACTACCCTGGGGCTCGAACCCAGGACCTTCTTACTGTGAGGTGACCGCGCTAACCACTGCGCCACCGTGCCGCGCATATATATATATATATATATATATATATATATATATATATATATATATATATATATATATATATATATATATATATATATATATATATATATATATATATATATATATACTCTCTCTCCTGGGTCTCTCTTTTGTTAACTATGCCTGGTTTACATCCAAAATTAGCACCACTCTCACTATTTTCCCAATTGAGGACTGGAGACCTCAGGTTCAGAGGTGCTGATCCTCATCTCAGCTATGTCAAAGTTGGCAGCAAACCACTCCAGATCCAGACAACGCCAATAGGACAGCATCATCTGCAAACAGTGATGCTACCTTAATGTTACCACTTTGGATTCTTTCCAGATTTCAGCAGTGCTTTGAGATGCTGTCCGTGAAACTCAAAACCAGGGATGAAAACATTAGCATTATTGTTGGAGTCGAAATGCCATTTTGAACAAGCTTGATTTGAGATCAACAATACAGGCACAGCTCCTGCACTGAGGGTAAATGGACCAAATGGCTTGAAACAGCAGCCATGATCCTGAAGTACCTCATACATTTCTCAAGGAACACAGTCGCACACAGAGCAGCTGGACTGTGTATTCATTCACCTATCCATAACTGAAGTTCCCATGTGTTTCAACTGTACATTATTGGTTCTGTGGTCAAAAAAGACAAAGTTGTCTGCCTCAGTGTTGTTGGACCAGTGGCAATGACATCAGTCATAATGAAGACCTTTAACTTTATTGTGCTTTTTCAAATGTGTCATGAAACTGCTCTTCAACTGCTGTTGTTTGCGTACTGGGATAACTAGTCAAAGCTTGGTGCAGTAAAAGTGGGTCATTATTTTGTCCTGGTTCACCAGGGAACTTATGACTAGTGTACTCCTAGGTTTGCTCCTGATATAATCTGCATTTAACACAATCATCCTGGAAATGTTTTGTTGCATATTTTTTCTAATGGATGTTGCTTCCTCATTTTGCAGATGGGTATTGATTGAATACAGTGTGTTTGGCTGGGAACTACCTCTCGGACCTCAGTGAGATCGCTGTAATTTTTTCTTCATTAATTACTTCAGTACTCCTCAGCACTTAATTACTCCCTGTACCAAAGACTGTGGCCCCTGCCATCCATCTTTTGATTTGGTTAAATTTGCAAACACCAAAGCCTCTAATGGGAACTATCACTGACAATGTTGTGTTTAGATACAGGAAATAGGTGAACCTGCTGATTTCATGTTGTGCCATCAATATTCCAGAGCTGAACAGTCAAAACTGTTGAGACTTCTAAAGCTACCTGTCCAGAACAACTTGGATATCAGTTGCTGATTGTTTTGTTAAAGTTCTTAATGTCCATCATCTCAAACTATTGACATTAAATCGAACGAGGACAACCCCCCACCTAGGACAGCCCAAAAGAGGAGCTTTTTCCTAATGCAACTGAGGAAGTGGAATGTCTCAAAACTAATCCTGGTCCATTTAACACATTCTAGGGACTGTGGTAGGAACAATACTGAATATATAATAGTATTCTGGTGAACAACACACACTTATTTTATTTGGCACTTAATAAAATACAAATTAAGCCCCCCCCCCCCCCGATTCTCAGTTCCATAAGTCCAACAGTCCATATTACAAAACCTGCAGGTAAGAAGCTCAGTTATTTAGTGCAGGAGTTAGCTATGTTGAACAAGATACTCCTCTGGTGTATGAAAATAACACACATAATGTGAGGTTGTCTGCAGATTTAGATAGTCTTAACTCTGTTGGGGAAGATCAAATGAATAATCCAGAAAGAACTCTACACAAACTAACTAGGAGGTGCATTTGAATCTAAGGTAGTTATTACGGAGGGTGTTGCCTGTGTGTCTCTTTTCATTCAGGATATGAAGCACTCTCTACTACCTTTTTAAAGTTATATATTCCCCTTTTCCTCCGCTTTTTTTCCTTTCCTTTTCCACTGGTTCTGTTAAAGACTTGCTCTATCAATTTAATGACAGCTGAGCTTTTTAATTCTATTCACAAGGCGTGATGGAGCTCTCTCATCATGATTTAAACATGACAAAAAATGAGGGAGCATTCCAATATGCTCAATTATGGATGTCGTCTTGGGCATTTTGTTCACTTGGCCTGAAAACCACATGAGTGAGAGACACATCTGAAAGTCGTATTGCCCTAGTAATCTTTGTCTGCAATTTGACATGTTTTTAGTATGGCCTTACCCAAACCTAGAGAGCACCTTACACTCACCCACTTCCTTCATTAGAAGCCTCCCAGTCCAGTCCTGAGTCTCATCACTTGTTTATCAAAATCAGACAAATTTTTCCTCATTAATATTCTATATTTGTCACTTTGCATCACTCCACATGAAAGTATGCACTCAGTGATTTTGTAAATGGGCTTGCTTGACAACTAGGGTTATGTGTAAGCACTTAGTGCCTAGTAATGTTTTATGGTTTTACATCAGTGTTGATTTATTTATTCATCTATCTACAGTACCTGTCCACCTATTTATGAAGCAGCCCATCTATCCATTAACACCATTATCATTTTGCTTAGACAGCAAATACATGTTTTTTCATAAGAATGTGTATTTGGTGGTTGAGCTTGATAAATTTGGCTCTATTCCTGAAAGAAATTATAAATTAAAAACAACCTGCTTTGTGTTACATATTTGCCATACATAAAAAATGTCTGTTAAAATGCTGGAATGCAATAACACTGGTCTCACTTCGCAGTCCATCTCTTTGCAGTGCTTCACTATATTTGACACAGTTCAGACATTTTAATGGATTAAAATCAATTTAAAAAAGAACTGAGGACTAATAGAAAATCTATAAATAGGTAGTGAAAGTGTTCACATGACTGTTAGGTGTCATTGTTTGCTCATATTGAGATATGGTAAAAATGCACAGAGCAGCATGTGCTGCTTCACTGCTAATTTGCTGTTCTGTTTCCTGCATTGTGATGAATCCAGCAGCGATTTCATTTTTTTAATAAAAATACTGTAAACATCTCAGTAGTCTGTTCAGCAGGTGAAAAACCAGAGGCCCCTTTTCAGTTTGACGTGAGTTTTGTTCTCAGTTCTGTATCCTATCCTATCCTATCCTATCCTATCCTGTCCTGTCCTGTCCTGTCCTGTCCTGTCCTATCCTATCCTATCCTATATTGAGGTAAAACAGTCTCACCGGATTTTGAAATGTACAAGCCTTCGAATTTGTAGCTCTGATTTTTTTTTTGCATTGAAATTATGCATCTGAATGTTTACAAGCCTTCAAGTATAAAGCTTTATGTTTTTTATGCATTGAAATTATGCATCTGAATTTTTTGCCTCTTCATTTTTTCAATAACTCATTTTCACTGTTCAGAAATTCACATCATAACAATTTACTGTTAAACATTTCAAATAATATTCAAGTTGCTCAAATTCAATAGGCCAAATTCGCCGTCCAAATATTCAGATAATATATATTCAAGTTGCTCAAATTCGACAGGCCAAATTCGGTGTCATACAATTTGCTGTTAAAAAATTCAAATAATATATATTCAAGTTGCTCAAATTCGATAGGCCAATTTCGCTGTCCAAATTTGCAGTCAAAAAAATTCAGATTAAACATCCGTATACAAGTATCCTACCCTATCCTATCCTATCCTATCCTATCATGCAAAACCATAAATCATACATACTATCACCCACTTAATTGTCAAAGCAAAGAAAAAGTAAAGCAAAGAAAATGTAAAGGTGATTGGTAATTCCCATCAATACTACAAGTTACAGTGCAGAGAAGAAAACAATGTTTGATTGTTCCCCATAGCGTAATGAATGTGCTAAAGACCTCAAAAAGCTTTTCTTTAGCTTGCCAAGTCTGAAATCTTTTCAGCTGTCAGCGCCAGCTTGATTGTAGTGTGGCATATAACAAAACAGATCACAGTTTTGAATGTTGTATACACAATTTCTATATTATCCTGCTTTCCATATAGTGCAAACACATTCAAAGACGTGATGAGCATTACTTTTTGAGTCTCTAGAATTATTTAATGTCTGAATTCCAACTGCATGCACACATTTATGGGTAGTTTTAGATGTATGAGTTTGAGATTTTTTTTCCTTATATTGTCCATAACATGTTTAGCCTAATGTCATAGCAGAAAAGTTCTGATATAATTTTTGGATCATACAGTATTTACTTCAACAATTAGAGCACAACAAGGATCAGCAGAGTGGACAAGATGAGTCCATGCTTTTGTTTTCACTGACTTGGGATTTGAGATTTTCATCGGATTAATTTATCCTTTTATTAAAATTTGTTGGTTTTCATTTTAACAAAGGACCTAATAAGGAACTCAAACATCCTTACAGTTTACAGATAAAGATGGAAACTTTTCACAACTCGGTGACATTCGTAGAACCAGCATGTGGTCTACAAACAATTGTGTCCATTTTCCGATTTTACTGACTCCCCTTCCTGTACCCATTTGTGGTTGGTGTTTCAGGAAAATATAAAATCTTTGATGAAACATTAGAGAGATTGAACTGGGATTGCATTTTACAAGGATCAGTTAAAGTTTCCTGAGTGAAAGCTGTAAAAAAAGGAATGATATTGAAATATATCAAGATATAAAGTATCGTTGATTTTAGTAAGGTAGCAAAGTGGTTAATGCGGTTGCCTCACAGCAAGAAGGTCCTGGGTTCGAGCCCTGGGGGTAGTCCAACCTTGGGGGTCGTCCTGGGTCGTCCTCTGTGTTGAGTTTGCATGTTGTCCCCGTGTCTGCGTGGGTTTCCTCCGGGGGCTCTGGTTTCCTCCCAAAGTCCAAAGACATGTAAGTCAGGTGAATCGGCCGTACTAAATTGTCCCTAGGTATGAATGTGTGTGGGTGTGTGTGTGTCAGCCCTGTGTGATGGACTGGTGGCCTGTCCAGGGTGTCTCCCCGCCTGCCGCCCAATGACTCCTGGGATAGGCTCCAGCATCCCCACGACCCTGAGAGCAGGTTTAGCGGTTTTGATAATGGATGGATGGATGATTTTAGTAATATGCCACCAAATGGATCTCACCTCTTAATTGAGAGAGGTGCAAAATATAATAAGACAGGCAAGGGCTTTACCAGCCCTACAGCCTGAATCCCCAATATACCAGTGCTTCCTGCATATTGCACTGAAATACCATTTGTTCAGAATCTATGTTCAAATTACATGATGGTTAACTGTTTTGAAGAGCTTATAGCAAAATGAGCAAGATCCTGGTTGGGTTTGGTAGAAGTTGAATAATTCTTCTATAGAAATGGTCGATGGCTCACATTTTGTTTAGGATTCTGCAGAGTGTAACCCAGCTATAATTTCTATTAAAAAAAAAAAAACAGTAAACAAATACAGATTGAATTCTGTCCCGTTCCCTGTGGAGTAAGGATGCACCAGGGGGAATTGATGCTGTAGCCCATCAATGCCCAAAGGGGCTATTTCATGCATTTTGCCTTGCTGAGCTGATTCAGCCCATGCAGTAGAGAGCTTGTTAGGAGAGGCACACCATCATCCTAGTGACTCCCAAGTGGGCAAAAAAAAAAAAAAAAAAAAAAACACAGTTCCAAGAGATACTTTCCCAGAGTCTTTATGAAGAAATTTGGTTTCCTTGGCCAGAACTTTGCAACCTTTAGTCTCTGCCCCTGAAAGGAAAGAAATGGTGGCACTGAAGTTTCTAGCATTCAGTACTGTCCAAAATGCATTTGTACATATGTGCATATTTGTGTTCATATTGCATGGATGTAGTGATAATGTAAGGTGATGGATAGCATTCCCATCCAAACATTTTTGCTAAATGCATTTAAAAAAATTACACTGCCTTCTATAAATAAACAACCCATGAACACATTGACAGACAATAGGTTTTTTATCTTTTCATCGCCATTTTTGCCTTTTATTGTAAGCAAAGGGGTTTAGCTTTTTCAGTATTGAGTTTATGGTTTGAATAACTGAAAAACTAGTCAGTATGGTTCGGAGTTACCATTCAAGCTCTGAATAATAATTTTTATGTTGTTGAAGAGCTTTTTGACTGCTATGAACAATAAGTTTTTCTTCTCCATGCTCATTTTCCACTGATCTCTATGGGAAAATCAAGGGAGAGAAAAGCAATTAAAGGAGTCTTCACGGTGTACCACTCGAGGAGTTTGTTCATTCAAAGCCGGATGGATAACTAAAAACTTTGTTTATGCTGTTCCACCTCATAACACTGCACAGATAAATTAAGATAAATAAATCACACAATATGGGTGAAAATCATGTGAAAATATTGTGGTTTCAAATTAGTGCATTTGGCAGGAGACAGTGTAATTTATCACTCGTCATTGAGTTGTAACAATAAAAAAAACAGATATTTGAAAGTATCTCTTTAGTTTTGATATTGGGAGTGAAAAGATTTTGCAGGTAGAGTAAATCTGCCAAATGTTGAAATCAGACAGGAAGAAGAAGGGAGCAAAGGATCATTTGTAAATTTAAAATCTACAGAGGAAACCTTCTACATAATATAAATTGTATTTGATGTACTTGTTACTAATGCTAGAGAGAGAAAAAAAAAGAAAGAAAAAAGACCAGCTAATCAAGGTGCATTATCTTGTTTTAAGTGTCATAATGCGTATTTCAAGATATGGCTTATGAAAATGTCTTTGTGCATGCTCAGTAATCCAGGTAAGGAAATCACAGAAAGTTGAATTAGTTCATGTGGACACAACGTTTATAGAGCGAAACGTTTCATCACTCATCCAAGTGACCTCTCAAAGGGAGTCAAGGAGGCCATCTATGTGAAGAGGGAACGACCATCCCTGAACTGTGGGGGGGGGGGGGGATTACACATGTCTCCATCTTATAATGCTGTGATTGCAACCATTCCCCAATCCTCTGTGAATAGTACACATGGCCATTGCAACTCTCGTTAATGGTCACGGTAATTTGCATATAATAATAATAGCTTTATTTATGTAGCACTTTTCTAAAACAATGTTACAAAGTGTTTTACAAAGAAATAACACCAGACAAGGCAAAAATAACAATGACCAAATAAGTAAGAGTAAAAATTAAAAAAACAAATATCAAAACAAATAAAAACAAATATCAAACATTTGTAAAAGCTTTCATAAAGACGAGATTTAAAAGAAACTAGAGACTTGGTTAGTCTTAGTTCGACAGGAAGAGAGTTCCATAGTGTGGGGGCTCTAACAGCAAAAGCCTGATCATCCTCTGTGACAAACTGAGGCTTAGGAATAACCAGCAGAGCTCCATATGTGGATCTTAATGGTCGAGAGGGCGTACACCGAGTCAATAAATCAGAAATGTATGTAGGAGCAAGACCATTTAAAGCCTTAAAAGTGAGCAATACAATTTTAAAATCAATTCAAAATATAACAGGGAGCCAGTGTAGGGAGGCAAGCACAGGAATGATATGGTCATTCCTCTCTGTCCTGGTAATGAGCCAAATAGTGGCATTTTGTACCAACTGCAGACGGTGGAGGGAACCCTTGCTGATACCAGAGTAAAGTGCATTACAGTAGTTGAGCCGACCTAATTTTGGAGATTAGCTTGAGCTAGAAAAAGCATGACTGAACAAATGTTTGATTTGACTATCAAAACCGAGGTTAACATCTAATATACCCCAAGATTCCTGGTGGCCTGCTTAAGACTACCTGACAGACCATCAAGATTAGTAACAAAAAGGCTGATGGAATTTTCAGGACCCAACAGGATGACCGCAGACTTATCATAATTAAATTTGAGAAAATGTTTAGACATCCAGAAATTAATGTTAGAGAGACAAGTTTTTGAGATTTCCTAGGGCACTAGGATCTGTGAGTTTTAGTAGCATGTATAACTGAGTGTTGTCAGCATAAAAATGGTAAAGCACAATGTGATTTTGAATGACCTTGCCAAGGGTCAGCATGAATATAGAAAAGAGAAGGAGGCTAAGAACTGAGCCTTGAGGGACACCACAACTCAACTGAGCCATCAAGGAAGTAGAGTTACCCAGAAAACATTCCATTGTAATGTAAGAGCATTATAAGCTAAGAGCCGAGCCCTTGATGCCAGCCCAAATCTCTTAAGTGATGTAAGAGGTTGTTGTGATCGACTGTGTCAAAGGCAGCACTTAAGTCTAAAAGAACTAAAACCGAGCAGTCACCTCTGTTTGCATTCAGCAATAGGTCATTAGTGACCTTAATTAGAGCTGTCTCGGTACTATGAAGTGGTCTAAAACCAGACTGGAAACTATTAAAAACACTATTAGTGTTCATAAAAATAATCAACTGAGATGAAATTACTTTCTCCAGAACCTTAGATAGAAAAGACAATTTGGAGATTGGTCTGTAGTTACTTAAAGACAGGGGATCTAAATTAGGGATCCATCTTACAATGCTGGGATTGCAAACATTCCAAAATCCTCTGTGACTAGTACACATGGCCATTGAAACTCTCGTAGTGGTCACGCCTATTTGCATATGAAACTGATCGTTTCATATTTTCGGACAACTCAGTGTCAGGTTCCAAAAGAGAAGTGGAGGGACCATTAATAACAGAATCAGTTACCCTAAAGAGAATTTTAGGATTGTGGTTGTTTATTGATATTAGTTCAGAGAAGTACGCTAATCTCGCATCCTTAACTGCCCTTTGGTGAATTAACATTTTCGTTTTTAAGGGTGTTATGTGCTAATTCGGACTTGTTGATCTTCCATTGTCATTCTGATTGTCATATGAAACTGATTGTTGTTTTCGGTCGTTATGCCACTCTATTGTTTATAAGGGTGGGGATACCTGCAGTCAGTTTAGACTGACTGCAGGTATGACTAGGTACTAAGAGGTCACTTAGATGAGTAATGAAATGTTTTTCTCTCAATAAACGTTGTGTCCAGATGAACCGATTCAACTTTCCGATCGCTTGTGAAATTGTCCTATTCTGCTGGCAAATATATATTTTCTTGTTTGAAGACAGTATAGTTGTTTGATGATTTCAACAATTGTTATAAGAACTTTTCACCAAACAGGTAAAGAAATCTGTCTTGATGCCAGTCCTGTTATCATGAAACAAGTGCACTTTTTTAAAACAAGCAAATATTTCTGCCAATAAGATAAGAAAATTTCACAAGCAACATCTTAAAATAAGCGTTATGAGACTTAAAACAAGATAGAATACCTTGATTAGGTTGTCTTATTTTTGCAGGTCATCTGTTTGTGAAACACAAGAACAACATGCCAAAGCTTTGTGACTGGTCAACACAAATGGGATACAAATTTTATCATGTGCTATACCCCCTTTTCACACTGGAAACTAGTGAATTGGGATTAGCTCTATATCCATGGAATAGCCCTGATCATCAAAAAAAAAGAGTTAAATCTGGGGATGATTGAATTGGCAAGTGTGAAACCCTCTTAGGCCTGAGTTAAGTGCCAAGTTAACCCACATGTAATGGGGCTGTTGATTCTGGGATGAGCCAAAAAAATGGTGACAACTCAATTGTATTCTTTTGGAGAAATTCAGTTGAAGAAAATGAGGCGGGGGAAAAAAAATCCTGTCTACTTTTTTTAAGTAATTATTAAGCAACTACTAAGTTATTATGCATTCATTTATAATTTGAAACTATATTAAGTTATTTATATATCACAATAGATTATATTGATATGCCACAATATGACCATAGCCTCCCGCTTTTGGCGGTACAATCATTAAATCATAGTAGTACTTCTTGTTTTATGAGATAAATGCAAAGAGATAATTACTAGATGTATTTGTGCACAGTGCACACTATACAGCTTTAATCTTGAATTAACATTTCTATCCTCAGACCCTGCTGCGAGATGGTAGGAGGGAGAGTACAGTCAGTACTCTTTACCTGTCCCCTAACAACGTCGAGTCTGGCCAGCAGATTACCTGTCGAGCCTCAAACAAGGCAGCCCCCAATGGAAAAGATGCTACTGTTACAATCGACATTCAACGTGAGTATATGACTTAAGAAGATCAAATCTTGTTTTGTACAACACAAAACAATTTTCTTTCCCACAAATATAATCTTTTTTATATTTGTTTTTGTGTCATTGACTCCACTGAGCAGTATAAAAACACCTTCATACCCTGTAGCTTTCATTACGTGACTTATTTCAAGATGGGCAAAATAGAGAGGACGGGTATGGAAACCGAATAGCACTGAACATTAATACCGAACAGTAGTCTGATGAAGATTACAGATATTACAGATGTTATGTTGTTGGCCATTGACAGTGCACAGTATCAATCTACCTGTGCACGCTTTGTTCATGCCTTCATTTTACCTCTCTCCCTCTGCCACATCAATGTGGCATTCCAATACAGGAAATGGGGCCCCTCTGTGAATAATTAAATTGTCAGATATTATTTGATCACAAAAACTATTTGCTGCAAGTTATGGATTTGGAATAGAGGGCTTTTGCATCCCTCACAGCATCCTCAAAGCTATTAAGTATGACTAATAAAGCAGAAAATGCTTTTCAGAGATGCATTACTCTTGACAGATCTATTCTTCTCCCTCATGCATTCTTTCTCCGCTTTATTTTTGTCACAGAAAATGAAATGGAGTCCATAAACTACAGCTTGGAGTGACTGAAATGTGCGAGTCAACTGATTAATTGCTGTTGTGCTTATTGTCAAAGAGGCCCCTAATCCCTTTGTCATGCAAAACAATGGTAGTACCACCATTTTTCATGGAAAGTCAATGGCATTTGGGAAACAAATGTCTGATACTACACCTTCTTTCCTCTATCTGAGTAACCTGGAGTGGCAGTGACTGGGTGATGTGCAGTGATAGTGTAAAACACAAAGCGGTCTAGTGTTTAGAATGTGCCACTCTTCAGCAAACAGTAATTTCAATCTGCCTCCCCAGTAAAATGAAGGGTTTTTTATGCTTTATTTTAGATATCCAAATGGAACAGAACTATGGCGCAGTTAGCATGTTCAGTAACGCTTTACATTAAGTGCATGTAATAAGTGTTGGCTAATAGGTAATACGGCCCTTATCTACTACTACTACTACTTTCAGCTGCTCCCATTAGGGGTTGCCACAGCGGATCATCCGTTTCCATTTCTTTCTGTCCCCTGCATCTTCCTCTGTCACACCAGCCACCTGCATGTCCTCTCTCACCACATCAATAAACCTCCTCTTTGGCCCTCTTCTTTTCCTTTTCCCTGTCAGCTCCATATTCAGCATCCTTCTCCCAGTATACCCAGCATCTCTCCTCCACACAGGTCCAAGCCATCTCAATCTTGCCTCTCTTGCTTTGTCTCCAAACTGTCCAACCAGAGCGGTACCTGTAATACAATCATTCCTAATCCTGTCCTTCTTCATCACTCCCAATGAAAATCTTAGCATCTTCAACTCTCCCACCTCCAGCTCCACCTCCCTTTCTTTTCGTCAGTGCCACTGTCTCCAAACCTTATAACATAGCTGGTCACACAACCATCTTGTAAACCTTCCCTTTAACTCTTGCTGGTACCCTTCTGTCGCAAATCACTCCTGACACTCTTCTCCACACACTCCACCCTGCCTGCACTCTCTTATTCACCTCTCTTCTGCACTCCCCATTACTTTGGACAGTCAACCCCAAGTATTTAAACTCATACGCCTTCGTCATCTCTACTCCTTGCATCCTCAGCATTCCACTGTCCTCCCTCTCATTCACACATAGGTATTCTGTCTTGCTCCAACTGACTTTCATTCCTCTTCTCTCCTGTGCATACCTCCACCTCTCCAGGCTCTCCTCAACCTGCACCCTACTCTCGCTACAGATCACAATGTCATCCACAAACATCATAGTCCACGGAGACTACGGCCCTTACAAGTCTTATAAAATGCTTATTAACATTATTGTGTTTTAATAAGACTACAATAAGCGTTAGTTAATAGGCAATAAGGCCTTTGCAAGTCATAACTGGCTTTTTTTGGCCTATAAAAAATTATTTTAATAATTTTTAATCATGAGGGTCCTTATATGCCACCTGCAAAGTTGTATGCAGATTGGACTTGCAATACTGTAACGAGTGTGAAAAAGTAGTTTTTGCATATTTCACAAGTGCCACGTAGTGACCTGAAACGTGTTTATGATGCTATTATTAACACGCAACACGTATTGTAGAAAAGCATTTTGGGGGTTGTGTTCAATGTCGAAAATGTTGCATTCCAACAATTTCCTGGTGATATCTGAAAGAATCTAACTAAAGATCATACATTCACTGAATGTATATGAAGATTTCATTCATTCATTCATCTTCAGCCACTTCTCCAGGGTAGGGTCGCAGTGGCAGCAAGCTAAGTAGGGCACTCCAGACGTCCCTCTCCCCAACAACGCCCTCCAGATCCTTCTGGGGGATCCCAAGGCGTTCCCAGGCCAGATTGGACATGTAGTTCCTCCAGCAAGTTCTGGGTCTACCCCGGGGTCTCCTCCCAGTTGGCCATGCCCAGTAAACCTCCAAAGGAAGGTGCCCAGGAGGCATCCTAATCAGATGCCCGAACCGCCTCAACTGGCTCCTTTCGACGTGAAGGAGCAGTGGCTCTACTCCGAGCTCCCTCTGAATGTCCGAGCTCCTCGCCCTATCTCTGAGGCTGAGCCCTGACACCCTACGGAGGAAACTCATTTCAGCCGCTTGTATCCGTGATCTCACCCTTTCGGTCACTACCCAAAGCTCATGACCATAGGTGAGGGTTGGAACGAAGATTGACTGGTAAATTGAGAGGTTTGCCTTCTGGTTCAGCTCCCTCTTCACCGCAATGGTCCAATACAATGTCCGCATCACTGCTGATGCTGCACCAATCCGCCTGTCAATCCCCCGCCCCATTCTACCCTCACTCGTGAACAAGACCCAGAGATACTTGAACTCCTTCAGTTGAGGCAACAACTCATCCCCAACCCGGAGGGAGCAATCCACCATTTTCCGGTAGAGAACCGTGGCCTCAGACTTGGAGGTGCTGACTCTCATCCCAGCCATTTTACACTCAGCTGCAAACCACCCCAGTACACGCTGGAGGTTGCGTTCTGGTGAAGCAAACACAACCACATCATCTGCGAAGAGCAGAGATGCAATTATGAGGTTTCCAAAATGGACACACTCCTCACCTTGGCTGCACCTTGAGATCCTGTCCATGAATATCACAAACAGAATCGTAGACAAGGGACAACCTTGGCAGAGTCCGACACCCACCGAAAACTTGTTTGACTTTGTGCCAAGAATGCAGACATAGCGCTCACTTTGGTTATACAAGAACCGGATGGCTTGTAACAACTGCCCCGGTACCCCATACTCCCACAGTACCCCCACAGAGTGCCATGGGGTACATGGTCGTAAGCCTTCTCCAAGTCCACAAAACACATGTAGACTGGCTGGTCCATCTCCCATGCCCCCCTCAGCACTTCCGCAACGGTAAAGAGTTGGTCTGTTGTTCCACGGCCAGGACGGAATCCACATTTTTCCTCATGGATCTGAGGTTCGACAATCGGTCGGAGCCTCCTTTCCAGCACCCAAGAGTAGACCTTCCCAGGGAGGCTGAGCAATGTCATGCCCCGATAATTGGTGCACACCCTCCGGTGCCCCTTTTTAAATATGGGAACCACCACCCCAGTCTGCCATTCCACAGGTTCTGTCCCCGACCTCCACACGACGCTGAAAATTATGAAAATGAAATGCACATTTCTCACTAGAAATTTTATCAAAACGCATTTTAATGCCGGAACTATCTTAAAATATTGTATTTTCCAGTGAGAGTAAAAGTAATGTTAGCATTTTTTTTTTTTTTTGCAGACAGAAACTTGACAGTCATGTGAAGTGGATGCATGCTCCACCAACATTGGCTATAAACTGAAATGTTCAGAAACTTTAGATTTTAATGTATCCATGGTTTGCAGAAATGTAAAATGCCAACATTTTATTCTGGTGACTGGGTTGCCACCCCTTCGAAAGTTGAAGAAAATCTCACAATTGAAATGCATTGGTTTAAATGTCATTCAGTCCATCACAAAAAAAAAGTCTGAGAAATTCATGGGTTTAAATTTCGTTCTGTAGCATGACAAAAGTCAGACAATCATGCTCTGAGACATGATTCAATAGATTAATTTCAAAAGCATAAAACCCAGTTGTTTATACAGACATTTAACACTGGAACAACAATGCCTCCCTCCCATTTTGTCTTCATACCTTTTACATAGAACAGTGAGGCGACTTAATGGCGCAACATTCCCGCCTTGAAAAGGCTCTGTAAGAAGCCTCACTAAAACACAAACAGGCAGTTCAGTAAATTAGAAAGGCAGCCACGAGCTCCCTTGTTTTGTAGTGGCTGTGGTGGTGGAGGTTGGGTGGGGAAGCGAAGGTGGTGGTTGACAGGTGTTGGGCTGAAAAAGTGATGATGGTGTTGTCAAGGTAGAGAGGCTGCAGGTAATCCCCAGGAGTCCCAGAAAGCACACTGACTCACTGCTGAGGGGTGAACAACTTTAACCATTTCCTGTTAATATTAATGGGCAGCTGTTGCTCTCTCAGAGCGGTGAGGGCCGCAACCCACCCTGCATTTCCAAACTGCAAACCCACCACAAACTCTTTGTGGCAGAGGGCAGACAAATTCACAGGGTTAGTGAGATACTGACAGCCCGGTTTCCACGCATGACAGCAATTGGTAGCCTTGGTTCTCAACAACAATTAGCAAATTCACCACAGCTCCCCTACCTGTTTTAACGTGTCTCTAACAGCTGTATTTTTATTATTTTTTTGACCAGACTAAACAAATAAGCCGAAATGGAGCCACCATTCTACTTAATGAGTTAAACTACAACATGAGGAAAGACAACTGGCCCATTAAGAGTGAATGCAATGTGGTCTGTAAACACAAAGCAGTATCTTTTGGTGTATTCCAAAGCAAAAGTAATGTTACTGGTCCTTTTTTTTTTTTTTTTTTTTTTTTGCACCGAGGGGACACCAACCAAATCAACACTAGTAAGTAAATGCCGTAAACACATTATTTTATTGCCTGGTTTTGTTGACTAGTTTAGCACTATTTTTGAATGCCAGACTTTTAAAACCTGTAACATTTTCAATTACCTTAATTTACTGTAATTTGCTTCACAATGTATTTTTTTTCTTTCAATTTTAGTATACAACATCTGTGCACAGTGCACTCAACGTGGCACACACATTAGTTGAAGCACACTATTATTTTGCAGCGCTTTAGTGAAGTCACACTATGTTTCCTTGACTGTCAGTTAACAAGAAAAAAGTTCACACCGCTCCCAATACATATGTATGGATGATCTATCTTTTATATCAATGAAATATGAACTGCATTACAATTAATCACTGCGTCCATGGTAAAAATATAAGAAACAGGTCTGGGAATTAAAATGAAGCTAGTTATTTTCTTAGAGGCCCCTCAGTTTTCTGTGGTTGCTCCTCTTCCTACAATGAGCTGCAGTCCACACAAAAAGAAGCCACAAGGCGGAGGCTGTCCCTTGGTAGTTGTCAGAAAATGATAAGCATGGAGGGTATTTGCAAGAAGTGGCGCATGAGCTAAATAATGCATTTTTCTTTGATAATTAATAGCCAAATGCAGATGTGTTGTGTCCGTAACGGTTCCCACAGGCACCAAAGGAACAAACACACACGCACACACTCTTGAATACTAATGTTCTCTATGTGTACACACGTACTTACACACTATTACCGAGGTAAAGAGACATTGCAAAAATCGCAAGTAAAACAAGAAACTGGTTTACCACACAGTGCTCCCAACTCTCAGGGGTCTGATTTCTGTGACAGAGCCCCACATTTTGGCATTGACTGTGCAGGCTGTATCTCTATTACACTGTGCACCGCTTCATAGACTGTGTTGATGAAAGGCCCCAAAAAGACTTAATTACAGTCAGGGCGAGAGGAGGATGCCTCAACACACTATTATTGTGTTTGAGACCAAGTGAAGTAGTGCACTCAAGTTTGGAGCTGAGCACAGGTGTATAAAAATATGCATAAATTCACAACAGAGCCGGGTGCTAGAGAAATACAGGTACAAAGACTCTGATGCAGAAAACAGACCCATAATATGCCAGTTATTTATTTTGTTCAATGCAAAAAATAAAAAATAGAAATCATTGCAAAAAGCAAAATAAAACACTATCAACTCTAACAGTTAGATTTGAATATATATATATATATATATATAATCCAGTGAGTCAAGTAAATTCTTCATGAGACAGTACAAGCCTGTTTCATGCCATAAGCAATCATCAGCTATCAATAAAATTTCCTTTAACACATTTTTTTTATATATAAAGCCAAGTCATCTTCATCTATAAATATATCTATAATAAATAATTTAATAATATATATTATAAATAATTTACTTGACTCACTGGACTGGATTATTTTGCTCCTTATTTGTTGAGCACTTTCCTTACTTTTGAGTGTTTCTTTTAACAAACATATATATATATATATATATCTGTAAACCCAGTGAGTCAAGTGAATTGTCTGTGAGAGAGTACAAGCCTGTTTCATGCCATAAGTAATCATCAGCTGTTTCATGCTCTTTCATGCTCATATCCAAGATGGCGGCATGCTGGATGCAGCGGCTACTGTGGTTCCCTGTTCAGTGTCGTGTTTTCTTTGTTATTTATACGTTAGTTTTAAGCGTGTTTGTCTGTGTCTGTCTTGCACTGTTTGGTGAAGCCACAGCCCTCATTTCATTTTTAACATGTGCCTGCACATTGTTTTTAATGACAATAAAATTGAATTGAATTGAATTATGGCATGAAACAGGCTTGTACTCTCTCACAGACAATTTACTTGACTTACTGGAATATTTTGCTCCTTATTTGTTGAGCACTTTCCCTACCATTGAGTGTTTATTTAAATGTGTGTAGCCATCCATTATCTAAGCCACTTATCCTGCTCTCAGGGTCGCGGGGATGCTGGAACCTATCCCAGCAGTCACTGGGCGGCAGGCGGGGAGACACCCTGGACTGGCTGCCAGGTCATCACAGGGCCAACACATTCATACCTAGGGATAATTTAGTACAGCCGATTCACCTGAATTACAAGTCTTTGGACTGTGGGAGGAAACCCACACAGACACAAGGAGAACATGCAAATTCCACACAGAGGACAACCCGGGACGACCTCCAAGGTTGGACTACCCCGGGGCTCGAACCCAGGACCTTCTTGCGACCGCGCTAACCACTGTGCCACCGTATATATATAAACACATCACTAAAATGTCTTACTTTGGAATGTTTGCCATTCGTGAAGGATTTCAAATCCAAACCACTTCATGAAACATGACCTCAACATTCTTGAGGATGACAAAACTCCAGGGTTAAAACTAGCAAGAAAAATTCAACAGTAAGAAAGCTCAGGTCAAATGCAACTGTGGACCGTTTTCGCATGAAGGCCAACAGTAAGCACTGGCTCGCCCATTATAACCGTCTTGAGGGTGACCATAACCTTGAGGCGCGGATGTTTGTTTTTATAACAACATTTATATCCACTTAGCTTACCACTGAGCTCGTACATTAATGTCGTAAAAGCAAAAACATTAAATTTATATCTGCCCAATTTCAGTGATTGATGTTAATCAAAGTGTGTAATGTTGACAGGCCCACTAAAGGGAAGTCATACTGTTTAGAAATGTGACCGATGGTGGGCGAGGCAGTGTACTCAAGCCTAGAGATGTGTCAACATCCATCATTAAATAATGCTCGCGGCTTCAGCGAGGGGTTCAGCAACTCACCATCTAACTTGATATTCTATTTGAAAACATGATCAGCCCACAACTTTAACACTACTTTGGTGATGATATGGTTTTGGGCTAGAGAGTGAGTATCTTTGTAGTAGTGTGGATGCTATCCGCAGACGATAGATGTGTAAATTCATCTTCATGGCTGTGGCCTAAAAAAATAGCCTATCTGGTGGATTGAGCATGTGTTATACTTCCTGAAGTACAAGAACAAAATCCAAAAGAAGACCGCATTAACCCAAATTTGGCCTACTGTGAAAACCCATAAGCAACACAAAAGGTGATGAACAGTTTGAAAAGTGCAAGCAACACTTGTGCAAATAGCAAACCATCAGACTGTCATTACATTCAGGCTAGTTTACTAATATTGGTAACCAATACACAGCACATTTGCCTGAAATGCACAGCTCAATCATTTATAAAGAAAATAGTAAAGGTATGCACAGCAGCAATTCAGGTATAACAATTCAGTTATACAAAAAACAAAAAACAAAAGTTAGGTCAACGTCGAATTCAGTGTACACATCTGGTAACCCGGACATCAACCGATCCGGTATGGAAATCTGATGTATGATCCGCATATTTGATTTGACAAAGGATGCCCTTCCTGATGCAACCATTCCCATTTATCCAGGCTTGGGACTGGCACTAAAAATGCACTGGCTTGTGCATCCTCAGTGGGTGGGTTCATACACATCTGATCCTAAAACTTGAAATAATACACATTTTTCAATCTGTCTAACACTTAGATCAAAGAGCTTCATTATGCACTTACAGAGGTAAATCCAATTTTGGATTTTTATTTCTCTTTCAAAAGCTACACATAAAAAATTACCAATGTTTGTTAGGGGGAAAAATCACTTGTGTTCATGAACTACCTAGTGATGGATTTCAAATACCCTTTTTTCCTTTCTGAAATGGTGCACACACATGTTGCAATAAAGCTATTTATACCTTCTCTTTTCCAAAACAGGATTACCTCTGCTTAGAAGTGTCCTTTTCATCAATTATATTGTTTTATATATGAGGAAACCCACCCTCTGAGTGCTAAGAGTTTCTTTTTAAGAAAAATATGCACATATATGCAAAACTTGTTTCACTTTGACATTTGCAGAGAGACGGTCCATACCACAAGGGCTAAGTATCTTTCTATGTTAATTCTGCATCCCATCTTATCTTCTGATCTGAAATGTGAACTGAGTTACTTCATCTCCCAGCTACATCTAGATGAAATGGTCTTTCGTGTTTAGCTGGATGCCCAAAACAATAAAGAAAAAAAATCCAGAGGGAACCAAAACATCGGAAACACAGAAACCCCTTCAGAAAGTAGAACGTTTCATCTTAGCATAGATAACCCAGCTAAAGAGCACTTAAAATAAACGTAATATAAACTCTATTTCCTCTGATCTGTGTGTTTAACCTGCAGGTGATGGATGCAGGAATTCAGTTTAGAGAAATATGTTTACTTTGAAGATTATCTACATCCTATATAATACATCCTGTATTCAAGATTTTACCATGTACAGTATAATACAGTATAATAATGACCAGATATGTGTTTGTATAATTGTCTTGCTTTTTAGATGGAAAGCAACTCATGGACCTGGAAGCGAACTAACTCACTCATTCACAGGCTCATGATTAGCTAGTCCATCACTGTAACATTTCCAATCACAATACAAAATGAACAACCTTGGGAGTCCCTCTTAGATGGATCATAGCATTTTTTTCCTCCTACTATTAGATTAGATAGATTTGCTAGTATATCAATCGCCCAGAGGAGAATCTGCTTTAGCCACCCATGGCTAAAAACAACAAGCATATGCAGTAGAAACACCGAAAAGCATCATGAAAACAAATAAAAAATTCCATTCCACAGAGACATTGATAATAATGGCCTGAAACGGAAGCTTGTAAAATACAGGATCGGCGTCCGGGTAGCGTAGCGGTCTGTTTTATTGCCTACCAACACAAGGATCTCCAGTTCGAATCCCTGTGTTACCTCCAGCTTGGTCAGGCGTCCCTACAGACACAATTGGCCGTGTCTGCAGGAGGGAAGCCGGATGTGGGTGTGTGTCCTGATCGCTGCACTAGCGCTTCCTCTGGTCAGTCAGGGCACCTGTTCAGGGAGCAGGGAGAACTGGGGGGAATAGCGTGATCCTCCCATGTGCTACGTCCCCCTGGCAAAACTCCTCACTGTCAGGTGAAAAGAAGCAGTCGGCGACTCCACATGTATCGGAGGAGGCATATGGTAATCTGCAACCCTCCCCAGATCAGCAGAGGGGGTGGAGCAGCGACCGGGATGGCTCGGAAGACTGGGGTGATTGGCTGGTTACAATTGGGGAGAAAAAGGGGGGGAATAAATAAATACAAGATATATCATTGGTCACTAAATAACCCCACTGCTGTGGAATCACATGTTCTGTAGAATGTGTGAGCATTATTAACTGGTCACTAAAAGCACTTCTGAGGCTATTCAAGGAATCTTACACTGGGTGTTTGTCACAGAGGCGAAACTACCATATATGCAGGTAACGCAGCTGCATTTGGGCCCGTAACAGTTTAGGGCCCGTATGCATGGACCCCTCTTTATCTCGCCACTGTCGTATCAAAGTTCTCAAGCACTGAGTCTACAGTATACGGTATGTTCAAAAATGTGCAAAGTGTGCCCACACATAGTAATTATGGAGATGCGTACTACTGTGTAGCAAAATCCACACGGAAGAGTTAGATAGCTAGCTAAGGGTCAATACCTCGCACAGCAAAAGGCTTGGAGAGTGCACCTATGATGCAAGTAGAACTTATTTATTATTTATTTAACTAATCCTACACACGTGTTTTGTGTTTGCGCAGACATGGATAATGTCAATGTGCGGGAGCGCCATCACCGATTATGTTTTCATCTGTGTCAAGGTGCGCTGTCACCAATTGTTTTCATCTGTTATGGTGCTTTGACACCAGATTTTGTTAAGTAGACTAGTCTATCACTATCTTGGCCTTCCTATTATGACTCCTCTTCTATAGCACGGCATTCTCTAAGTAATAATTTCTTTCAGTCATCAACTGTGCAGTATATTTTGCTGTTGCTGGTCATTTTAAAGCTGCATGCTTTCACTTCTTTCATTCGCTACTGACGTTTTGTTATGTTACGTGTATTTGTGATGGACAGGCTGAGGCCCGCTTTGACCATCTTGCATTGGGGCCCGGCACTGACTCATTACGCTTGTGGTTTATCGTATCGTATTATATTCTGTAACTTCCTCCTGGTTCTCACCCCTGATCACCTCTAATGAGACAGGACTCAGGCCAATTATAGAGCCTACCATTTTCACAAGTTTATTGATCCTGTTTCTTCCATCAACTGTGATGCTTCTGCCCTAACAGGCAACAGTATAAAATAAACAAGGTATTGGCTAAAATTATTTAATAATATAAAGTATTTGAGAGTTTGCTGCTTAAGAAATATTGAGGGAGACCACTAGGAAGGTTTTTAGTGTGTCATCAGGGTAGAGGAAGGAAGACAAGAAGACTTGGTGGTGGAATGAGGAAGTACAGCAAAGTATACAGAGGAAGAGGTTGGCAAAGAAGAAGTGAGATAGTCAGAGAGATGAAGAAATTAGACAGGAGTACAAGGAGATGCAGCGTAAAATGAAGAGAGAGGTGGCAAAGGCAAAGGAAAAGGTGTATGGTGAGTTGTATTAGACACTAAGGAAGGAGAAAATGACGTACCGATTGGCTAGACTGAGGGACCAGCTGGGAAGGGTGTGCAGCAAGTTAGGGCGATCAAGTATAGAGATGGGAATGTGCTGACAAGCGAGGTGAATGTGCTGAGAAGGTGGAAGGTGTACTTTGAGGCGCTGATGAATGAAGAAAATGAGAGAGGGAGAGAGAAGTTTGGATGATGTGGGGATAGTGAATCAGGAAGTGTGGTGGATTAGCAAGGAGGAAGTGAGGACAGCTGTGAAGAGGATGAAGAGTGGAAAGGAAGTTGGTCCTGATGACATACCTGTGGAGGCATGGAGATGTTTAGGAGAGATGGCAGTGGAGTTTTTAACTAGATTGTTTAGCACAATCTTGGAAAGTGACTGGATGCCTGAGGAGTGGAGAAGAAGCATACTGGTACCGATTTGCAAGAACAAGGGCAATATTCAGAACTGTAACAAGTACAGAGGTATACAGTTGAGGTATACAGAAGCTAAGTTAAGAGGACAGGTGATGATTAGTGAGTAGAAGTATGGTTTCATGCCACGAAAGAGCACCACAGATGTGATGTTTGCTTTGAGAATGTTGATTGAGAAGTATAGAGAAGGCCAGAAGGAGTTGCATTGTGTCTTTGTGGATTTAGAGAAAGCATATGACAGTGCCGAGAGAGGAGGTGTGGTATTGTATGAGGAAGTCGGGAGTTGCAGAGAAGTATGTAGGAGTGGTGCAGAATATGTATGAGGGAAGTGTGACAATGGGGAGGTGTGTGGTTGGAATAACAGATGGGTTCAAGGTGGAGGTGGGATTACATCAAGGATCAGCTCTGAGCCCTTTCTTGTTTGCAAAGGTGATGGACAGGTTGATGGGTGAGATCAGGCAGGCATCTCCATGGACTATGATGTTTGTGGATGACATTGTGATCTGTAGCGAGAGTAGGGTGCAGGTTGAGGAGAGCCTGGAGAGGTGGAGGTATGCACAGGAGAGAAGAGGAATGAAAGTCAGTAGGAGCAAGATGGAATACATATGCATGAATTTGAGGGAGGACAGTGGAATGGTCAGGATGCAAGGCGTAGAGGAGATGAAAGTGTATGAGTTTAAATACTTGGGGTCAACTGTCCAAAGTAACGGGGAGTGTAGAAGAGAGGTGAAGAAGAGAGTGCTGGCAGGGTGGATTGGGTGGAGAAGAGTGTCAGGAGTGATTTGCGACAGAAGGGTACCAGCAACAGTTAAAGGGAAGGTTTTACAAGATGGTTGTGAGACCAGCTATGTTATATGGTTTGGAGACAGTAGCACTGACGAAAAGACAGGAGGTGGAGCTGGAGGTGGCAGAGTTGAAGATGCTAAGATTTGCATCGGCAGTGACGAAGAAGGACAGGATTAGGAACAATTATATTAGAGGGACAGCTCAGGTTGGACGGTTTGGAGACAAAGCAAGAAAGCCAAGATTGAGATGGCTTGGACAGTGTGGAGGAGAGATTCTGGGTATATTGGGAGAAGGATGCTGAATATAGAGCTGCCAGGGAAGACAAAATGAGGAAGGCCAAAGAGGAGGTTTATTGATGTGGTGAGGGAGGACATGCAGGTGGCTGGTGTGACAGAGGAAGCTGCAGAGGACAGGAAGAGATGGAAACGGATGATCCGCTGTGGTGACCCTTACCGGTGGCAGCCAAAAGTAGTAGTAGTAGATTTGAGAGTTGCCTGCTAACCTCAAAGGACTTTATTTTCCTCCTTATTAAACAAAGCATCGGTGTGCTTCTTCCAGTTCAAATCCTTTTCCATATAAAGTCCTAGGTATTTGAAAGAGGGATCAATCTCTACTTGGTATCCCTTTGATTAAAATAGGTTTGAGCTCACCCCTTTCTTTTTTTGAAGTTGATGATCATCTCCCAGGTTTAACTGATGTTTTAGGATAGTTTGCATCGCACCGGTTTGCAGAACTCGCAACCCCCTCTCTATAGATTTGGGCTTTGCCATTCTTAAATGGCAAATGAGGGTAATGTCTCCTGGAATGTTCTCTACTATGTGACAAGTCAGTGTGAACTACTTGCAGGTCTTTTGTGAGATATTCTCTTATAAGCCTCATGCTTAGAAAACACATACAGAACAAGGCCATGTGTCTACTGGAGACCTCTTTCAAAGATACATTGCTAGCTCTGGTGCTGGAGGGGAGTGCTATGCCAAAAGCAGGTGCCCATTGGCATTGGGTGGCAAAGTGGCCTAGTGGTTAATACTGTTGCTTCACAGCAAGAAGGCCCAGGGTTCGAACCCAAGGCTGTCCCAGGTCCGTTCTGTGTGGAGTTTGCATGTTCTCCCCGTGTCTGTGTGAGTTTTCTCCGGGTGCTCCGGTTTCCTCGCACCATCAAAAGGACATGCATGTTAGGGTTAATATTCCTGTCTGTGCCCCTGACCAAAGCAGTGGAAAGATGAACTGGAGTTGGTCCCCGGGTGCTGCAGCTGCCCACTGCTCCTATACAATTGGATCGGTTAAATGCAGAGAACAAATTTATTGTAAGAATACAATTTGTTAAAAGAATACAATGACAAAATAAAGTGGCTTTCTTTTTTGTTGAAACAAATGCTCAATAGTTGTTGCTGTCACGCCAAAAGAATTATCCCTTCTGATTTTTCTTTTTTCTCATCATGACTTTATGTGCCTAAATTTTAAAATATATGTTGGCTTTCTGCTACCAACACAATTCATCAATTCATTTTATGTTTGTTTTTATTTCTCCTCCCTGCTTTGACAAAGTAGATGCAGCTTTTGTTTCTTCTCTGTTGCACTCCTCATTTTTCCTTATTGGTTGGTGGAAGTAGAAGTGACATTGATGAGCTGTGTACTTCTCCCAGGAGAGGTCACTTCTCTGTATTGTGTCAAGGGTGTCCAAAGCACGGCCTTGCCATAGAAAACAAGGAAAATACAGGGAGCACTTTTTTACAGGTCTCTGGTGGACACAGCCTAAGTCTACTGAATGCAGATTCACAAAGTATTTATTATCTGGAATCAATAACAGTAATACATTGACTATATGACACTGTGTCTTATTAAATAAAGAATTTAAAATTGTCAGTTTACTTTATGCATGCTCAATAATCCAGCTAAGGAAATCACAGAAAGTTGAATCAATTCATCTGGATACAACATTTATTGAGAGAAACGTTTCATCACTCATCTAAGTGACCTCTTCAGTCTCGAATGACTGCAGGTATCCCCACCGTTATAAACAACATGTATTTGCCAAAACACCGTGTCTCAGTTGCTTTTAAATCCCAAAACACGCTGCGCCAAAAATTAGTCCACCCCAAGCATCGGGTCCCCCGGCACAAACAGAGCAGTATATAGTATACGCTGTTAAGTGCCAGGAGGATTGCTGTGACTTGTACATCAGGGGAACGAAACAGACGCTGGCCAAGAGGATGGCACAACACAGGAGAGCTAACACATCAGGCCAGGACTCCACAGTCTACACCCATCTACAGGTCAGTGGCCACTCTTTCAAGGATGAGGATGTGCACATCCTTGATAGGGAGGAATGCTGGTTTGAACGGGGAGTCAAAGAGGCCATCGATGTGAAGAGGGAAAGACCACCCCTGAACCGAAGGGGGACTTAAGAGTACATCTGTCGCCATCTTACAATGCTGTGATTGCAAATATTTCCAAATCTTCTGGGAATAGTACACATGGCCATTGTAACGCTAGTTAATGGTCACTGCAGTTTGCATGTGAAACCGATCGTTGGTTTTGGTCATTATGCGGCTGTATTGTTTATAAGGGTGGTGATACCTGCAGTCAGTTGAGACTGAAGTCCTCACTTAGATGAGTGATGAAACGTTTCTCCCAATAAACGTGTCCAGATGAACTGATTCAACTTTCTGTGATGTTAGTGTACTGTAATGCTGCTTAAGCTACTATATGCAAAAAGCAACCAGAACTAAATAAAAAGAGTTAACATTATCACTGAGTAAATTAAAAAAAAAAACTTTTTACAAGGTTTTGCGTTGCTTTTTTCAGAAATGTTTATGTTGCAGAATTTTCAATACGTTTTCTGTGCTTGGGCAAAATGGTATCTTTCTGGCGACTCAGATAGGCAGAAAGAGTTTTTTGCAATCATACTATGCATACAATATTAGTTATAAATACAGTTTTGTAAAAGCCATTATCAAAAATATATTTTCACATAAAGTGATCTTGTACTAAAGGGATGTACTTGAGAGAAAACCTTTCACAATCAATAATATGAAACACAACACATTCAGTAAGCAGCCGTTCCATTGCTGGAATCAATTTTCTTTTTTTCTCAGTTTTCACATGTAGACCAAGGGGTGCCAGAGAAGAGGCTGTCACTGCATACTTACTGAGCACTTCAACCCTTTACAGCCTTCAAGTAGGGGGTGTTTGATAATGGAGAGTGCCTTGCAGTCCAGTTTTTTATGCTACTGACTCGAAACTTTGGTTCTACAAAAGCTGAATACAACAATGTAACTCTCTAACTCTCTTGAAGCTTGTCCTTTTTGGCACAATAAAAACTTATTTTCCCGAAACAATGAATCTAAACCAAAACTTATCTCCCACTTAAGTTAAATTTTGTCTCAGAATGCTTCTTTCATTATGATTAAAAGAGCCCGTCACCAATAATGGCCCCTGAATGTAATATTGTGACATCCTTTTTCCCAGACTCTTGAAGAGGAATTTTACATTTTCTAGGATCTTTGGCTGACATGGTGATATGGCTCTAAGGCTTTGCTTTGAGTCTGTAACTTCAAGTTTTATATCTTCAAAGTTAGGACTAATAAACATGATGATGGAGGGCTGCTCTTTACTCCCGCTGCCACCACAAGCAGCACCAATCTGAGGCAATACACATGGAGCTAGTTGAGCTTGTTAGCTGACACTAACCAGAAACAATGGCATTATAACTGATTTTGGAAAGGGGGAGGACATCATTGATTCTGGAGGCACTGTCTTTGTCATGGTCCCTCCCGGTTCCAGCCACCCCCCGACCTTGGTTTCTATATCTCATTTCTTGTCCTGCTCTGACAACACCATCCCAGTCCTGAATCTGTCTAGTTTTTCTTTGTTACCCATTTGCCTCAAAGCTGTTGTTGATTATTCAGTCAAGTTTCTATGTATTTAAGTTTGGCTCTTTAGTTCATACATTGTTACCATGGCATTGTCATGTAGCCTTGTGTGTTCTTGATGTTAAACCTTTTGTTTCTCCTACTGCTTTGTCTGCACTTGGGTCCTCAATTCCTGCTTCCTCCATGACAGTCTTTTACACTGGGTTTGCTCTCAAGCAAGCTTCTGCCTTTGGTGGTTTGATCGGACCAAAGCGGTCAAAGCTCTTCCAGTTTTTGCTTGTATTCTGCACTTTTCAGTCAAATTCACTGGACATGCCAGTGTCAGTTGGGAACTAATCTGACTCACGGGAAGTAGGCTGTGGGTATAACCCTGCTATTGGCCGACTACTTCAGTCTGAATTCTCCTCCCCTTCCACTATCTGCGTGTTATTGTTTTCATAGTCTCACATAGCCAGATAGTTTTAATAGTCTCTAATAGCCAGACTTATCTCCACACTTCAGTGCTAGTCATAAAAATTGGTTCAGTCAAATGACAGGACTATATGAGTCTTAGATTTAGCCTTTCTCTCTCTCTCTACATATATATATATATCAAGTTGGATTTTACTACAGTTGCAGGACCACAACAACTTGTGAACGCACCTTGGAAAAGCCCAGACTCCATCTCGTAAGACTCTCATGCCCGATCTGTCTTCTGACACGGCCATCATCAGTCGGAGTTGAGTTGGCACATCTTTTAATTCTGGCAGTGGCATGAAACACTGACATTGACTTGACCAATGTACCGATCCATTTCACTTCACACAAGCTTCTGTGATATTGGTTTATTAAGGTTCTGCAATAGCGCCATACATCTGTCTGTGGTTTTAACAGGTCCAGTGAGCTCCTGCAGAGCCGAAGTATAGGGAGACTTCACCTCTAGGGCACCGATGATCGAGTTATGTTCGTCTTTTCTCTAAGTAAAAGTTGTATGACATAGTCAACACATGTTTTACTGTTTTATGTTGCGTTTTCTTTTGCAGAGATTTAGCCATTTTAATGCCAGGGCTCGCTTCCCGCACATGCAAATGTTCCACCAAACCAAGTTTCCCCCAACACTATTTTGCAAGGGCAATGCCGCTACATCCTGGGCTTAGCACCGCCCAAGAGGATTGTGATTGGTTTAAAGAAATACAAACAAAAGGGCCCCCCCCCCCCCGCCATTCCAGAATGATAATGGGTTCAGTCAGACCTTTCTCCAGTGCTGGCACAGCGCTAAAACAAAGTGTGGAAATAGGTCTGGCTATGTGATACTCGTGGGGAACTTATCACTTTCTTCATGGCTTTTACATTTCCTTAATTCATATTCATACAACCTACCCTCTTGTGTAGGACACCATCATATTAAATATATTCTCCACATTTATCAACATAATTTTGCTAAATTGTTTTCATGACGGCACGGTGGCGCAGTGGAGGTGGCACAGTACAAGAAGGACCTGGTTTCGAACACTGGGTTGTCCAACCTTGGGGGGGGGGGTGTCATCCCGGGTTGTCCTCCCGGGTTGTCATCCCAGGTTGTCCTCTGTGTGGAGTTTGCATGTTCTCCCCGTGTCTGTGTGGGTTTCCTCGGGGTGCTCCCACAGTCCAAAGACATGTAGGTCAGATGAATCGGCCATACTAAATTATCCCTAGGTGTGAATGTGTGTGTGTGTGTGTGGTGGGAGGGGGGAGCTGTGATGGGGCCCTGTGATTGACTGGCAGCCTGTCCAGGGTGTCTTCCCCCCCCTTGCTGCCCAGTGACTGCTGGGGTAGGCTCCAGCATCCCATGACCCAAATTCGGAAAAGCGGCTTGGATAATGGATGGATGGATGTTTTCATGACTGCAATAGTTATTCTTTAAATGACATGACTTTGCTTAGTGGACACTTTAAAAATTGCCAACTTTGAAGAAATGATCTAAAATTATTTTGGTTTTACAATTTTGGGATGAGCCTTGGTTTATAATAAATCTGCTTTGTTTTTAAGAGAAGTACCCCCATCAATGTGTTGGCTATGCCCTTTAAAAATTAAGAAATGGCAGCAATCAGTAAGATATTAGCCATTACAGTTTGACACAAAGTGTCTATGCCCCAGTACTGATCAAGAGTTCTCGATCCAGCAACACTCCACTTAGTAAACATCGGGTAAACATATGGGTTGGTTACATTGGTTTTTTTTTTTTCTTTAAAGTAAAATGTCACCGATTTTTTTTTTTGTATGTGCAATCAGTACTGATTAATGTAATGGTTTGAAGCAATAAAGCTCTCACTATGTACCATATTGATGGAGAAATCGGCATTCTCCTGGTCACAGAGTCTTTCCCACGGTGTCCAAACATAGCAGAATGCACTGCACGTAATCCTCTTTATCATCTTCCATAAAATCCTCTGCACTAGTGTTGTGGGACATAATTTCCACCAACGGAAACGTGGCTTTTTTGAAGAGAACAAGGATGTGTTTTTTGAGGCGTGTGTTTAGAGTAGATTAGAGTATAAGAAACCCTACGAGGCTGTAGTCATGGATGGATTAATGCACGGGCCGACGGGGCCCGGGCCCCAGGGCCCCGCCCTTCTGGGGGCCCCCAAGATTAGCGAAATTACGTCCTCTGAAATCCGCCCAATGATTACCCCTTCTATAAATAATCATTACAAGAGGTAATGTCGATTACCAGGGTTTATATAAGACATGATTTCACTAGAATTCTCAATCATGGTGGCAAAATATTGTAACGTGCATGGATAAGTAGACACGCTGGCCGCTGGCTGGCGGGTCTGACCCTTTAGTCGAGCGGTTAGCGATGTCTCCTGCGGTGCGGGCGATACGGGTTTGCTTCCCAGCCGCGGCAGTTCCTGTGGTTGCGTTGTCCCCCGAATTCGCTACAATATTTTTTTCCAATTGTATGCCAAAAATATTCCTGTATTATTTCAAATATGGATTCATTAGCACCAATGTACAATTAAATGTTATAGGCTACACATACAAACAAAAACAGGGTGATTCAAGGGTGATGCTTCGCGTCGGGGTCCTGCATCACCCTGTCGGGGTTTATTTCATAATAATAACCGGCTCACTGTACATTATCCCTTACATATTCAATGCATTCTGGGAGGTAACGTTAACGTGACGTTTGCGCGCCTTAGCAGTTAGTGCTGGTGACGGGTGAAATAATAATAACAACAATAATAATAATAATAATGTAACGTTTTGTAGGTCCTTTAATAATATCACATGCGTTGCGTTGTTTCCGGTGATTACTGTAAGTCACATGACTAATCAAACCTGCTTGGTGAAATTGCATTCAGACTCTCTGGTGTTGTTATAGGGGGGCCTCGTGAATTATTGTCCCCATGGCCCCAGATTGGTTTAATCCGTCCCTGGCTGTAGTTTGTTTTTTTTGTTGTTTTTTTTTTAAAGATTTTGTTTTTTTACCTTTATTTGTCAGAGAGTGAAAGGCAGACAGTGGAGAGGGGGGGGGTACGACATGCAACAAAAGCCGCCGGCTGGAATCGAACAGGCAACAGTTGTGACCATGTGGACATGTGGTATGCACTATAACCATTTGCTACGGAGGTGCCTTGGGTGTAGTTTTTGAAACTGAGTTTTTTTCCGGCTGCCAAGTGATGTATGGTGACGCCATTTGGTGGCCAGAAAAAAATGTGGCTTCAGTGCCGGCCCAGAGATGCAGAAACGATCAGGAACAACTGCAGGTGTTTTTCATGTGCTAACCCTGTTGCAGAGAGACAGAGATGAGGTTGAAAATCAGTGAATTTTTCCTTTACACATAAAATTGACTTAACTTGACTTTAAGATGCAGTCATATATTGGGTGTAGAGGGGGGTCACATGTCATCTGCACTACACACGATATGTATATTATCTGTATGTTAAACTTATATGCAAATACATCAGATTCTGAGGTTTGGCGTACTTCACAGTTTTGACAGCTAACTTAATTGACTGCGTCACCTGTGGGCTGCCTCCTTTCACCTTGCATCCAGTACACCATTTTAATCTATTCTAGCTTTTCACCTCAATCTAGCCTATATGTGATCCTATTGATGCAGGGATAGGGTTGTGGCGTGAACCTCTGTCCAATTTGATTTGCTATTGGGGCCTGTTTTGAAACATCAGACCGTAAATTAACCCCTGAAGCATCCTCGCATGGAGCTCCAGTCCCCCTTTATAAGCCTTCAAGTTCTCTCAGTTCACCAGAGAAGTGTGAGTTATGACTCAAGAGAAGCCCGTCATCAGACCGAAAAAGCCCCGTTATGTCTCCCAAATAACCTCAGGCAAAAGAAAGGGCTAAACGAAAACATTGGCATTTGACAGCATGAGGGAACACACTGATCACCTTTGTCCAAGAAGTGTCCACACCTCTGATGCCCCCTTTTCACTACCCGCATACCACTAACTGGCTACCTACTTCGCACCCATTACTCTACTAAAGTACAGGTCTGCAGCTTGCTGGTATGGACATGAGCCATCTAATTGTGTTATTGGTTTCTAGCCAATGTGCAGCCAACGTAATCAATATAGGCAAGGCTTATCTCCTGCAGAGTTGACATGCTTCCAGTTTAAGATGAAATTACATCTTTTCCTCTGTAAATAAAGGAGCTTCTGCATTTATTTTTCTAGTTTATTCATTAATATTCTCCACTCGCTTTCTGATAGGCGTGCACAGTGCTGTTTGTAGAGGGGAGGGGAGAGGTAGACGGAGTCAGGCTTTTTCTTTTTAATCAGATCCCTTGCATGTTTAACACTACCAACGTTATGCGGCCTCACTTACACTAACCATTTCATTGCAGCCCCTGGCATTGAAATACACTAATGGGCAACACAATTTGGTGTGTCCACACTTGACAGTAAAATGTGATCTTTTTGATCAGAGCAGTGTTCAAATCACCTTTACCCATGCAATACTGAAATAAGACCCACAGATTGATGCTGGGAGTATGTGGGAGGTAATGCTCCTTTTCCTGGTGTGTAAAATTATTTTTAATCGCGATATGGGCCCACGTAACATTTATTTTAGGCCGATTGAGAGGAGAGCAACAGCATTCACTGTGCTCCATGAAATTGCATTTTCTGTGGAGAGGAGGATGTGGGGTCTGACCACGTAACCGGCGTTGATGGGAGTATGTGGTCCGGCAAACGTTGATTGATGCAGACTGGGTGGTTAACTTTCTGATGCAAAGGCAGGCCTTTGATTACGTTTGTAAACATTATGAACAGCTTCAACCCCTTTCTGTGTCACCAGCATACCTGCATCTGTGCAACCGTATTTTATCAAAGCAACTGGCAGTGGCACTTTGTGTTTGTACTATGGCAAACAACAAATATGGCGGTAATAGGGGTGAATAAAAGCATGGTGTGATAATGCCTTTCCGCTGTGTGCGTTTCCTGTTTTTGTGGTCATTTTTGTCTCGACTATTCAGAGTACCAAACGCAACATGAGTTTGACTACCTGGTGAGGTGGCCTGGCTGATACGGATCACAGTGTGAGCTCAATTTAACTTTTGAGCATCCAGACTTGTAAGTTAATGCAGCTTGGTCGGATCAGATGCACGAGTTCACATTGAAATAACAAGTGTAACCAAAGCCTACGGTAGACTTTATTTAGGTAGATTACGTGATTCATTCCTTCGCCTCTTCACTTTTTTTTTTGCCCCCCCCCCCTTTTTCTCCCCAATTGTATCCAGCCAATTACCCTACTCTTCTGAGCTGCCCCGGTCGCTGCTCCATCCCCTCTGCTGATCCGGGGAGGGCTGCAGACTACCACATGCCTCCTCCGATACACGTGGAGTCACCAGCCACTTCTTTTCACCTGACAGTGAGGTGTTTCACCAGGGGGACTTAGTGCGTGTGAGGATCACGCTATTCCCCTCAGTTCCCCCTCCCCTCGAACAGGCGCCCCGACCGACGAGAGGAGGCGCTAGTGCAGCGACCAAGACACACACACACCCACATCCGGCTTCCCACCTGCAGACACAGCCAGTTGTGTCTGAAGGGACGCCTGACCAAGCCGGAGGTAACATGAGGATTCAATCCGGCGATCCCCGTGTTGGTAGGCAACGGAATAGACCACTACGCTACCCTCACAATTATCACAATTTGGTACACTCTCTAATCATCAATGGAACTTGGAAAAATTCGAGTTTAATGAGTAGTTGTGTTTGTGTATTGCTTGTATGAAATTCCTCATTTCAACTTTGAAAATTATATAATGAGTTTGACACTGAAAGTCTTTGAATCGACACGCGGTGAGGGATTCCCACTCGGAAGGAATTTGTATTTGGTCGTAGTTTACTGATGAAACCCTCTTAAATAGCATTACTTTGATGGAATTGGCCCTCTGCTGGTTTCCTTACATAATCTAAGCTGTAATGATATTTTTCTATTCCCTTCTGTTTTATAAAGACCTGCCTCTTGTCAACCTTACGGTGGAGCCACAGCCTGTCCTGGAGGGAAATCTGGTCAAGTTCCACTGCTCTGCAAAGGCCAACCCACCTGTCTTCTATTATAGGTGAGCCATGCTACAACTTCAAATTAGCATTTTGATGTGTGTGCTCTGTAGAGACAAACATGTGTGTCCCTGCTCGCTGTCTTTCATCCTCTCTGGCTTGGTGATGAACAAAGACTTCTGCCCTCTGTAAAATCAAACAGTCAAAACGTTGGTACACGAGGAACGTGCAAAATAAATCCATTTAACAACGACTTAACTGAATAAATGAAGTGGGTCAAGACAGAAAGGAGGTCAGCAAAAGACAACTACAGGCACACGGGAAATTGAAAGGCAAAATTACTTTTGTTAAACATGCCAACCGTGGATGCCCGCTACATCAAAGACCCCAAAACTGGGAATAGAAATGCAAATGGTGCGTGTGCTTGTATTGTTTCCAGCAGTATATCTAGGTGGTATAATGTCCTTATTCTGTTGTGTCTTGCTAAGTTCTTGTCCATTAGTCCAAGTAATGTTTGTATTTTGTTCTAATTCATCAAATCCATATAAAAAAGGGACAGACTTTTATGGCATAGTCACTATCATTATTTCTATCTATCTATCTATCTATCTATCTATCTATCTATCTATCTATCTATCTATCTATCTATCTATCTATCTATCTATCTATCTATCTATCCCATCCATCCATCTATCCAATTATCCATTCATCCATCCGTCTGTACGTCCATCTGTCCGTCTGTCTATCCGTTTGTCTGTTATATCATTTGTATGATTGTTTGTGTGTGTGTCTGTCTGTCTGTCTGTCTTGAATGTATGCAGTATTCCTGTGTCAGTTTCAGAGGCAATTATTTTCTGGTGGTGATACACAGTAAAACAAGCAATCAGCGCAATAAATAATGGCTGCAGGGTAGAAATAGCTGTGCTGGTAAAACTAGCAAAACTGCATGTCAGGTTATTAGCTAACAAGTGTCACAGTAGCTTTGTGACCTGCAGAACAAATCTCGCAGGTTTTCACTTTCAGAGATAACTGGCAATGTGAAAACCCGCCAGATTTGTCCGGTGTCACATCTTCTTTCAACTGCATTACATAAACGTCTCACTGGGGTGCTTGTATGCAAGTCACCCGCATGTTCAGCATGAATCTTCAGGGTGACTTGCATGCAAACAACTCCTGAACATGCAAACGCCTCCTGAACATGCAAGCCTGCTGGAAAAAACAAAAACAAAAAACATTTAGCACCAGATCAGCCAGACACATTTAACCTGCACAGCAATTTCTCTTAGCCAGGATAGTGACAAAAATAAAATGTTAATATGTTTTCTGATTGTGAGCTAAAAATGTTCACAGCTAGGCTTCAAGCTTCTCCTGCCATGGTACCTCCTTGCAGCATTGTACCCCACCAGCCCTTATTGCCATGACTGCATTTGTACTAAATGAAGAATAAAGAGTGCACAAAGGCATAGCAAAAGAAAAGTGTTCCGCTGTCTTCCACAGTTAGAACTTGTTTCAATGGCTTGTGCATTGGTTATCAAGGTTACTTTTCAAACAATGCTTGGCATGACACGCTGGCTTTAACAGCTCACTTACAGGTAGCATAACAAATATCAATCCGGAGTGGATCATGGCATTTTAAATCCAACTCACTTTCACTACCTTGTCTCCGAGTTTCCTTGCTCTGTTTGTTTGTTTGTCATATTTGTCATTTTACTTATAAATGTGTCCTTCTCTCCTTTGTCTTCTTTTTATTATCGTGTCAATTCAGATTGTACTTATGTCAACAGTGGAAAAGGAACACAATTCACTCAAATAATTGTTTTCATTTCAAACCCATCATGTTTTTCAGTCTGCCACACGGCTGTTAAGCTTTGGTTCAGCTGGAATGAATGTATTACAAACCCGAGTTGAGGTGACAATCACCATCCATCATCCTGCTGCAATAGAAATGGAAGGTTTTAAAATATTTATAATACGCCGACTTCATTGTCCACCTGTGTCTTGTTGTGGACAAGCATTCAAAGCTCCTTAAAGAAAAGACAGACATTAATCTCGTACTTAATTGAAGAAATTGTGTATGTGTGTGTGTGTGTGTACCAGGTTTTTCTATTCTAATGGGGACATTCGGTCCCCATTAGGATAGAAAAACCTGAAACCACCTACCTTGTGGGGACATTTAATGGGTCCCCATGAGGAATAGGGCCTATTTTAGGATTAGGGCTTGGGTTTAGGGTTAAGGTTAGAATTAGGATTAGGTTAAGGTTAGGGTAAGGATTAAGGTTTGGCATGTAGTTATAATAGTAGATAAGGTTAGGGTTAAGGGCTAGGAAATGAATGTAGCCAATGAGGGGTCCTCACAAGTATAGGGTGATGTGTGTGTGTGTGTGTGTGTGTGTGTGTGTGTGTGTGTGTGTGTTTGACAGGAAAGCTACAGCACAACAGAGACTGCCCCTGGGTAATGGGAACTGAAATGGATGACAGGAAAAACAGTATGTGTGGAGATGGGAGAAAAAGGACTGTGTTCATTTGTAGAGAAAAATGACTTGTGTAGTACAGACAGCCACAAGCCAGGAAATATTACCCCTGGTAGTCGTTACGTGATTTTTTTTCCCCCCAAGCTTAGTAATTATGTTTGCAAACATTAACAGGCATGTGAACATGTTGGTTGTAGGCAGTAGCTGAATGTATCACTGTTAATTACCTGCATCTTTCCAGATGTGTAGATAGACCTTTATGGACGAAGAGATCTGCTGGCAAACATGTCAAGAAATCGGCTCTGTACAGTAGCAATAGGTAGTTGAAAAACTTCCCAGTCGCTAAACTCACCGTACTTCTCAGTTCTCTACAGGCTCAGCGGGTTGGCACAGGGATTAAGGAGACTTGCATAAACTGGAAGACCTGGTTTCATCAGGCATCCTCTTTGTTGAATTATCATTGAGCACGGGGTGCAGACTACAGGGGCGCTCACACAGAGCATCCCTGAAAACATGATCTGGGAAATTGTGGGGGAGTGTCTCTGAAATTTTTACTATCAGATTGTTTAAGCCACAGTTTTGCTATGTGCATTTCTATATATTTTTTTTCCTATTGCAATAAGCTGTGTCATACACGTATTCTTTGAATTTACCCTCAAACAGGCAAAGCAGCAGAATATGTAATGAGAAATCATATTTATTTATTTATTTGCATGTTTATCCTTGAATAACAAAACTACATTAAAATGTTGTATCATTTATCTTCAAAGGAGTTGAATCGAGTGCAACTGGATTTGGTATATATCCGTCAAGACGTTTCGCCTCTCATCCAAGAGGCTTCCTCAGTTCGTGCCTTTCTGACTAGACCAAGCTAGTCTGACTGGCTGGTGATGAGACTCAGAATTTATCCTCTTGGAGTCGTTGTCAGAGCTATAGATGTCCATGGCTCTTTATGTCCCGATGTTTACCAGAGCCACGTATATCAATAGCTCCGATAACGATGGGCACGACCAAACATCGGTACACAAAAGAGCCACTCATATCTATGGCTCTGTTAGCGACGGGCGTTGGTAAACATCAGGACACAAAGAGCCATGGACATCTATAGCTCTAACAATGACTCCAAAGAGGATAAATTCTGAGTCTCATCACCAGCCAGTCAGACTAGCTTGGTCTAGTCAGAAAGGCACGAACTGAGGAAGCCTCTTGGATGAGAGGCGAAACGTCTTCACGGATATATACCAAGTCCAGTTGCACTTGATTCAACTCCTTTGGATAACCATGACCTGGATGAATGAGAACATTCACAGACATCATTTATCTTATGTCAGGTTTTCTGAGTTGTATATCCTGGGAAAAGTTGCCCTATTAAGGTACAAAATCTGTCTGAACCGTCATTTTTTTTCTTTGATGAAGAATGTAAGCTAAAATTATGATTCTCTATTTTCTCACTGCAAAAGATGTCACGTGTATTAAGGATTTATCAGGAATAGAAAGGTGCATTTTAGCATTTGTACAACATGTTTTTTCCCCAGGGCATAACTACTACACGCACATTTTACGGTAGAAGGATATGAGCGCTGAGAGTGACAGAGGACACCCCCCCCCAGTGCTGTTCAGATTCAGATCGTTAAAGGAATGCATCATTACCGATACTGCAAATGGTTATCGGGCCTATACCAGGCTCTTTAGTATCGGTATCAGAGATTTTACTCAAGACTAAAATCTGATGCCAAAAGTCATGAGTAACATATCATAAATTAAGCAAAATGGCTTGACTTACTGTATTTTGTTTTGATGAATCAGATTGGTACTCAGTATTGGATGATACTTAAGAGTTTTACTCAGAATTGGTAGCAGCAGCGAAAATGCAATACTGGTTCATCGATTAGAGCATAAATGATGAAGATGAAGTTCTCAGTCAGAGCAAACACTTTGAGGTGTGAGGAAAAGGAGAGTGCTCGCCCATGTAAAAAAGCCAATGAATTTAGGTGATGGTGCTTCCCATGTAAAGATGTACAATCCTGAACACTACACACAGCACAATTTCAAAATGGAGGATTTTTTTTTTTCCCCAGAGAGACTGACTTTTTACATTGGTGAGCACTCTGTTCGTCCTCACTGGTACTACCATCCGAACTCTCTCCCTCATCTGTATCCTCCAAGTGTTCGCTGTGACTGAGAATTACTTTTTCATCCTTATCGCTGTATGGTCTGAAGAGGAGTACGGGTGGGGGGGGCTCCTCTATCATTCTCTGCGCCTGTCTTTCTACCATAAAATGTGCTGGTGGTAATGCCCTGGGGAGACAATATGTTGTAAAAAATGCTAAAATGCACTTTTCTAATCATAATGATATCCGTTTTGCTACACTACATACATAAAGACCTGGTCCATTTTGAAACTCGTATTCTCAGTACTGTAAAATTGACCCTTTACCACCCCTAATCTGGCAGCATATCCCCCTGGGATAAAGTAGAAGTCAAAGTCTAGACGAGCATGAATGACATTTTCAAAAATTGTCTTTATCAACATGTCACGACACTGTTCAGAAATAACCATATGCCCCTATCTGAACATTGTATTGAAATAATTTATAAAAGCATAACGGGTCATCATATGCCCATCATCTTCTGCAGTAAAGGCTACCAAGAGTTTCTGACCAAGCTGAATAGAAAATGATGGATGAATTTGGTCTTGTGGTGTGTGTTGCCTGCATGCAGTTTAATGAGGCTGATTCAGCACTCATTCACTAATCCAAACTTGGTGCTGTAATAGCAAACTTAGCATAAGAGAAACATTTCCTCATTGCTGTGAGGCTTTTACATTTGATCTATCCCAGCGGTTCTCAAACTTATTACTCAAAGGTCTGCATCTCATTTTTATTCAAGGTCAGAGGTCTGGAACGATTGGCGATAACAAAATAACATTTAATCAACCCACTTAAAACTTTTGTTACAAGTTATTACTTTTATAATGTCCTGCAAAGACCTGCCCGACTCTGCCTCTGATTGGCAGAAAACTCACGTACCCAGTAGGCTGCTCGTTACTGTCGTTAATGGTCGCGCTAGTTTCTGTCCTCTCTGTGTTTCAACGAGGACACATGCACACACACACCCACACACACACACACACACACACACACACACACACACACGGAGCAAAGCAGAGGAGAGAGTGAACCAGGTGAAGTGAAGATAGCATTAGTACTCAAGTGCATGACAACTACACTTGTTATGTTACTGTAAGTGCAGTAAAAGTTTCGTACCGCCCCCCCCCTCCCAAAAAAAGCAAATTCTCTGGTGTAACGTTAATGCGTGAACTCTGCAGCAAAAACACACAAAATGGAAAACATTACACTGTATTCATAACACAAGGCATGGGCTGGGTCCGGATTGACTTACCATGTGGTCCGGATGCGGACCGAGGTCCAGACTTTGAGAAGCCCTGAAAGCCCTGATCAGAATCAGAATCAGAATACTTTATTTATCCCTGAGGGGAAATTGAGTATCCATTTCTGATCTTTCCATTTCTTGTTTGCTGCTTAATACTCCTGTCTATGCCCCTGAGCAAGGCAATGGAAAGACGAACTGGAGTTGGTCACCGGGCACCGCAGCTGCCCACTGCTCCTATACAGTAGGATCGGTTAAATGCAGAAGACAAATTCATTCTAACTGTACAATGACAAAGTAAAATGGCGTTGTTCTTCTTTCTTGTCTCTGCTTTGCTTAAATAGAGCAGGTATACAGTGCATCCGGAAAGTATTCATACCCCTTCACTTTCCCCACATTTTGTTATATTACAGCCTTATTCCAAAATGGATTAAATTCCTTTTTTTCTCATCAATCTACATACAATACTCCATAATGACAAAGTGAAAAAGGTTTTGTAGAAATTTTTGCAAATTTATTAAAAATAAAAAACTGAAATATTGCATGTACATACGTAAGTATTCACACCCTTTACTCAGTACTTGGTTGAGGCACCCTTGGCAGCGATTACAGCCTCAAGTCTTCTTGGGTCTGAAGGTACAAGCTTGGCACACCTACTATATTTGGGGTATTTCTCCCATTCTTCTCTGCAGATCCTCTCGAGCTCTGTAAGGTTAGATGGGGAGCATCGCTGCACAGCTATGTTCAGGTCTTTCCAGAGATGTTCAATGGGGTTCAAGTCTGGGCTCTGGCTGGGCCACTCAAGGACATTCACAGACTTGTCCCGAAGCCACTCCTTCGTTGTCTTGGCTGTGTGCTTAGGGTCATTGTCATGTTGAAAGGTAAACCTTCACCCCAGTCTGAGGTCCTGAGCGCTCTGGAGCAGGTTTTCATCAAGGATCTCTCTCTGTACTTTACTCCATTCATCTTTCCCTCGATCCTGACTAGTGTCCCAGTTCCTGCCGCTGAAAAACATCCCCACAGCATGATGCTGCCACCACCATGCTTCACTGTAGGGATGGTATTAGCAAGGTGATGAGAGGTGCCTGGTTTCCTCCAGACGTGACGTTTGGCATTCAGGCCAAAGAGTTCAATCTTGGTTTCATCAGACCAGAGAATCTTGTTTCTCATGGTCTGAGAGTCCTTTAGGTGCTTTCTGGCAAACTCCAAGTGGGCTGTCATGTGCCTTTTACTGAGCAGAGGCTTCCGTCTGGCCACTCTACCATAAAGGCCTGATTGGTGGAGTGCTGCAGAGATGGTTGTCCTTCTGGAAGGTTCTCCCATCTCCACAGAGGAACACTGGAGCTCTGTCAGAGTGACCATCAGGTTCTTGGTCACCTCCCTGACCAAGGCCCGTCTCCCCCGATTGCTCAGTTTGGCTGGGCGGCCAGCTCTAGGAAGAGTCCTGGTGGATCCAAACTTCTTCCATTTACGAATGATGGAGACCACTGTGCTCTTCAGGACCTTCAAAGCTGTAGAATTTGTTTTGTACCCTTCCCCAGATCTGTGCCTCGATACAATCCTGTCTCGGAGGTCCACAGACAATTCCTTTGACTTCATGGCTTGGTTTCTGCTCTGACATGCACTGTCAACAGTGGGACCTTATATAGATAGGTGTGTGCCTTTCCAAATCATGTCAAATCAATTGAATTTACTATGGGTGGACTCCAATCAAGATGTAGAAACATCTCAAGGGTGATCAGTGGAAACAGGATGAACCTGAGCTCAATTTTGAGTGTCATAGCAAAGGGTGTGAATACTTATGTACATGCAATATTTCAGTTTTTTATTTTTAATAAATTTCTACAAAACCTTTTTCACTTTTTCATTATGGGGTATTGTGTGTAGATTGATGAGAAAAAAAGAGGAATTTAATCCATTTTGGAATAAAGCTGTAACATAACAAAATGTGGAGAAAGTGAAGGGGTGTGAATACTTTCTGGATGCACTGTACATTAGGTTATCGCTTCCCCTGAATCACTCATTGATTTCGTTATTAGTTGTTGTCTCTTCAGATGCAAACCACTCATGGACCTGGAGAGAATCTCACTGACTCAAGTTCAACTTCAACTTTATTATCTTAAATACATATAAAAAGTACCATGTACCTTCAGATACAATGAAATGCATGTGCCCTGGATCTGTCAGCCCTTAAAACTATATATATATATAAGGAAATAATGAATGATAACAATAAATGAGAAATTAGAAATCCCACAAAATAATAATAAATCACTGAAGTTATATAAGGCGCCTACTGTTCTGCAGGAACTCAGTGACTCATTCACACGCTCACAGTTCTCCCACGGTTTTTTTCTCTTAGTCACTATAGCCCTTTCTCTATCATGAAACACTTTATTAGCAGATTTATATGCATATTGTTTGATGATGACATCTAGTGACTTTGAGGCCGCTGACAGCTACTTTTCCTGTAGAAGAGTTAGTGACAGCCTATAGAGCACGCATGCCAATGTATCCACCACAGACCTTTTTCACAGAAACATCTCTATTGCTAACACTGGAGGTGTGCACTTGGATAGCACTGCATGAAAAGCAGGTGGAGCTGATTGGAGTTGTGTGGTAGGTAGTTGTTCTATGCAATTTAATGAGTTTTTTTTCTCATTACAAAAGAAATAGTCCTCCTGCACAGTAAGGCTTCACATCTTTTACACTGTGTTTTCTTTTTAATTGAAAATGTGCTTTTCGAGCATATTGCAAAAATTATACACTGTATGACGCTTTCAATTATTTCATGTGTGTTAATATGCACCATGTGATGGTAATAGCCTGTTTTACATGCAACTCACTTTTTTCTTTAACTGTGTCAGGAAAAAATGCAGTACAGCTTCATGTAAAGCTCAATGTTACCGCTAATTTCCATATTTTCAATGCTAAGCAGTCAAACATACATAGGCCCACTGCCCGATGTTCCTCCAGTTTGAAGGGGATGAGAAAAAAAGTGGTTCTTTACATAAACCTGCAAAGAAATGTCCAAAATCATATGTGCATATAGAATAGGCAAATTCTGTGTATGCAGTTTGATTCAAGGCCAAAAAAATTGCATTTAGGAAACTTGCATGTGATTATGCATACATCCACTTTTTAATCAGTCCAGTTAAATATAACAAGCTTTATCCAGATTTAAGGCATCTTATATTGTTCTATTTGCACCTCTACACTGCTTTTTTTGTGTGCAAAATACAGTATAACCCATATATTTTATCTGCTGGGTTTACTGTAAAAAAGATGGCATCTACTGTCTTCTTTATTTTGTAATTCATGATGCACATTGGCATCTCAAAACTGAGGTTCATGGTTCAAACCCTGGTGTTTTACCTGGCTCCATTGGGCATTGCAGGGAATACAGTTTGCTTTGTTACTAGGGGTAATGTGTTTTCACTGGCAGTGCCAAGCTGAGTCACAAGCTACACAGGGATTCGAACTGTGACTCGTATTGTTGGGAGGCTGGTGTGTTAGTCCACCTGAGCACCTACAAAATTTGCTCGTTTTCAATTGCATATGACTGGTAGCTCATGGCTTTTTGTTCAAGCTGCATTTAGACTGCCACAAATAAATCTTAGTTTTCATGTTTGAATATGCACACCATATTTCATCAGGAACTTACAAGAACTTGGGTGTTTGGTAGGCATTCAGGATATCGCTGTTCTCAGTAAGCTCTGGTTGCCTCAGTTTTTCCGCTGATAAGTGTTCATCAATGGCCGCTATGTTTGTTAATGGGTGGTTCTTCTTTCTTTGGCCCATTTATCCGAGTGTTCTTGGAAATATGGTTTTCACGCTGTTAAAAGGAGCCAGACAGATGGTCTTCACTGCATACCAGCAAACCACTTTAACAGAGTCAAGGAATTAGGAGTGTTTCATAATGTCTTTCACTGCACCTGTCAGCTAATTTCTGTGATACTGAAGAAACAGCCTTGACTATGCTGGGGTTGATCAAAATGAATAGTACAGCCTTTTTAGCTAAAGTCCAGTTTCAGAAAAGAAGGATTCTTTCTTTTCTGAAACTGCCTGGAGACCCACTTGACAGCACCATCACTCCAAGTGATGATGCTTTTTGAGTATAAAACCAATGAGCATAGAGAACTTAGCGTTGTTGGACTTTTTTTTTCTTTCCTTTTATCAAAACTATGTCATTGCCTATTAGTAGGGAAATAGGTCTGACTGAACAGCCTTTTTGTTACCTGTCAAAGGAAACAAACTTTGATGGGAAATCTGTACTCCATAACCAATATTTTAGGATTATTTTCTTTCCCATAGCTTTTTATGGACATCCCTATAGACATCAGGGGTAAAACTACCCATTTGTTGAGGGGTATGCAACATCAACATTGCCCCCAACCCCCCCCCCCCAATCATCAAATTTCAGTCTTCTCAGAACAGCAGGGGGTAAGTCAAATGTACAAAATGCCATCAAAACTAGGCGCAACTCTGTTGCCTACCAACATGGGGCTTGCAGGTTCGAACCCCTGTGTTACCTCCGGCTTGGTCGGGCGTCCCTACAGACACAGTTGGCCGTGTTTATGGGTGGGAAGCTGGATGTGGATGTGTGTCCTGGTCGCTGCACTAGCACCTCCTCTGGTTGGTCGGGGCACCTGTTTGGGGGCGGGGGGGGGGGACTGGGAGGAATAGTGTGATCCTCCCAACCGCTACGACCCCCTGGCGACACTCCTCACTGTCAGGTGAAAAGAAGCGGCTGGCGACTCCACATGTATCAGAGGAGGCATGTGGTATTCTGCAGCCCTCCTCGGATTGGCAGAGAGGGTGGAGCAACAACTGGGATGGCTTGGAAAATAGGGTAATCAGCCAAATGCTATTGGGGAGAAAAAGAGGGAACCCCCCCCCCAAAAAAAACTACGTGCAACAGCCTGAGATTAGTCATGATGTAAATAAAATATCTGTTGAATAGTCAATAAATATTAATCTCTATTTAGCAGTGTATACGTTAACATTATTGTTGGTTAACATTAATTACTACTGATTAACGTTACTCGGTACCAAACAGTTAGCAAATCTTCTTTTACCCAAAACAGAGGACTAATTACATTAAATTGACTCACTTTCAAAATATTCGATCAAAAAAAATGTCCTTGTGTAAGGTCCATGTTGGTAGATGTGTCTCCATCGCGGTTTTAATGTTGGGTTTTGAAAGCCCTAAGGAACAGAACGGGTCAGATTTGCGGAGCAACATGACATCAAATGAGGGGTATGCTCTGATTGGTTGTTTTATGAACCTTGTTGCATTAAGTTAAAACAGTTTCATCTTGAACTTCATGCAAATGTTCAGTTAATTGCAAGGGCTTATACACAATGCAACTTTTGACGAAACTCAGTACAGACCTGACTGTAACTTCAAAAATATGTCTATAATACAGCATATACCTATTTCAAATGACAAAACATAGACAATTAACAACAAAGACACATTCGTATCTTCTATGTGTATATTTTTCATCATTGTTTTGGTGCCGCCCTTTGCATAGCACCCCTATGTGCTGCATATGTTGCATACCCCCTTTCTGTCTTTATGCATGCTCAATAATCCAAATAAGGAAATTACAGAAACCAGTTCATGTGGACACGTTTATCGAGAGCAATACGTTTCATCACTCATCTAAGTGATTTCTTCAGTCTCAACTGACTGCAGGTATCCCCACCCTTATAAACAATACAGTGCCATAACGACCGAAAACGATAGGTTTCATATGCAAATTGCCATGACCATTAACTAGGGTTACAATGGCCATGTGTACTATTCAGAGGATTGGGGAATAGTTGCAATCACAGCATTGTAAGATGGTGACAGATGTACTCTTAGGCCACCCTCTCAGTTCAGGGATGGTCATTCCCTCTTCACATAGGTGGCATCTTTGACTCCCCATTCAAACCAGCGTTCCTTCTTACCAAGGATGTGCCCATCCTCATCCCTGAAAGGGGTGGCCACTGGCCTGTAGATGGGTGTAGACTGTGGAGTCCTGGCCTGATGTTAGTTCTTCTGTGTTGTGACATCCTCTTCACCAGTGTCTATTTGGTTTCCCCAATCTACAAGTCACGGCAATCCTCCTAGCACTTAACAGTGTACACTACATTGCTCTGTTTGTGCCGGGGGACCCGATCTTTGGAGTGTACCAACTTCTGGCGCATCGTGTTTTGGGGTTTGAAAGCAACTGAGAAGCGATGTTTGGAAAAGTCAATTTGCAGTCAGTTTAGACTGAAGAGGTCACTTAGACGAGTGATGAAAAATTTCTCTCAATAAATGTTGTGTCCAGATGAACTGATTCAACTTTCTGTGATATTCCCCCTTTTTACATCTCTGATAGACATCCCTAAGCTATCAGCAATATTGTTTAGTACTCTTAATAATAATAAACTTATATAGCACTTTTCTAACACTCAAAGTCACTTTACAATAAAAGGGGTGAAACAAGACAACAGATAAACATAACACAGACATACAGGGGTGGATGGGAAGGGGGGCTACGCGAGGGATAAGTGGCAGCCACACACGACGCCAGCAGTACTCTCCCACTTAAACAGACACAAAAGGGCAAGAAAAACAAAAAACAAAAGCACTGTAGATGTTGATTTTCTGTAGGGGTTTACTCCCGTAGCCTATTCCTCTCCCGAGGTATCCACTGGGCAATGGCACTATTTAACCCATAGCTGGTGGGTGGTTCGTGGGCATCAGGGAATATCCACACACCGGTGGGCCTGCGTACTGCATGTCTAGGGGCCAGACCTCCTCCGAGTCCCTTGTAGTTCAGCCAGCGTCCAAGGTGTACCTAGTTACCGTGTGTCGCCACAAGGAGGCCCTACATAGGGCTTGCTGTTGGAGAGGCTATGTACTGGCAAGGAGAGACTTACGTGCTCAGCTCTCCTGTTCGCATTTCTGCTAGCCAGCGGTGAAGGTTGAGAGTGAGACGTGATAAGCACAGAACACTACACCAACACACTAGACGCTTCACAACAGCCCCACTTCCTACACAAGAATGTCAGACACACTGTTGGGTCATGCTAGATGGAAATATTTGAAACAAAACCTGATGGGAGTTAATACTTAGCCAATCTCTTTGAAGAAAGTTTTCTTAAGATATAGGCAGCTGGCTGTGTTGGGCGGGGGGGGGGGGGGGCTCCGTCTCTTAGTGTCTCTTCAGACGTGTGTTTTCATCAATTACAGGAAACTGGTCAGAGCAGCTCCTATAATGGGAGAATGGGTTTGGCTGGCTCAACCATTTTATGCTTAGGTCCTTCTTCCCTTATTTTCTGCTCTGCCGTATCACATGGTGTACCGTTACCTGTCTTTTCTACTTCCATGCCTCAGGTTCATTTCTCAAACTTCTTGGTTCATAATGGCCTCTTGACTTGGGAGGCTATTGATCACCTGAGTTGTACTATTTACTGTGAGATGAGAAAAATCAGAGTGCCTGAAGGCTGAATGCAGTTGAGAGAGAGAGAGAGAGGAGGTGTTGAACGTGTTACAGTGGCAGAGCTATGCTTGAGATGTTGTACTTCTCTCATCTCGGTTTCCTCCCTCCGCTCTCTTGTCAACGATGGCCAAAAGAGAGCAACTTCTGGGTGGAAAAAAAAGAGATTGGAGACTGTCAGTAAATCATCACATTGTGTCATTGTTAATATTTTTCATTCCATGTCGCCTGGAAAGCGACAGTCAGGGTCTGTGAGGAACAGTGGCGTGTGTGTAGTGTATGTGCGTTATTTGTATCTATTTACTCTGTGTGTGTGTTTGTTTGCAAGTAGCTGCGGGTGTCTGGCGTAAAAGGACAGTAGCAGCTCGAGGACAAGATACAGGGCAGGGGGACTGTAAGGTGACAATTTATCTCAACAACCCTACATAGCCTCACATACCTCCAGCTGTCTTGCAGGCTTGCAGATTGACAGGATGAATAGATAGAGGCGAAGAAAGAGGGAAGGCTGGAAGTCGACTAATTAGTGGTTGTTTGCGCTCCCCCCAACATTGCAAATGAAGGAAGAAGAAATTAAGTGATAGATGGAACGGGAGGAATGGAGGAAGATAAAGTAAAACAAAGATAAGGAATATGAATGAGGGAAAGCAGTCGAGAGCCAGCGGAGATGGAAGTTATGTGAGCAGCCATGGGGGGAGAGAGAGAGAAAGCAGTGGGAGGCAGAGGAAAGGTAAAGAGAGGAAAATGAGTCAGGGCTGCTCGCAAATCAACTGCCTTCCCCTCGCTATGGGAAGCTGCAGAGCTAGTTTTGTCTGCTTCTGTGGAGGGTTTTTTTTTTATTCCGAAACAAAGATGTGATCGCTGTTCTCTTCATTCTTCCACTTTTGTGGGATCTAATGAGTGGCTCAGTTGCACTGGTTAAGCTTAGTCTATCACACATCTAATAAGAACACAACAGCACAAAATGGCTTCTGTTTATATGGACAACAAGCCACCTGACTCTGTTTTGGTATACTCATTTTTATGTGTTTTGCGTGCATGTGCGTGTGTAGGTGGAGAAGGGTAGAGGTAAAAGTTTTAGTTGTAACTGTTTGTGTATGTAAATTGGAGCCCAACAATATCCATCGGTGTTGCCATTCAGATAAATCCGTATCAGCATATATTTTGTACAATCTATAGAGAATTTTAATACAATACAACACAAAAAACAAGTTTTGTTACTATCACAAATAAATCATCATTGTTCCACTGACCTTACCTTTGCAAAAAAAAAAAAAAGAACAGTTTCTTGCAAATATTCTAATATGTTCTCCTTCTTTGGTTGTGTATGATAATGGTTTAGTATGGGTGATGCATTTAAGCAGACAAATAGCTTTCAGCCAAGCCCTTTGTCACAATGTTTGGTGAAATAACCCAGCTTTTTGCTGAAAAAAAAAAAGTATAATCAACAATAAAAATATCTCAAAGACCACCTCAGCATCAGTATAAGCAATACGGTGTTCATTGTGCAAGCTTCATCTGAGTGTTTGCGAGTGTAGTGTCATGCATACATTTTTTACCTTTAAATAATTCAGAGGTCACTGAGAGAGTAAAGACATTAGTTTGAAATGTTGCGTTTGGCTGGAGGAGAGCAGACAAAAGCTTGCTGGTATTGAGCGGGGTGATGCTGACAGCAGCAATCCTTTTGCATTTATCATTGCCTCCTCTGTGAGTTTTGTTAGTGCAGCACTGTTACAGGGCAGATGGTGGTACATTCTCGGGTTAATGAGATTCCACAGGCTTGATCCCCACTCAGCGACGGTCTCATTGGCCTCAGTGTTGGCAGATTAATTATTCTTGGCCAGGTTGGAAACTGCACATTTCTCAACACAGCCTGTGTATAAAGTAGTCAGTCTTTTTCTAAAGGTAGAAACTGTAATGGTGTGAAACAGCTGCCTCTAAGGTATTGTATGATGGCTGCCAATACATCTTTTGGTGTTGGGTGGAACCACCGAGAGGAGGTCTTTAACCACATCGCTGAATTCCTCAAAAACTATCTCAGTGCGCCTCCCTCACACTTTAAAACTGACAGAAATGTACAGAGCCAGAGATATTCCTGTTTGACCAAGATAGGGGAAAAAAATGTAAGTCGTCACCTCCTTGGACAGTAAAAATGCTTGCAGATGAAGCATTACTTGTGAATCCTCTTTTGATGTTTAAGAATAACCAAACAAACATTTTTGGGGAGATTGTTTTCATATGCCATATGTTGTTGTATACATTATTGTATGTCATACTGATTGTAAAGCCCTTTGGTATTACCTTTTGATTTTGGGCTATACGAATAGTCTTTACTTGACTGACATCTACAGGTTTAAAAGCATCTAAAGGTTAAAAACATGGCAGGCTGTTCTTGGTACTCTGTGATGTTAGCATTGCAGGATAAACACAGTTGCATCCAATGAAATTAATAATGGGTGTGTTGGATGTAGCTGTTCCAAAGAACCAGCATTGACCATATTATTGACAATTAGTGATGTCTCTCTGTCAATGTTGATAGGTTTACTGGCATACCTAAATCAAACAAACTCATTATTGATGTTATAGCTGCAGCTGGGGGTCAGCCCTATGTTCGTTCAGCCCTGTGGGTTAGCTATTGAATAGGTTAGCTATCAGTTTACGGTAAGTATTGGGTTAAGCTTAGGGTGCCCTTCCAGTGGACAAAATGTGATAAAGTGCCCTCTAGGGTGCCCTTCCAGTGGAGAAAATGTGATAATGTGCCCTCCAGGTTGCCCATCCAGTAGAAAAAAAACATGGTAAATTGTCCTCCAGGGTGGCCTTCCAGTGGAGAAAATATGATCCATTGCATTAATGGGTGCCCTTCCAGTGGACCATCGCATACAGCTGGTGCCCCTTTTATTTATTTATTTATTTTGCCCCTGCCCCTCAAACAACCTGAGTCTGCCACTGAAAGAGAAGTATTTTTCCCTTTAGTCTAAGCTATGTGGCGATATTTTTTTTCCTTCTTCTTGTGATTGTTTCATCATATTGTATGGCTGGGAATTGTTTCATCGCAGTTCTTTTTCACTAATGGATCTTTTGACTCCCCAAGCCTATACCAGACCATTTGCTTGACCCTTCAAATGGCAGATCACAGACGACCACCGTGTGGAGCAGACTAAAAGCATTGTGCATTGTTATTTACTGCGCTGATGAAATCATGTCTTCCCCTCTGCAAACTACCAGATCCAGGAGGTTATCTAAGCATTCTTCACTTAACCAGGGTGCAATGTTAAAGAGAAGGAGAGCACATTTTTGTGTATTTTTAAAACCCTTGCAAACAACAGCACCAATGGCAAAAGCTGCAATAGTAACAAACAATAGCCTTCTGTGCTGTAGGCCATAATTTTAAATTTCCTCAAAAAGGTTCAGAGCATAAAACCAGTGATGAAACAGCTACATTTTAAGTGAATGATGAACATACAACTTTTGGCCATGAAAGACGTCCCATGTTCCAGAATATATATTATATATTAAGATAGATGAAAACTCGTATACATGAAAAAAAAAACTTGAATACATAGCAGTGTTGAGCACTTTTAGCAACACCATTGATGGTTTCCGGAAGAAAAAGAAACACTATACAGTGCATCCAGAAAGTATTCACACCCCTTCACTTTTCCCACATTTTGTTATGTTACAGCCTTATTCCAAAATGGATTAAATTCCTTTTTTTTTCTCATCAATCTACACGCAATACCCCATAATGACAAAGTGAAAAAGGTTTTATAGAAATTTTCGCAAATGTATTAAAAATAAAAAACTGAAATATTGTATGTACATAAATATTCGCACCCTTTACTCAGTACTTGGTTGAGGCACCCTTGGCAGCGATTACAGCCTCAAGTCTTCTTGAGTATGACGCTACAAGCTTGGCACACCTATATTTGGGGTATTTCTCCCATTCTTCTCTGCAGATCCTCTCGAGCTCTGTAAGGTTAGATGGGGAACATCGCTGCACAGCTATGTTCAGGTCTTTCCAGAGATGTTCAATGGGGTTCAAGTCTGTGCTCTGGCTTGGCCACTCAAGGACTTGTCCCGAAGCCACTCCTTCGTTGTCTTGGCTGTGTGCTTAGGGTCGTTGTCGTGTTGAAAGGTAAACCTTCACCCCAGTCTGAGGTCCTGAGCAATCTGGAGCAGGTTTTCATCAAGGATCTCTCTGTACTTAGCTCCATTCATCTTTCCCTCGATCCTGACTAGTTCCCAGTTCCTGCCGCTGAAAAACATCCCCACAGCATGATGCTGCCACCACCATGCTTCACTGTAGGGATGGTATTAGCAAGGTGATGAGAGGTTCCTGGTTTCCTCCAGATGTGACATTTGGCATTCAGGCCAAAGAGTTCAATCTTGGTTTCATCAGACCAGAGAATCTTGTTTCTCATGGTCTGAGAGTCCTTTAGGTGCTGTCTGGCAAACTCCGAGCGGGCTGTCATGCGCCTTTTACTGAGCAGAGGCTTCCGTCTGGCCACTCTACCATAAAGGCCTGATTGGTGGAGTGCTGCAGAGATGGTTGTCCTTCTGGAAGGTTCTCCCATCTCCACAGAGGAACGCTGGAGCTCTGTCAGAGTGACCATTGGGCTCTTGGTCACCGCCCTGACCAAGGCCCTTCTCCCCCGATTGCTCAGTTTGGCTGGGCGGCCAGCTCTAGGAAGGGTCCTTGTTGGATCCAAACTTCTTCCATTTACGAATGATGGAGACCACTGTGCTCTTTGGAACCTTCAAAGCTGTAGAAATTTTTTTGTACCCTTCCCCAGATCTGTGCCTCAATACAATCCTGTCTTGGAGGTCCACAGACAATTCTTTTGACTTCATGGCTTGGTTTCTGCTCTGACATGCACTGTCAACATTGGGACCTTATATAGACAGGTGTGTGCCTTTCCAAATCATGTCAAATCAATTGAATTTACTAGAGGTGGACTCCAACCAAGATGTAGAAACATCTCAAGAATGATCAGTGGAAACAGGATGAACCTGAGCTCAATTTTGAGTGTCATAGCAAAGGGTGTGAATACTTATGTACATGCAATATTTCAGTTTTTTATTTTTAATAAATTTACAAACATTTCTACAAAACCTTTTTCACTTTGTCATTATGGGGTATTGTGTGTAGATTGATGAGAAAAAAAGAGGAATTTAATCAATTTTGGAATAAGGCTGTAACATAACAAAATGTGGGGAAAGTGAAGGGGTGTGAATACTTTCCGGATGCACTGTATATATGTATTATTATTATTCATAATGATAATAAGTTTCCTTTATTGGTCCCTTTGGGGAAATTTGTTTACTGCAAATTAACCCATCCTAGCTATGATCTGTGTAGCTAGGAGTAGTAGGCTGCCACCTTGCGGCTGCACCTGGGGACCAGCTCCAGTTCTTTCCCCATTGCCTTGGTCACAGGCACAGACAGGAGTATAAACCCTAACATGCATGTTTCTTTTGATGGTGGGGGAAACCAGAGCACCCGGAGAAAACCCACCGCAGACACGGAGAGAACATGAAAACTCCACACAGAGGACGACCTGGGATGATCCCCAAGGTTGGACAACCCTGGGGTTCGAACCCAGGACCTTCTTGCTGTAAGGCTACAGCGCTAACCCCTGGTCCGCCCATATATATATTTATATATACAGAGCGAGAGAGATCGATAGTCATTGGTGTCTGTCATTTCCGAGGATCCATTCCAAGAGATAGAAAAAAAACTCTTGGAGCCATTCGCTAAAGCCTTGATTAAAGTGGTGATCAGGTCGCGACGCTGGTCCACACTGCTTGGCCAGCGAGGATCCAATTCCATGGCAACACGAGTGAAGATGATGGGATCCGCCACAGGTTGCACCCAAGTGATGGTCGAATTGGGAGTCTGGACTGCCCACTTGTTAGGTACTTACAAGCCAGGGATGTGTGGAATTTTTATAACCGCCAGTCCGCGGTCCCGTTAGGCTTTAGCCAGCTGAGCGCTGCCCAGGTTGTGCCAACTCCACAAGTGAAGTCTGGTCAATACCACGAGGAGGGGCCTGTCCATGGTTTGTCATGCATGCAGGAATCGGTAGCCTGAACCTTTCAGCCTACATCACATGACGCTTCAGCAACCCATATATATATATATATATATATATATATATATACACACACACACACACACACAAAAGCCCCGCACAGTAGGTTGGTTATGAAACATTGCTGTCAAGAGCAAGCACATTTTTTTGACAATCCACTGATGAGAAGTTAAGCATTAACCTGCCAGTGTCACCAGTTGGAACAGTGAGCTGAAGATAATCACGTCTGTCTTGAAGGCGCCAAGAGATGTCCTGTCATACCCAGATAGTCCAACACAACTCAGATCAAATAAGCTCAAACTTACACAGCATCTCTGTGATGGTTCACAGCCCTTTGAAGAGACCGATGGTAGACAAACGGTGGTTTTACAAGGCAGTTACATCTATTTCTGTCACTGGATGTGTTCAGGGACTTCGCTACGCTGCGGCTGACAAAAGAGTGACAGGGAGCCGCAAGCTTGTTCTGGTCAAGTGTGATATGCAATGTGAGATATGCAGCAGCCTCAGATGAGCGCAATATTTTATTCCCGTTTCCAGTCGGATTGGCGCGTCTATTGTTTGATGATGATGAGGATGATGATGAGAGGGGATAATTGAAGGAGCTGTCAACTGATAGAAAATAGAGCAATTCTGTCCATGCATATGACCATAACAACATCTTCTAAACCAAGCCCTCTCGATAAAGCTTTTTAGATGTATCGGCATATTTAAAGGTTGAAAAGCACATCAAAGCTCTGCGGCCTACTGGTGCCGATGGAAAGAAGGCATAATAAGGTTTATTTAAAACCAGCAATGGCACTAACCTGTTTGTTCTCGCAACATCAAAGGTTCTCATAGAAACACCGTTTTTTTCCTCTTTCCCTGCAGAACAGCAAACCTGGAACTGAGAGAAATTTGGTTTCTTGGTCTTGGACACTTCAGCAAAGATATTTGCTGATGTGCTTAATCTTATTGGCAGGTTTTGCGGTTGAAAACGAGTCTTGCTGTTCATTGTTCAGTGCTGTGGTTTATACATCAGGAAAGGACACTAGGTAGAAATGAGTTTGTAACATGTTTTTTTTTACATTACAGCTGACGATAAATAGGATCTTTATTTTCATTTTTAGAAAAGACACGGTTTGCTAAACTTAAATTGATATTTGATATTTCTTTATGAGCATATGAGAAGAAAAACAATCTATAAATTTCATTGGAGAGGCATGAGTGGACTCTTTATATTTATTTATTCATTTATTTGGAGTTAAACTTTGTAAGGTCTAATCATATTCAATTTGTTGGTGTCAAAAAAGGACATCATTGGTTGTCAAGGTGGCGTGGCGGTCTATTCCATTGTCTACCAACACAGGGATCGCCGTTTCGAATCCCGGTGTTGCCTACGGCTTGGTCAGGCGTCCCAACAGACACAATTGGCCATGTCTGCGGATGGGAAGCCGGATGTGGGTATGTGTCCTGGTAGCTGCACTAGCGCCTCCTCTGGTCAGTCGGGGTGATAGCGTGATCCTCCCTTGCGCCCCTGGTGAAACTCTTCACTGTTAGGTGAAAATAAGCAGCTGGTGACTCCACATGTGTCGGAGGAGACATGTGGTAGTCTGCAGCCCTCCCCAGATTGGCAGAGGGAGTGGAGCAGCAACCGGGACGGCTTGGAAGAGTGGGGTAATTGGCTATGTACAATTAGGGAGAAAAGGGGTAAACATTTTTTAAAAAAAGGACATCATTTGAGGTGAAAATGTCAATAGATTGGCACATTTTGAAAGGACTTGCAGCAAATGTGACCTGTCTTTTGGTGTTATTGCAAGTTGAAAACACCAACACCCTCCATGCAGCATGTTTACTATAGTGTACATCTCTCTCACCCATATAAACATTTGATATATTTTGTGATGTGACCTATTTCCAGGTGGGCCAAGGGGGGCAATTTGATCCCGGAGGTAACTGGCGACATCTATGAGGTTGTTGTAGACCACTCTTTCTTTACTGAGCCCGTGTCCTGTGAGGTCACCAATGCACTTGGCAACACTAACATCAGCAGGAATGTGGACGTCTACTGTGAGTTTAAAATCTTTAGTCTGATTCATCTTGATACTGATCACTTAAATTTCATACTGACATTAGATAGAGGATAGGTACAAAAAAAAACAGACACGTGCAGTGCCAAAGGCAAATTCAAATTCTTTTATCTGTATGTCAGGCTATTTCTAACATGCCAAAACTGATCATCTTTAAACGTGCACAGAGGTGATAATGTGCTATCTTTCTTGACAGTCGGACCACGGATGGCAGCAGAGCCTCAGTCTCTACAGGTGGATCAGGGGTCCGATGCTATATTCAACTGTGCCTGGACAGGAAATCCATCTCTAACCATCGTTTGGATGAAACGCGGCTCAGGAGTGGTATGTATTATCACACGTGATATAGCTTTCATGTTACATTTGGACATAAAGTTTACTCCCTTGTGACCATATCTATAACACATTAACATAATCTTCCTGATTAAACTGAGTTTCGCACACAGTCATTCCTTGTGCAATCACCATCGCATGGGCAGACTTCAATAAATTAGATGTGAAATATTCATTTTCATCTACCCTATATTACTTCCCGCTCACACACACAGAGATAGATACACTGATCAAACTTGTGTTTTCCAGTTTTGAAGCTATCCATATAAATCTTGTACAATATGTTAAATGATTATATTGAAAAGGATATTTTGAAATTCATGAACTAAATGCGAGTATGTAATTAAAACCCAAATCTTATTTTTGAGCTGTGGGTAGCTGTGTCTCCATGCCTTTTACGTGATGAAGCCCATCAATGCTATGCAATTTTAACATTGCCCATAGGGACTTCAGCAAACCACTTTCAATGGAAAAAAAAAAGAGGGAGTTGTGCTGTCCTGTTTTGGTTGACATTTCTACTCTTGCCGCACTGCCGACTGCACCCTGATTGGCTACGTTAAGACTGAACGTTTCAAAATAGTCTGTCATCAGTGACCCTAAACCAGAAATAATAAAAGAAAATAAAAACTGATTACAACCTGTCAGTCAGAAGTGCATTTCTACAGTGCCAGTTTTAGAGAAACACCCCCACCTCCCTCTACAACCCACAAGATATTTTTTTTTTAATGTATGTACAGTGTGGCAATTGTATTAACTGGAAGCTTGTATTAATATTACCCTTTAATCGTAAATTAATCTTAAATCCCATCATGAAACAGATTTCTTCATCGTAGTACTGGAAAAAATTATATTCATTTAGTCATTCTTCTCGTTACATCTGCCGAATATCCTGTGAGACATTCATGCTGCTAATTGTGCGGTCACTGTTATTATGAGTTTTGCATCAGCTTCTCAAAAATGTTAAACCCCCAATCTGTGATTTATTTGACCATATCAAATTGAGGTTCATTAACACACGTTTGAAGAGTTTGAGTTCCATCCATCCATTATCCGACCTGCTTATCCTGCTCTCAGGGTCGTGGGGATGCTGTAGCCTATCCCAGTAGTCAGTGGGCAGCAGGCGGGGAGACACCCTTGACAGGCCGCTAGGCCATCACACAGGGCCGACGCACACACACACATTCATACCTAGGGACAATTTAGTATGGCCAATTCATCTGACCTACATGTCTTTGGACTGTGGGAGGAAACCGGAGCCCCCAGAGGAAACCCACGCAGACACGGGGAGAACATGCAAACTCCACACAGAGGACGACCTGGGACGACCCCCCAAGGTTGGACTACCCAGGGGCTCGAACCCAGGACCTTCTTGCTGTGAGGCGACCACGCTAACCACTGCGCCACCGTACCACAGAGTTATAGCCTGAAAATAAGCATGTTGTGTTTTTCTCAACTGATCGTAATTAAAATTACAGGCTTGTTTTACTCGAGTGTTTACAAACATTACCAGTGTAAACAAACATTTTATAGCATCAGAAAACATTAGAAACTTGCATTTAGTTGGCGTCTAGTGTTAGTCCTAGTATTAAGAGACCAATCAGTCAGTCAGTTTGGCAGTGATGGCAGGTTCCAATCCTGTGTTTTGTGTTTTGATCGCTAGTGCAACTCTTTTGTTTACATTTTAATTAAGTATTGCACCTTTAAATCCATGTACCTGATGGAAACACTAAACTTGAAAAATAAATATTCAAAAAATTGCAAGAAAATATTCCCACCCTTTTCTGTAGTTTTGAAACTGTTTCTTAGGGGTACTTAATTTCAGACCCGTGTTTGAAGACTATTCTGTTTAAGATGGGCTACCTTATCTATGAAACAAAACAAGTAAAATTACAGTATATGTGCATGACTCTCCCCGAAGGCTTAAAAAATTAGTGCTTATCTTTCATATGAACAAGATGTAATGTAAAACTACTAATCCGGACCATTAATGTTGACTGACGACTGAATACTTAAAAGAATGAAAATTGAATAGAAAAAAAATGACGAGATTCAATAATTTAAGGCTTGTAAATAGAAATAATGCAAAGTGGTGCAGCTTTCAAAGATGCCATATTGTACTTTTAATATTTCCCTTAAGAAGTCAAGGACTTCCAAATGCAAATCCTTTCAGTGTCACAAAGCTTGAGAAGTTGAGTTAAGTTTGATTTTTGCTAGATGGGAAAGAGCAATGTTTCTGACCTTTCAAACATCGTCCCCCAACACATAGGTACTAAGCAACGAGAACACTCTGACACTGAAAGCAGTGAAGCAAGAGGATGCTGGGAAGTATGTGTGTCGGGCTGTAGTCCCTAGAGTGGGTGCTGGGGAAAAGGAGGTGTCACTCACTGTGAATGGTAAGTACACACATATCACACCAAGAATGCTAATGGCACAGTTCCTACGCAAAACCTTACTAGGACAAAAAGTTAAGCTGAAGTATGAATGACGGCTTTTTGGCCTGTGCCTGGAACAGATTGCATCTGGGCTATGAATTGAAATAAATTGATTTTATAATCAGCAAAAATTATGGATTAAAATATGTAATTTTGCATACTGTGTCATGTGAATTGCCTTCTGACAAATTCCAACATCAAACTTTTCAATAATAACAACAACCCTATTTTTATTTTTTTTACTCAAAGGTTTTAAACTATATTGTGGTCAGCTTCCTTCAAGCCACCTAAGCATTCTTGCTGAAAAAAATTGGAACAGGACAAATGTCAATAGACATTAACAAGGTATCATTATATTAAAATGATTACGACCTTTGTGAACCAATCAATACATAGTAAATGCATCAAGGTTTCAAAGCCGGTCAGCATATTGACTAACTTCTCACTTGCAGCCAAGGTCCTGTAGGTTATAATACTAATAAATAAGCACATCGCTCAGGTGGGTAGACTTTATGGTGGATCTTGTGACAAAGCAAGAACTTGGGCCAGATAATTAGCCTAGCCTAGCCTGCAAAATCCATTTTGAGTTGTGAGGAAAATTGTGTCCCCAGGATAAAAGTTTTTAAATCAGGGTGTTGGAGGACACATCGAACAAGTAGCATCATCCTATTCCAGAGAAAAACCAGCCATGCTTAGAAATAAAAAGTATGAGCTGGGAAATTATCTACAGAGAAACAGTGATGTGTAACCAATGGTGATGCATCGAAACAGTTATCATCTCCTCCACTTAACACAAATCCATCTCTCCTACTCCCTGACTCTATTGTCTCTATATTTTACAAGAATCTATGTTGTTTCAGTACAGTGAAAATACAGGTTTGTGAGGCTCTCTCTGTGGGAAATGGAGCGCAGTTGAACGGAAACAGAAAATGTTAGATTTGTGACGGTCAGCAAGTCTTCAGTTTGTGAAAAGCTCCCATGTCAAGGCTGTCACAGTCTATAGTAGTGCAGAAGCAAAAGGTCAGACCATTTCAAAGACTCAGCCTCATTCAAATACAAACTGATAGAAAGTCATTGGTTTGATAGGCAGCAGCACTACAAGAATGACCATTGATATTATCATATTTATTTGCCACTGCTTCCCTCCCTCCCTTTCTTTTTCCCCCATCGCCATTAAAGGCTTCTGTCCATCACACTTCTCTGCAAAACACCCACAAATAGCAACTACTGATTCGAATCAGTGAAGGTTTAATACCACAGGAATTTAAGCGCAAATATGATGTGGGTATTACCTCAGGACACCTCAGTGTACCACCGCAGTTAACTGTGATCCTCTGGATGATGTATGGCTTAATCTTGAGATGATTAAGTGTTTCTGCCTTGGCTGTGTGTTTGCAGGTCCTCCTACTATCTCTAGCACCCAGACCCAGCAGGCGTTGCATGGAGAGAAGGGACAAATTAAATGCTTCATCCGCAGCACCCCTCCACCCGACCGTATTGTGAGTCCCTTATTCCCTCCTTTCTTTCTTCCATTTCTTTTGATGCACGGGAGTTTGATCAGTGCGAGGGGTGCGCCTCATTAGTCCGAAAGTCACAGCTCTAAGGGGAAGAACAAGGAGAGGTCAATGGCATTACAGATCGTCAGAGTAGAGGGTATGACACAGGTGCAATACAAATTTGAGCATATCATGATAATAGAGACTCAAATAAAACTTAGTTTGACCCATGATGTTCTCTAGGCTAAGTCAACTGCTAGTAAAAAATTGATTAAGTCATGAAAAATGCAACGAAGATAATTGTATAGGGTTTTGGGTGAATCTATTGCTTACAAACACTGTGCAAACATTCTGTTCTTGTTATTATATTAATAATGATAATAATACAAATTATGTTTTATTAGTAGTAGCGGTAGTAGCAGTCATAGTGACAACTTTGTATGGCACAAATGTTTTAGCTAACAGTTAAAAAAAGGCTCCACAAAATATATACAGGAAAAAAATGTTTTAATACATTACAGTTGTATTAAAACTTTTTTTTTCTCCTGTATCTGTATTGATGTTCTGCTCCTCATTAGTTGAGCACTTAAAACAACACCATTGACAGTTTCGGGGAAAAAACTATATATATATATATCAAATAAGAGGATAAATACAATATAACAGTGACTTAATAAGACAGAATGAAAGACAAATGGTTAAAACAACTCAGTGCATTAAGTTTAAAGAAGTAATTCCAAACATCACATTGATTCAGTCCTGTAAGCTCCTCAGATGAGTCGTTCTGGGCCTTAGGGGCTCTGATGGCAAAAGCCAAGTCCCCTTTAGAATTCAGCCTAGACCTTGGAACAGCTGCAATGACCATGTGTACGGAGGGCTCCTAGAAGGTTAAAAGGTGTGATTGAACTGCAGGCTAAACCCCTACTCTGCTCAGAAATTAAAATCACATCAAAACCTAACAGGTGACTAGGGAAGAAAGTTGAGAAGTATCAGTATTGACACTATCAGTCTCGGAATGTAGATATTATACAACATGTGTGTTTATACAGTAAATCTTGGTAATCATGGTGAGAATGTTTAAACAAGAGGAACCATACTGAGGTTGGAGTTAAGGTCTTCAACAACTATTATGTTTTAGCTATGACAGACTTTTTTGTGTCAGAGTTTTACTGACACTGTTCACGGTGTGTAGTGAGTGACTAAGAAGGGAACCAGTCTCTGATAGCAATAAGCAATATGTGACTTGTAGCTCTTTAAAACCATGCAAACATGAACTGACCAGAAAGAAATTTGAGGAAACTCATGCACACTGAATTGTAGAAAATTTGAAAAAACAACAACACAAGACAAATGGAAAAATAATATTCCCCCAAGGAAGGTGTAAGAAGTACAGTTATTGTATTTTCAGCAGAGTAAATTCAAGTCTTGCAATTAGTTGAGTAAATGTCAATGGAAAAAAAACAAAGTGAATTAAATTTAATTAGAAGAGAAACAGTAAAAAAAGACATGTCTGAAATGACTGGCATGCTCTAAAACTGTGTGTTTGATACCACAGAGTATACCAAATACATGTATTGTACATGCATAAACATATATGCTTGTATTGAGTGTTCATGTTTACGTAGCTATTGCTCTTTGCATAGCCACACTGCCCCATGTGGTTGCTGTGTGTCATTCCCGAACTTATCCCTGTCATCCTGCAGGCCTGGTCATGGAAGGAGACTGTATTGGAGTCTGGGACATCTGGCCGCTACACTGTGGAGACAGTCAGCACGGAGGAAGGAGTAATCTCTACCCTGACCATGACCAACATCGTCCCTGCTGATTTTCAGACCATTTACAACTGCACTGCGTGGAACAGCTTTGGCTCTGATACAGAGATCATACGCCTGAAAGAGCAAGGTGAACACTACTGTTTTACCTACAGTAACACTGCGGTGTAGCTCAAACAGACAAGCATCTTTTGAAAAAGTGGTATATTAAGATATCAGCACAGTGTCTCAGTGTGTGATTTTTCAGCTATATTTGTGAGGACTAATTTGAGATTCTAGCCATAAGAGAGATGATATTTTTGCAAAGAGAGGACGTTTTGGCCAGTCCTCACTTCTTCAGGGGTCTATTATTTTAGGTTTAGGGTTAGGATAAGGGATGGTATGTATGTAGTTCTGGGGAATTAATGTAGTCAATGAGGGTCCTGACAAGTATAGATAAACAAGTGTGTGTGTGTGAGAGAGAGAGAGAGAGACTGTCTAGATGTATCCGTGCGGATTGTGATCGCATCAGACATGTTAAAAATGTGTTTGACTTTTATTTATTGTCCCCGTTATACACTACATTGAGGTGTATGTGTGTGTCAATGTACACACCACCTGTAAGAGTATTTGTCCAAATTGAAACATCTGAATATGTAGAGGATGAACAGACAACTTTGAGTAAAATATATTAGAAATGTAACACTCTGGTAGAGTTGTGTTACAGTATATAACACTGACAATTTTTGAAATAACTTGAAATGTAAGGGATGTGACAGTGTTTAATCCTCTTACCTGTATAGAAAGGTCACTGGTTCTTGCAATGTCTTATGGTTGATATGTGACACAGTTTATCTATTTTTAATCATCTTCTCGGTTTCGTCCCTTTTTTTTTTTATTGGTTGGAACCTTTGCTTTGAATCTAAAACTTGCATAACTGCAAACATTTTTGTTGTCAATTGCATGATTGATAACAACCTCATCCTCACCTTTTGGTATTACCGGTTGTGGCAAGTCTCGTGCCACGGGAGGTTTCAGAGATGGAGGACGGACACGGATTAGCGATAACACAGCGGGTTTTTATTTACAAACTCAAAAGTCTTTGCTTGTATGCTGCATCGGCTGGTGCTCAGCATTTGATGAGCCTTCTTTGTCCGTTTTTGTCTATTTTCTTTTTCTTCGTCTGCTGTGTTTGCTCATGTGTTTGTCAGTGTGTCATACCAGGGCCCAGCTTTACTGCAGAATATAAAGAGCAGGGTGTTAGTCTCGCACACCTGAGGCTGATCAATCAGCCCTTCTATTGTGTATGCTCCCCCGCAACCCCACCCCCTCTCTCTTCACTTGCAGCTGAGGCTTAACCAAACCCTACTACCACATACCCTACCGCCTGACTTAGGCTGGGGCCACATCCAGCCAAACCCCTCCCCCCGAGCAAGAGAGGAAATCGGCCATGAACATCTACGTCCCTGGCCTATGAACCGCTTTGAACTTAAATGGCTGTAAGGCCAGATACCAATGGGTGATCCATGCGTTGGCATCCTTCATATAGTGGAGCCACTCGAGCAGGGCATGATCTGAACAAAGGGTGAATGAGCAACCTAGGAGGTAGGAGTGGAGGGTGACGACTGCCCATCTGATGGCCAAACACTCCTTTTACATGGTGCTGTACCTCTGCTCTGTCTCAGCCAGCCAGCCAGCTTGCAGCTTATGTACAGCAATGAGCAGTCGACTCCCTCCTCCTCCTAGGACAAAACGGCCCCCGGCCCTCTGTCCGACGCATCAGTCTGCAAGGGAAAGAGAAGTTAGGAGTGTGGAGCATAGGCTGCCCACAGAGGGTTGTTTAACCTTCTCGAACGCCACTGGACCAAATCTAAGGCAGCCTTTCAGGTGAGGTCCGTCAGGGTCAGCTCCACAAAGGCGGGAATGAACTGTCTATAATAGCAGGCCAGTCCCAGAATGCCCTCATCTGCTTTTTCATCTTAGGGCTTGGGCTGGCCACAATCGCTGTGGTCTTATCTATCTGGGGGCACACGAGCTTGCCACCCAGGTGGTACGCCAGATAACCTACCTCCCGCAGCCTGACCGCACTCTTCTTTGAGTTGGCCGTGAGCCCCGCCTCCCTCAGACTCCAGCATCTCCACCACCTGCTGTATATGCCGGTCCCAGCCGCTACTGTGGATGATAACATCATCCAAGTAGGTGGCAGCACCAGGTCCATGAGGCTTCGAAATATGGCTGAGGCTCTGAACAATGGAACAGAAGTGTCACAAATTGGTACAAACTGTACAGTGTAGAGAAAGCCATTTTTTTCCCTTAGACTTTGGAGACAAGGGGATCTGCCAGTACCATAAAAAAGCAAGCAGAGCCGGTCTAGAGGTTCGCCGTCCTGCGGCATTAGATGGACATCATTCATTTTGCGATAATCCACGCAGAAACATATAGACTAATCAGACTTACACTACCGTTCAAAAGTTTGGGATCACCCAAACAATTTTGTGTTTTCCATGAAAAGTCACACTTATTCACCACCATATGTTGTGAAATGAATAGAAAATAGAGTCAAGACATTGACAAGGTTAGAAATAATGATTTGTATTTGAAATAAGATTTTTTTTACATCAAACTTTGCTTTCGTCAAAGAATCCTCCATTTGCAGCAATTACAGCATTGCAGACCTTTGGCATTCTAGCTGTTAATTTGTTGAGGTAATCTGGAGAAATTGCACCCCACGCTTCCAGAAGCAGCTCCCACAAGTTGGATTGGTTGGATGGGCACTTCTTGCGTACCATACGGTCAAGCTGCTCCCACAACAGCTCAATGGGGTTCAGATCTGGTGACTGCGCTGGCCACTCCATTACCGATAGAATACCAGCTGCCTGCTTCTGCTCTAAATAGTTCTTGCACAATTTGGAGGTGTGTTTAGGGTCATTGTCCTGTTGTAGGATGAAATTGGCTCCAATCAAGCGCTGTCCACTGGGTATGGCATGGCGTTGCAAAATGGAGTGATAGCCTTCCTTATTCAGAATCCCTTTTACCCTGTACAAATCTCCCACCTTACCAGCACCAAAGCAACCCCAGACCATCACATTACCTCCACCATGCTTAAAAGATGGCGTCAGGCATTCTTCCAGCATCTTTTCATTTGTTCTGCGTCTCACAAACGTTCTTCTTTGTGATCCAAACACCTCAAACTTGGGTTCATCCGTCCACAACACTTTTTTCCAGTCTTCCTCTGTCCAATGTCTGTGTTCTTTTGCCCATCTTAATCTTTTTCTTTTATTGGTCAGTCTCAGATATGGCTTTTTCTTTGCCACTCTGCCCTGAAGCCCAGAATCCCGCAGCCGCCTCTTCACTGTAGATGTTGACACTGGTGTTTTGCGGGTACTATTTAATGAAGATGCCAGTTGGGGACCTGTGAGGCGTCTGTTTCTCAAACTAGAGACTCTAATGTAATTATCTTCTTGCTCAGTTGTGCAACGCGGCCTCCCACTTCTTTTTCTACTCTGGTTAGAGCCTGTTTGTGCTGTCCTCTGAAGGGAGTAGTACACACCGGTGTAGGAAATCTTCAATTTCTTAGCAATTTCTCGCATGGAATAGCCTTCATTTCTAAGAACAAGAATAGACTGTCGAGTTTCAGATAAAAGTTCTCTTTTTCTGGCCATTTTGAGCGTTTAATTGACCCCACAAATGTGATGCTCCAGAAACTCAATCTGCTCAAAGAAGTGCCCATCCAACCAATCCAACTTGTGGGAGCTGCTTCTGGAAGCGTGGGGTGCAATTTCTCCAGATTACCTCAACAAATTAACAGCTAGAATGCCAAAGGTCTGCAATGCTGTAATTGCTGCAAATGGAGGATTCTTTGACGAAAGCAAAGTTTGATGTAAAAAAAATCTTATTTCAAATACAAATCATTATTTCTAACCTTGTCAATGTCTTGACTCTATTTTCTATTCATTTCACAACATATGGTGGTGAATAAGTGTGACTTTTCATGGAAAACACAAAATTGTTTGGGTGATCCCAAACTTTTGAACGGTAGTGTATGCACAAGGACAATGGGGGCTACACCAGTCACTGCTAGACTCCTCTATTACTCCCATTTCCAGCATGGCCTTGACTTCTGCCTGAACAGTTTTATTTTTATTTTTGGGTAGCCAATAGGGACATGATCACATGGTCACGCCCGGAGATGTCAGTATGCGGTGGCACCGCATACTGACATTGTTGCCGTATAAGGTTTGTGCGTCCTTGCAGGGGGGAGAACACATCATCAAAATGCTGTTGCAACATGGTAACCTCAGCTTTCTGGCAGGTTGAGAGATGGTTTTCACAATGGCCAGATTTTTGTGCCACTGGTCCCAACTCATCTCTCTCTGATACCACCAAGGTCAGAGAAACTGGGACTGCCTCTCTCCATGCCTTTAGGAACTTGAGGTGGTAAATCTGCGTTGCACCTCCCCTGTCATTACGCACAACCTCATAGTTGACATCCCCCACTTGCCATGTGATCACAAAGGGTCCTTGCCACTTAATTTGGAGCTAGACATTGGAAGCAATACAAGGACTTTCTCTCCCGGTGCAAATTGATGCAGTCATGCTCCTCTGTTACACAGGCACAGCTGATGTTTCTGGGCCTGAAGCAAATTCTCCCGTGATAACCGATCAAGTGTATGGACTCCTGCTCCCAGGTCCAGGATGTACTGTACCTCATTTTTACTGGCGCTTGGACCGCTATCCCAGCTTTCTTTAATTAGGTCCAACACACCTCTCGGTGTTCTGCCAAATACAGTGGTGCTTGAAAGTTTGTGAACCCTTTAGAATTTTCTATATTTCAGCATAAATATGACCTAAAACATCATCAGATTTTCACACAAGTCCTAAAAGTAGATAAAGAGAACCCAATTAAACAAATGAGACAAAAATATTATATTTGGTCATTTATTTATTGAGGAAAATGATCCAATATTGCATATCTATGAGTGGCAAAAGAATCTGAACCTTTGCTTTCAGTATCTGGTGTGACCCCATTTCTCCATTTGTACACAATCTGTCTCACTGTGGATTGGCAGAGTCCAAACTCTTAAGCGATGGTTTTGTAACCTTTTCCAGCCTGATGCGCATCAACAACACTTTTTCTGAGGTCCTCAGAAATCTCCTTTCTTCTTGCCATGATATACTTCCACAAACTTGTTGTGAAGATCAGAATTTGATAGATCCCTGCTCTTTAAATAAAACAGGGTGCCCACTCACACCTGACTCTAATTTCACCTTCAAATTAACTGCTAATCCTAGAGGTTCACATACTTTTGCCACTCACGGATATGTAATATTGGATCATTTTCCTCAATAAATATATGTTCAAGTACAATATTTTTGTCTCATTTGTTTAATTGGGTTCTCTTTATCTACTTTTAGGACTTGCGTGAAAAATCTGATGATGTTTTAGGTCATATTTATGCAGAAATATAGAAAATTATCAAGATTTCACAAACTTTCAAGTGCCACTGTAGCTGCTCAAAGGGGGAAAACCCAATGGAGGCCTGGGGCACCTCCCACACTGCAAATAACAGGATCCAACTATTTATCCCAATTACGGCTGTCCTCGTGCACGAACTTAAGAATCATGGTTTTGAGTATTTTATTAAATCTCCATGAGCCCGTCTGTATGGGGGTGATGCACACTTGTGTGGATTGATTTTACACCCAATAATTCGTATAGTTCGCGTAGTGTACGTGACATAAACAATATGCCCTGATCCATCAGAATCTTTCGGGATTCCGACATGGGAGATTACATGAAGCAGTGCCTGCGCAATGGCGCAGATTTGGGATAGTGCATCGCAGAATCCACTATGACGAACTCCAAGCGATATCCCCATGCACTCCAATCTTATGGCCCAATGAGGTGCATACCAATACGCTCAAACGGAGCCTCAATTAATGGTAATGGCCGCAATGGCACTTTTGGGGTAGCCAGTAGGTTTACCAATTGACCTTCCCAGCAAGACACACACCACTGCCGCATGTTACCATGAATGGCCGGCCAGTAAAATCGAGCCATTATTCAGTCGAGTGTTTTATCATACCCAAGGTGACCTACCATGAGTTTATGATGGGCTGCCTAGTAGATCAGTTCCCGGCAGCCTTTCAATACTAACAATTGTGTTGTTTCTTGCCTGGTTTGAGTGTTGCGATAAACTCGGTATAACCAGTCTCTAATCAGTACAAAGTATGTTGCCGTGAGCGCCGTGTTTGGTTGCACCTGTTGACCATCAGCGGTCATCACACAATGTGTCATCCCGAGTCTGCTTGATGGGGAAGTCCTCCGCTGGGTGGACCACCGGAGCCATGGTTAACTCCCCCTTGCTGACTCAGATGAGCTTGTGTCACCACTTAGTACCGTGCTCCACTCTGACTGTCGGTCTCGCGGCCCTGCTGTCTCCCTAAACAATTACACAAACCCCGGCCAATCCAAGCCTAATAAAAGGGGCCATGAGAGGTGAGAACTAGCCGTGGCCTGAACTTTATGCTTTTTCCCCTGATATCTTGTTTCAATCGCCACCACCGGATACGTGTGAATATCTCCATGTACACACCAAATTTCCACCAATGGGAATCTCTACCAATACACAGGCCAAATCAGGCTTTGCCAGATCACCATCTGCGTGCAGCCTGTGTCCACCAAAGTGTGATATATACTCCCTTGCATATGTATCGGTATGCTGTATGTCCCATCTAGACAGGGTGAGGGAGCTGACGGGCCAACTACCTGGCCCACCTCCAGAGTGGGGTGCGGGTGTGTGTATTCGTCTTCTTGGGGCCAGGATGGGGCTACCTGCCGGCTTGCCATGTCGGTCCCGGGCAGGAAGAGCGAGGTGGTCCCCTGCCATGTCCTCAGGACGGTGGCACTGGACCCAGTTGGCCATCGCAGGAGGCAGGCAAGCAATGAATTGCTCCAACTGCCACTTGGTGAATGACGTCGTTGATGTCCTACAGACCTGGTTGTAGCCACTGTCTCGCCATGTTGAGGAGCTGCTGGCATCCTCCAGGCTGAGCATCCTGAACTGGCACCGATGTCCATCTGGCATGAGCCCCACCCAGTCCAGGACAGCTTGTCTGATGACTTGTTATTCCCGCTGAGATGACGTTGGTAGGCTGTGCATGGTGGCTTGTGCTACGCCAGTAAGCAGGGGGAGCACGTGCGCACAACCCATTCCTCCTCCGGCCATCCGCAAGCCGATGCCATTCCTTCAAAGATGTCAAGGAAAGCTTCAAGGTCGTCGGTGGATATCATCTTGGGGAAGTTGACCTTGGGCCAATGAGTCAAGGAAGCAGCCAGATCCCCGCCCCGCAGGCAGCCAAATGGGAACACAACAGCTCCCTCAGGAGAGCCCGGTCTTCTGCCTGCTGAGCCACCAGCGTCTGCAGGACTTTGGTTTGGTGTTGCTGCATTTAAGCCTGGCTCTCCTGGAGGTCAGCGATTTGGCGGAGGGCTTGCCCCAGTGGAGTCTCTTGTGGCTCCATCTCTTTGGGCACCCGTATTGGCCACCACTGTGCTAAGTCTCGTGCCACGGAAGGGTTCAGAGATGAAGGACGGACATGGATTCGTGATAATAAAAGTGGGTTTTTATTTATAAGCTCAAAAGGCTTTGCTCGTACTAGAGATGAAACAGTTACCAGTTTCACGATAAACTATGGTAAAATTTACGATGGTTAGTATTACCTTTTCAAATTTCATTATCATTAAAACCATATTCGATTACCACGCTATGCTAAATACTGTCCAGCATCAACAGTCTCCCAGACGCTAGGCTTCTCTTATTGTTATTTAGTGTTTATTGGCGGTTCACAAACCAGCTTAGAGGTGCATTACCGCCATCAACTCGACTGGAGCCAGGCGCTGCATGCAACATGGGTTTGTTTTGCATCAATGAAAACATGGCGGAAGGCAGTGATAGCGCTCTGGCAGAGATTTTTCAGCCTTCTAAGTCTGAAGTATGGTTTGTTGTGTTCATTTAAACCTGCCTTTGGGAAACTTTTCATGAAAAAAGGTGCTTCTTTAGCAAGCTAAATCACATAGTTGGGCTGAACAACAGAAAACCCTCCCAACAGCGATGCTTGAAACTAAAATTGCCCTTACGAGCTCTTCTGTTCAGGCACAACCAGTGCTGCAAAATCTATAAAAGACTAGATCTCATTACTTTCGCATAGAATGTGAAGAAATTTCTTTTTGGTTGCTGATTTCTTATCTGCAATGTGTACAAAGTTAAGTTACCACTCAGCCGCATGGCACCATCTTTAGTGTTAATGCACCTTTGATATGGTTTACATAATGTATTGGCTATGCTATTATTTTAATGTTTGCAAACAAGTGCATAGTGCTGCTAATTTTATTTGGGGTTTTCAATATAGGACTTGGTGAAATGATTTCAGTGTTGTGTGTCAGTTCTTGTTGAAAAATTTCCAGCACATTTTGACAATACCGTGATATTAAATTTTCATACCATTTCATCTCTAGCTGGTATGGTGCATGGGCCAGTGCTCACCCTTTTCTCTGTTCATGTTCATCTCTTTTCTTTTTCTTCGTCGGCTGTGTTTGTCAGTGTATCCGTCCAGGACCCAGCTTCACTGCAAAATATAAAGAGCAGGTTGTTAGTCTCACACACCTAAGGCTGATCATCAGTCAGCCTTGCTATCACGTCTGCTCCCCCATGTCCCCCTCCCTCTCCGTTTGCAGCTGAAGCTCAACCACACCCCACTACCACACCAGTACTCTCAAATCTGAACCTGACCAAAGAGGATTATACTATAACTTGCTTTATTTTTTAAAAAAAAGCATTTGAATTACATCTTCTGACAAGCTTGTCAAATCTTTTTAAGGGTAAATGGTTTTGAGCCAGACTCATTCTAGACCCTCTTTCATGGTATCATGGGGAAAAAAAGAAGAATATTTTTTGATGGTGATCGCTGATAGTCTGTAAAGATTAATCACTCGCTGCATAATAAATTGTGTGTGTGTGCAGCAAATAGCAAAACAGGCAATTGAAAATCTCCCTGTTGCATCTCCTCAGAAACTCTGCGATTAGCTGTCATCATTGGCGTGACTGTGGGGGCCTTCCTTGCACTTATTGTCCTTTTGGGAACTTTAGGCGCATTCTGCTGTGCCCGCTTCCAGAGAAGTAAGCTCACACTAAATTAAACTATTTGTTCTGGTGAAAATGTTTTGTTTTTTTTGTTTTTTATGGCAGAATACTGCAATAGCAAAAAGTTTGTTGTCTCATTGATTCTGATCTTTCTAATCAAAGTGAAGAATCAGTATGTATAGTCACAAATGTACTAAGCAGAATTGTCAGCAAATTGTATCAAAAATCAAACCTGCATTATAAAAAAATAAGATACATTCATCAGGTTCAATATAGCCTTTAAAATATGCCTTGGCCTGAAACACTTAGTTCTATTCAATACAACATGTAACAATGGATTGTGGCCTGGAGCAAGCTAGCCACACAACTGAATGAGGAAATTAGAGGAAACAGGTTCTGTCTTGCGGTAAGATGTTAACTAAACTGTCTTTTTTGTTATTTCTCTACAGAGGATGTTCATTTAGTCATGTCATCTTTGCCTGTATCCCTTTCACGGCAGAGAGATACAAAAACAGAAAGTAAGACCATCAAGATATCATTGGTTGGTTCTTTCACTGAAGTATGAGACACCAATACTTGCACAGTCATAAATGATGGATGCATATGGGATTTAACAGCGATACAACTCCTACTGACTTTTTTATGAAAAAGCTATGACACAAGCACCTAATCTCAAATTAAAGTATATGAAAACCACAAGCTAACGCTCACAGTAACATTTCATGCTGGCAGAACAATACCACCTGACCATTACACATTTGCGGATGAGCTCAAATGTGCTACCTTCTCCCTTCTGATCGGCACACCCACTAAAATATTGTATGACATGCAAAAACACACACTATGTGAATAAAAAAATTAGATAAGATGGTACTTATTTACATATAAGTAATGCAAATTACCCATATCCTAAGGGACCTACAGATCAGGTTTCATTGTCATTTGGTGTCAATAGTCGCCTACAAGAGTGATTCATTTCATGATATATTTAGATTACTATCACATTCGTCTGTATCTCAAAATGCAGTAATCACAACATCCTTCTCTTCTCTTAAGCGTGACTCGTTTCGAATTAGGAACTCTATCCAAAGATGGCTTAGTCATCTGTTGTGTGTGAGAAACAAAATTACCTTCTGTGTACCTACAAAGCATGAGTAACCATGGATTTATTATCATTTATTTTTGCTTAAGCCCTCACACATCGCAGAATCAAACATCAAGTTTGACTTTTTTCATTTACAGTTTCTTAAAAATAAAAACACTGGACTGATTTGACTGAATACAGTCAAAGTGGTACGGTGTCTGTGTGAATGAGGTGTTAATGGAATGATGTTGCTGTGTTATAGTTATTTAAGCAAGCTTGGGTTTGCAATATTTGGTTAAATTTGATTTGGCTATAACCAAAGAGTTTCATGGGGAAATTTTCTATTTCATCCATTTAATTAGCAGTTTGCTTTCTGCTTGGATTGAACGGAGTGTTGTATGCTGTTAAACTTTCTTCCGTGGTTAAAATATATAATGGGAGTTCAAATGGAATTAATACTTGCAGTGGAAAAAAATTGACATTTCCATGAGTGGGGGGTATGTAGTTTTAAAAAAAAAATTATTGCTAGCGTCTTATGGTGTTAGTACTGTTGTTGTAGAAGGAGAAAACTTAGCAAAGAATGAAGAAGGCCTGCATTCAGTACTAAGAAGAACAAATAATCAGCAACTTACAGTCAGGAATCAAGACAGTTGGGGGCATCCAAGTAGCAGAGCAGTCTATTCCGTTGCCTACCAACACAGCGATCACCGGTTCAAATCCCTGTGTAAACCTCCGGCTTGGTCGGGTGTCCCTACAGACACAATTGGCTGTCCTGGTTGCTGCTCTAGCGCCTTCTCTGATCGGTCGGGGCACCTGTTCAAGGGGGAGGGGGAACTGGGGATCCTCCCACGTGCTACATCCCCCTGGCAAAACTCCTCACTGTCAGGTGAAAAGAAACGGCTGGTGACTCCAAATGTATCGGAGGAGGCTTGTGGTAGTCCGCAGCCCCCCCCCCCCCCGGATCAGCAGAGGGGGTGGAGCAGTGACCAGGATGGCTCGGAAGAGTGGGGTAATTGGCCAAGTGCAATTGGGAAGAAAAAGGGAGAGACAAAAAAAAAAGAATCAAGACAGTTGGTGCCTTTTCAAAGTATTAGCAGAAAAATAATTGAATAAAAGGATTCATTTAACTTTCTCTTACTTCTTAACATCTGCATGTTGGCTTTAGTCAGTCTCCCAGTTGATCAGCAAATGATTGGTAGCCATAGAGATTTTAAAGTATTTCCAAATTGACTAAATAATGCACCTTTTTAGATAAAAAAAAAACTTTCTGTATCACAAAAGCCTGCCATATTGAGAGCTTTAAATGAATTTAACACGTAAACATGAATTATACTTTGCTAAAAGTGGAACAATGAGGTGCTGCAAATAGCTTATGAAAAAAGCAAGAACATTTCACTTAGCCTTGCTAGCTTTTAGACCTATTGTTTTCTCTGTGAAGAAGGAAATTCATCACCAGGCATTCAATATTTACACTACATCTAGCTGAGAAGATGAGACTGTTAGAAAGTTAAGTAGCACGAAGGTTACCCTTTTCCAAGAGACAGCTAAGCAAGTAAAGTCTGCCTGAAGTTTACTCTTCCCCCTAGCAGCAGTAAAACCTGAAGGAATCTGTGGCTTTTGAAGCTGCCATGACTGCGGTCACGGGGGGAATACGTTGTGATGTGGTGCCAATGCATCTATGAGCTGTTGCCAATCATCGCCATCTTTCCCTTTTTTCTAGATCTCAAAGGAGTGGTCTCAACAAAAAATGACATCCGGGTGGAGATTGTTCACAAGGATCACAATGCAGCGCGGGAGAGCGAGGAGCACACGACCATCAAACAGATGATGGTGAACACAGTCTGATGCTCAGTTGCTGACTTTGGCCGTCATCTAGTCACGCTCATGACTGAGAAACCAAAGCATTTCAAATTTTTCTCATTGACAGTACTGTACACTTTATACTTTGCTTGATGCATTCCTGATGTAGTCAAACACCATACCGGTGCTCATTTTCTATGTTCAACCCACTGTTTCAAAATCCAGCTCTATATATTGACAGCTATTGCTTTACTGAAGACAAACAGGAAAGACGGGATGATGACAAGCAACAAAAATCATTAACCCAGATTTAAATCCATGTACTGGAGCTTGCCTCAGAGCCCATAATAGCCTTCTAAGTAGTTCAGCCACCAGGGTGCCCCACTCTACATTTGTTCAATTAGCGATTTAAGAGTTAAAACTGATTTCATTGAAGACCATGGTTGACATTTCACTGTGTGATCCAGATTGATCGTGGCGAGTTCCAGCAGGAGCCTGTCCTGAAACAGCTGGAGGTGCTTCAGGAGGAGGAGAAGGAATTCCAGCATATTAAGGTGAGCAAAGAAGAAAGATGTCAAGGGAAAAAGGGTTTTTTTTCTAAATATTTTCATATTTGATAAAACCTTAAAAATTTTGACATGTCAACTTGTAACTGACCGTCTCCCAAGCTGACAAGGCACATGCTGAGAATCACAGTCAGGGTGCAAGGCTGAGGTGGTTTTTCTTTCTTTTTTTCCAAAATGTGTCAAGGTTAAATTTTAGACGTACATATTGAATGTTTAGGATCTCAGACTGCTCTTGGAAACACAAAACTGCTGTTGTAGCTCAATATTTATGTATGTTAAAAGATATTATTGCCTCCCTGCTGCTCGCATGAGTTGATGTGCATAATTAATCACAATTAAGCTTATATGTTTTTACTGATAATTCAACCAATGCAAACATCCATATCTTGCTGTGAGAACCAGAGGATCACTTGGTCACTTTGAAAAACTTCAAGACTGTTCTCATAAGCTCTGATTTTATACTCCATAGATGGGGGGAAAGAATAGTAATTATGAAGGAAAAATAGCATGCTAAGTATATCATGATAAACCTCATACTCCCCCATTTTGTATTGCAGCAGGCATGGAACATAACATTTTGCATCAATAACAGTAATGAGGGACATTGTTGAAAGATGCTGCATAATTCTGCAACTGATGTGACAGAAAAATAAAACGTGTCAACAATCTTGCAATATATGCTGTGCCAACATGTGGATAAAGCGGGCCATTAATTAACAAAATGGGATTTCTCAGTCACAGGCAGATGGCTCACACCAAAGAAGTATATCATCTGCTTTTTCATGTTGCACAAACAGACTGTTTATTAATTTCCGATAATTCATCATCCCATTTTCCAGCTAATAAAGTTGGTCTTGTTTCGACCTTCATGGAAGTAAGCAAGCATACAGACAGATGAGAAAGTTTCATGTCTACTGAGTATCAAAGTTAAAAGATGCTCACTCAGTTAGATGCAAAAGTAAAAGAAGTTAATCATGTGTTGTGTTAGGAAAGTTAGGTAAAGTTCAATTTTTGGAACGTATGTAACTAATAACTATATGTTTATTTGTGCCTTCTCCTCATATCAAAGGACCCTACAAATGGTTACTACAGTGTGAACACGTTCAATGAGCACCACACCGCCCCAACAATGTCCCTGGCCACAAGTCAGACTCCGGATGTGGTCCGAAGCCCACCTAGTGGAACCATGACTATGGGCAAGCAGCGGGTACCTACTGGCATGTCCTTCACCAACATCTATAACACGCTAGGACCAGGCCCCAATCGCCTGTACGACTACAGCCAACGTTTTGTCCTAGGCATGGGCAGTAGCTCCATTGAGCTGTGCGAACGGGAGTTTCAGCGGAGCTCGCTTAGCGACTCCAGCTCTTTTATCGACACACAGTGTGACAGCAGCGTCAGCAGTTACAGCAAGCAGGATGGCTATGTGCAGTTTGACAAGGACAGCAAGACCTCGGCCTCTTCCTCCTCCCACTACTCCCAGTCCTCCTCCCAGAACTCAGACCTGACCAGGCCTCTGCAGAAACGCATGCAGACCCATGTCTAATGGCTAGTGATGGGCACCTGGCTGGGACAGAGTGGCTAAAATGGACATTTCAAGAAAACCCTCTTACCTCCTCCAGAGATGGGTTTTTTGTGTATCTGGTTGGTACTGTGGTAGAAGGACATAACATGGTGTGTAGATGCCCACGTTTGGAGTTGTACAGCCAAATGAGACAAATGGAATCAAAAAGCAACATCATTTCCAGGAGTGCCAGTTTGAAAATTAAAAAAATACGAGAAAAAAAAGGAAATTCATGACAATATCGACTCATGTAAATCAACAGCACAATTGTCATTTGCTGCTGTCCCCCCATTGTGTTTGAACTGAAAGGCTGCCTTGACACATGCACTTCTGGGAGCCAAGATATGTCTGTGAAAATTAAAAGACAAAAAAAATTAATAACCACACTATTTTTTTTTTTTTACATCTATTACAAACTCTTGGATTTGGTGTGCCCTGCTGGCTTTCAAAGCACATTGGGCATTGTAATATACTAGCGCTGGCATTTCTTTGTTCTTCATGAAAATCTGTGAGATAATTATTAAAACCTTGGGGCATAAAAAAAATGTGTCGGCGATACGGCAACAAGCTCATTTAGATGTCAGTCATTTTGTGTAGATGTTACCACCTCATCTACGCAATTTCAAATGCTCGCTGGATAAAAAAAAAATACGGTCTCTTTTGTGAAATGTGCTGTATGTTATTTTTCTCTTTCAGTGGTGTTTTTTTTGGGGGGGGGGTATTCGCTTTTTGGTGTACGCTTTATGAAAGTTCATCATAAATTCAAAGATCAGCGATGAATGCTTGGGGTGGATGTGTCATGTGATTGTGTGCATCACGCACACAAGATGGACATTCAAGTGCTTTTGTTTGGTGACCTGCTGCTCCTTGAGACAATATTTTCCATTTAAAAAAAAGGACCTCATGATGTTTACAAATTTGGCGTAAGGGTACTAAGATCTGTACTTTTCCCATTTAATGTGAGACACTTGCAGCTTGTTTGTGTACTGTATCTCTGGAAAGCACTTCCTGCTTCCAGAGCGGTTTCTCATTTCCATACTTGGCTGATATTGCGCTGTTTACACCAGAGCTCTGTAAACCCAGCATTTTGTGTACTGTGATTTGACTTTCAAACAACAAGCAGCAAGATAAAGTTACTTTTTCTCTGTCCTCTGTCTGACATTTTCAATCTAGAACTAACTTCTTCTTGGGTTGCTGTTGTAAATTGAGCCAAAGAACTAAGGAGAAAGAAAGAAAGGACAATGATTAAAAAGGAAGCGGTAACATGTATATTATGACTACAATCAATTTATGTTCAACATAGGCAGATTAGATAATCCTATCTGGAATGGGAGCCTGGAGCGTTTCAATATGCCGTCACTTTGAGCAGCCACCAATGAAATTATGCTACAACTAGCATAAAAGGCTATTAACACATAATAAGAATGTCTAGTATTACACCTCGATATGAAACTCAAACTATAAAGGGAACGATTTGTGTTTGGGAGAAAAATGTGAAGAAAGCACAAAGGGGTACATTACATTGCTACTCATGTTCGAAAACTACTTTAAAAAAAGTGATTAGCATGGGTTGATGTGTGTCATTAAGCAAACATTTACAGATGTATTTGACTCGCACTGTTACATAATAAACTGAATCTCATCACTGTCATGTTTTACAATCTTGCCTTACCTTTTTTTTTCTTTTCTTATTTCTGTTGTGAGTATGCATCACTTCCTAGAAAGACACATTTTGTGCCAACATTGTGTTTATACTAGGCATCTGGGTAGTGTGGCAGTCTATCCCGTTGCCTACCAACACGGGGATTGCCAGTTCAAATCCCTGTGTTGCCTCCGGCTTAGTCAGGCATCCCTACAGACACAATTGGCCGTGTCTGTGGGTGGGAAGCCGGATGTGGGTATGTGTCCTGGTCGCTGCACTAGCGCTTCCTCTGGTCGGTCGGAGCGCCTGTTCGTGGGGGAGGGGGGAATAGCGTGATCCTCCCACATGCTATGCCCCCCTGGTGAAACTCCTCACTGTAAGGTGAAAAGAAGTGGCTGGCGACTCCACATGTATCGGAAGAGACATGTGGTAGTCTGTAGTCCTCCACGGATCAGCGACCAGGACAGCTCGGAAGAGTGGGGTAATTGGCCGGATACAATAGGGGAGAAAAAAAACAAATTGTGTTCATACTAAAGAAAACTACAACATGACTGTAACATATGATAAATAGCCTTTTCCCTGGGATATCACAAATTTCATGTATCCAAGTTATTCTACCAAAAACACAAAATTCAGCATACCGCAGATAAAATTTCTCTTCCTAGCCGGCACTCAGAAATCTGTGGCAGCCAGCAAGCAACTGCTCAGGATGTTGCAGCCTTTGTTTACAAGTTAGCACAATGTCAAACATCATATTGAATTGTTTTAACTCTTCCAGCAGTTACCTTGTTTACCCGATGTACCTCGGGAGTTTGTGTCCTGGACTCCAAAAGATCTGCAGGGGAAGTCAAGCTCTGCTGAGCATATTTGTGTCAGTGCGAGCTTTTAGTGTTTGAGATGAAAAACGAGTACACCAAGGAGGAGGATATACAACAGTTCTCTATACGTAGTATATGCTGACAAAAGACAAAATCTGAGGGATGACGCCAAATCCCTTTGACTGGTGTTGTTTGGCTTATCATCATTAACATCTGTTGCTTTCCTTTACTTTCAGACGAAGGAATTAGAGTCGAGTGTATGCTACAGAAGAAGTAAAGATGGAGGATGTAAAAGCACATTATACCACAGGTCAGCTGTTAGAGTACGAGATTAGGGTAAAACAATAGTCTCTGGTTATCATTATTGTCATGTGCATAAACGACAGGCAAGGGAGTCACGATTAATAACGTGCTTTATTCAGCCATCTGCTTCCAGTCCCCGACCCGGACAATCCCCAGAATGCCCCAGTACAGAACCGCGCTAAAACATATAGTTGCGTGCCCCTCCTCTTACGTACACAGCATGCTGGGCACTGTAGTTCTCATCACATCTCCCTCCTTTTAAAGAACATGCATGTTCCAATGGAAACAATAACATTGCTAGATTATAACACATAGCAACAGCAATACCATATTAGCAATTTGCTAATTAACAGCATAACCAGCTAACAATGAAGACATGCACTTCAAAATTCAAAAATTAACCTGAAGGGTGGGGTAGACTGCCCAGCCCTTCAACTGAGTGTGGGGATTATTATGCCCCATTCCTCATTCAGTATCTAAACATCATACCGCTTTGGGGGTTTTACAACTCTGCCACTGGAGGTGATGGTGAACCCAGAGGGCCTTGCTGGCACGTCCGGCTCCGTGGGAGTGCCCGATGAGGTGGCGACCGGTGGGCTGAGTTTTTCCTGCTGCAAGTCATTGCTGTCTCTGGCTGGTTGGGTTGCAACAGCTGCAGGGGCAGGCACGGATTGCAGGTGCCTACGGTTCCGTCTGAAGACAGCCCCGTCTTCCGTACGCACCGTGTAGGAGCGTGGTTCCCCTGAGGGATTCACCACGACTGCGGGCATGTTCCACCCCTTTTGCCCGTCTAGTTTGACTCGTACCCTCCACCTGAGTGCAGTTCGGTTAGGGCACGTGCAGTGTCTCCTGTCGAAGAAAAACTTATAAGCCTCTTTTGCTCTTCTGTCATTCTTCTCCACCTCCTTGTGGTCGAAGAGCTGTGGCTGGAGTTTCCTCTCCAGCACAGGCATGTTGGTCCGGATCTGGCGGCCGGTCATGAGCTGCGCGAGGCTCGCACCTGTGGCAGCAGTTGGTGTGGCGCGGTAGCACATCAGCGCTAGGTGAGGGTCAGGCTGCTGCAAAATTCTTTTGCCCGTCCCGACGGCCCTTTCGGCAGCTCCATTTGCCTGGGGGAAGTGGGGGCTGCAGGTTGTGTGGCGGAAATCATAGTTCCTACAAAACTGCCTAAATTCGGCTGACGTAAACTGTGTGGCATTGTCACTAATGAGTTCCCCAGGGATGCCCCATCGTGCGAACATACCTTTCAGCTGCTCAATCACCTGTAGACTGGAGGTGGTCCGTAGCTGGGCGATCTCAATGTCCCTGGAATAATAATCAACCACCACCAGGTAGTTTTTTCCATCCTGCTCGCAAAGGTCTGCCCCAATCTTGTGCCATGGGCCGGGCGGCAGTGGTGTTGTACGTAGGGGCTCTTTGTACTGTGAGGGCTTATTGATTTGGCAGAATGTGCAATGTGTAACTTTCCGGTAAATGTCCGATCCGATGCTGGGCCACCAGACAGACATCCTGGCTCTTTCACGACACTTTGTAAGGCCTTGGTGCCCTTCGTGAATCCTGTGTAGGATGTCTTCCTGATACACGGGGGGAATTACAATCCTGTCTTGGTACAGGAGCAGCCCGTCTGCCTCGGACAGCGATGCCCTCGCAGCGTGGTAGCCATGCAGATAAAAGGGCACGTGCCTCGGCCATCCCTCTCTGGTGTACCCGATCACCCTCTGCATTGTGTCGTCCTGACGCGTGGCCTGCTTTAACATGTCCAGCTTCGTGCTCGACATCGGTTTAGTTTCGATCACAGCTGCGACATGCGCACGCATATCCCCGTCTGTGTCTGCCCCGCAGCTGTCCTGGAGTGGGTTCCTGGAAAGGGCGTCGGCCACCACCAGCTGTGAACCCGGAACATACACTGCTCTGGGGTTAAAACGCATTAGACGAATTAGAAGCCGCTGGCATCTCGGCGGCACTTTGTCCAGATCATATGCATTAATGAGGGGGGCCAGGGGCTTGTGGTCTGTCTGTAAGCTAAACTCAGCTAAGCCTAACAGATAATGGGAAAACCGCTCACAGGCCCATACCCCTGCAAGGCATTCCCTCTCTAACTGAGAGTATCTCTTCTCTGCATCTGTGAGAGTTCTGGAGCAGAAGGCAACAGGCTGAACTTTGTCCCCCTGAACCTGCAACAGTGCTGCCCCCAGCCCGTAACTACTAGTGTCCGCACTCACAATGGTGGGCCTTGCTACATCATAGTATGCCAGGGCAGCAGTGGAAGACAACATTGCTTTTACCTTGGTGAAGGCTTGCTGTTGGGGCTCCCCCCACTGCCACTCTGCGTCTTTCTTCAGCAGCTCACTCACCGGGTGTAGCACAGATGACAGTTCGGGTAGAAACCTCCCCAGATAATTTACCATACCCAGCCACTGTCTCACCTGAGGGACATTCTCAGGGCTCTGCATGCCTGAGATGGCCTTCACCTTGCCTGGATCAGGCTTGATGCCGTCTTTGCTGATGATGTGCCCGAAATATTGCAACTCACTCCTGCTGAAGCGGCATTTCTCCCGGTTGAGCTTCAACCCCGATGTTTTGATTGTCTGCAGTACCGCCTCCAAGTTTCTATCGTGCTCGTCCTGGTCCTTGCCTTACACGAGTATGTCATCCATGACGACGACCGTGCCCTTGTGGTCTCTCAGCAGAATGCACATTTTCCTCTGGAAGATCTCCGGTGCCGATGTGATGCCGAACGGGAGCCGCTGGAAACAGAACCGGCCTCTGGGAGTAATGAAAGTGGTTAGTTTTACATATCTGGGATCCAGCGGAATTTGCCAGAAGCCAGACGACGCGTCTAGCGTTGTAAAAACCCCTGCCCCTGCTAACTTGGGCATAATGTCCTCCAGCGTGGGGAGCATAAACCGCTCGCGCTTAACAGCCTGGTTTAACCGCTTTAGGTCCACACAGATCCGTATCTTGCCGTTCTTTTTGACTACGGGCACCATGGGTGCACACCACTCTGTGGGCTCAGTCACTTCTGTGATGATCCCCAAGGACTGCATGCGTTGCAGCTCGTCGTCCACCTTTGGCATGAGAGGGAAAGGGACCCTGCGTGGCGTGCTGAGGGCATAAGGCTGTATATTGGGCTTAAGCTCAATCATGACAGGTTCACAATCAAGCAATCCAATGTCCCCGAAAACATCTTCGCTAACCTGATCTGTTCTAAAAACTAGGCCCATTTCACATGCAGCTCTGCGACTCAATAGATTGTTGGCATTTGGCCCTTTTATCACAAAAATCCCAATTTTCTGCATCTTCCCCCGTCTCTCCGTGCACGCCACAAATTTCCCCGCACACTGCAGTGCTCCCCCTGGGCTTCTCAGGTCGATTGATGTTTTAACCAGCCGTGGCCGTTCAGGCAGTGACCTATATGCAGTCTGTGACATGGTAGTGATGTCCGCCCCCGTATCGATTTTAAAATTAACCAACTTGCCGCAGATCGGTAACTCCACTTGCCACTTTTTCTCAAAATCCATCCCCTCTATGCAACCAGGAAGTAGGGTCGGCTTTCACTTTCCGCTTCGCCCTCATACGCATCATCCTGGTAAACGACCTCCCTCACGTCTGGTTTTGCATACGGCAGCAAAATGTCCCAGCTTGTCGCATTTCCTGCAACGCCTGTTGCGTGCAGGGCATTCCTGCTGCTGCCCGTGCACGCGATTACATCGGGGGCAGGCTGTTTTGGGCCGCTGTGCGTTTCCGTTGCCCTTATTGTAGTGGTTGCTAGCGTTACTGCGGTCGTGGTTGGCATTGGCGCCCTGTGTTTTGCCAACTGCATTCAGTTCAGCTGTAATTCCTTCCGCATTTTGCTGTTTAACCAGTTCGAACTGACGGGCCATTTGCACCGCTTTTCCTAGCGTGAGCTCGTCTTCCATCTGCAACTTCTGTGACACGTCTCGGTCAGCAACTCCGATGACAACTCTATCACGAATATGCACTTCCTTTAATGCCCCGAACTCGCAGTGTTCTGCCAACTCATATAAACTCCTCGCAAAGGCCTCGACATTATCTCCAGCTCTCTGCGAGCGCTGGTGAAAACATGCACGTTCGTGGATGACATTTCTCCGTGGTACGAAATGCTCGTTGAATTTACTGACCACCCTGTCATAATCGTTAGCGTGAGAAGCCTCTTCGAACGTAAATGAATTAAAAATAGCTTCTGCATCTTTCCCCATTGCGTACATCAAGGAATTGACTTGGATCTCACCATCCTCCGCATTTAGCTTGGTTGCTAGTCGAAACCGGGAAAACCTCTGAATCCAAATCGGCCATGCCGCCGGTTGCGTGAAATCAAATGCCTCGGGGGGATTAAATTTTGCCATTCCTCGTCTCACCGGACCAACTCCATTCCCGATCATTGAGGTAAGTGGATTCGAAGATCTTCTGACACCATGTCATGTGCATAAACGACAGGCAATGGAGTCGCGATTAATAACGTGCTTTATTCGGCCATCTGCTTCCAGTCCCCGACCCGGACAATCCCCAGAATGCCCCAGTACAGAACCACGCTAAAACATATAGTTGCGTGCCCCTCCTCTTACGTACACAGCATGCTGGGCACTGTAGTTCTCATCGCAATTATCAACAGCCAAACGTTAACCTCTGTACTTTAAAAAGAAAATATTGGAAAAATAAAACGTTTTCTTGAGGCTTTATTTCAATTCGGTGTTATTCAACATCTTCCTGATTGGTATTCAAGTGTTGGTGACTACCAAGCATAGGCGTAGATTGTCAAGGTATTACTGAGTTTTGCCTACCAATATTTTTAGCGATCTCAAACAAATTTACCGTTTTAACTCCACAGCAATGCAGAAAGCAACTTAGTTTTAGGTGTATGTAGAGTTGCAGGTTCGCAGGTTTCCCGTTTGAAAAGTGCCGGTGTTCTGTTAATATGTGCTACCCATCGATATGTGCTACTTACCGGTTCTGCGCATGGTCAGCAGAGGTTATGGCTAGACTGGACTGGGTTGTGGCTAGATGGGATACAGCCACGGACGGAAGTGACGCAAAATCTCGCTAGGCGTATTTCATTGCTATGGCAATAGCTAGCCTAGCTAATGTAACCAGGTTAAAATTAATGTTTTTATTTTATTTTGTTTGAGTATGAAATATCACCAAGTCATGTCTGTGTGCTGTTATTTGTGTTTACTACATTTTATTTTATGTCATTATTTACTTTTATGTATGTTTTATAACGACCGTCATATACTTGTACTGTCGCTTTAAGAGCGAGGTCTTGTGGGTACACGGAAGAGGGAACGCGGGAGAGGCCATTTTTGTTTTGTGGGAGGAGTCTCAAGCAGCGATCGAGCCGAGCCACGCGTGTTTCTTACCGTATCGCAGTTTTGCTGGTTGAGGAGAACGTAACCTTGAGTATCCCTGTAAGAAGATACTGCAAGCTGTGGGATAAAATACTTGTTTATCCTTTCTTACATCGGAGTCCCGTGGACGGTTTCTCCTTCTAACGCACACGAGTGAAGTCCGGGCAGTGGTTGAGCTTCGACCCCCACGTCCGTAAGAAACACCGCTCCAGCTGGAGGACTGGACGTTTGTCGAAGGGTTTGAAACCAAAATAAATGGCAAGGTGGGCCAAATAGAGTCCTGTGTGTCCCCCCTCCTTCCTTGATCATGATGATGATGAGAGACTGAGGGCCCCCCACAACACCTGGGGCCCCACCCAAAATAGAACACAACGCAGAGCTAATGATGAGAGTGACGGGCGTGCAGCAGGCTGACCAGCATAGGACTGCCCCCGTTACACTAACATCCTGAGCCAGCGCGAGTTTGGACTTTGGTTTTTAAAGCCAGATGAATGATGAGTCGGATGAATTAGTTTTACTTAAAATAACTACAATTTCACTTAATAAAAACTGGTAATTGTGTATTTTAAATGAAATATCACTGTGCTTGTGCGTACTGCTTCCCAGTGTTAGCAAGCCAGCTAAGTCTATATAAAACGGTAGCTAACATTAGCTAGTGTCTGCGACACTGTAGCTATTTACCCATAGATATAACATTATATTTAAAATGTTAATTCTGTGCATTTATCCCTATTAAGTAACAGTGTCTGCCATGCTCCGCTAGGAGTGAGGGGCGGAAAATAAATTACAATGTATCAGATTCATTGCCAGTGCATGTGTAGCGATTCAGGGGGCAGCCGGGAACCGCCACGACGAACCCGTGTCTCCCGCACCACGGGCGACTACGTTAACCAGTCGACTCAAGGGTCCAACCCGTTAGCTAAAGTGTGTCCCCGCGCTCCAGCATACATGCTCCTCACGCCTTTGTGTGCACGCGCTTCCCATGGTCTCACGGTCTCACCATCCCACTTCTCGGGGAGGGGGGGGGGCAGCCGGGAACCGCCACAGCCGGGACGCAAACCTGTGTCTCCCGCACCACGGGTGACTACGTTAACCAGTCGCTAAAGGGTCCGACCCATTAGCCAAGGGTTAGCGAGTCTATTCACCCGTGATCGTTACACATGGACACCGTATAACCAAAAATTTGTCCTGCTATCGATTTGCTTTACGGTAACATTTTTCGACAAAGCAGCATAAATTGTCTGAACAGCGGCAGTAGCTCCTGTACAGTGTATGGCGCGGAATTAGAAGAGGTTGGTACAAATTTACATTTTTTTGATGATCCGCTGTGGCGACCCCTAACGGGAGCAGCCAAACGTAGTCATAGAGGTAAAATTTTACATTGAACGATTCTGTCAGAATAGTCTGCGGTGGTGTAGCGGTCTAAGCATCGGCTTTGTGTCGACGCAGTTGCCCACTGGGGACTGGGGTTCGCGCCCCGGTCTCGTCAGATCCGACTATGGCCGGACTCGATGAAGCAGCAATCATTGGCAACGCTGTCTTCGGGAGGGGGGCGGAGTCGGCTTGTGTTCGTCACGTGAATGCGTCTCTGTGTGTGTCGGAAAAAAACAGTGGTTCGGCCTGGAGTCGCCTTGTGACGAAAGTGGGGAGGCGGTCTCCTTCGAGACTGCCGGCCGGAGAGATGCAGTTGGCGAACGCATGCAGTACGAGGGTGGGTGTTTGAATTAAAATAGGGATCGATTGGCCACTAAATTGGGAGAAATCAGAAATAAATTAAAAAAAAAAAGAATAGTCCGCGGTGGCGTAGCGGTCTAAGCATCGGCTTTGTGTCGATGCAGCTGCCCACTGGGGACCGGGGTTCGCCTCGGTCTCGTCAGATCCGACTATGGCCGGACTCGAAGCAGTAATAATTGGCAGCGCTGTCTTCGGGAGGGGGGCGGAGTCGGCTTGTGTTAGTCACATGAATGCGTCTCTGTGTGTGTCGGAAAAAGTGTTGGTTCGGCCTGGAGTCGCCTTTTCACGGAAGTAGCGAGGCGTCGCCTTCGAGACTGCCAGCTGGAGAGATGCAGTTGGCGAACGCATGCAGTACGAGGGTGGGTGTTTGAACTAAAATAGGGGATCGATTGGCCACTAAATTGGGAGAACAATCAGAAATAAATTTAGAAAAAAAAACGATTCTGTCAGAATCTGTTATCTAGATCTAATGTCAGTCAATTAATTTGAAGTTCAGAGCACAGGTCTGGATTGTTTGCTAACTCGTAATTAGCTATTCATTGCTCGAACATGTCATTTAAACATCAGCTAGCAAACATTTTGGTAACGTTAGGGCGAAATGCTCTCAAAAAAGAGGAAAATTCATATCGGATCTTTTAATGAAGTCGCACATTTCATACACAAATACAATTCAAGGTGCTTTACATAAAGGTTTGAAAAGAACTTAAATGAGAGATGCAAAACAAGATAGAGATTAAATAACGAGAATGTTTAAAAAAATATAATGAAGAATTAAAAAAATGAATAAATTAAAGGATAACCAGAGTTGGATAAACAATATAATAAAAGGCTAACCAGATGGAGGCAGAACCTGTTGCAAGTGTAGGTGCATATAAATAACAGACAGAGTCGGGCTGTGTCGCTTAGTAACATGTATTCACCGGCTGTGCCCATAACGCAACTGAGGCATGTTACACAGGGCAAGTATACCTCAATCAGTGCCCCCAGGGGGAGCTGTTGGCTGCATAACATTACCCTACAACAGAACCTCCCTTTAAAACCCGTTGAAATTCAGTTCACAAGTGCAACCAGCATGGAAAACTAACCGGAACAGCACTTCCAGAACGACATTCAGTACACCTTCATTTTTGCAGATTGTGGGTCTTCAACATTTACACACTTTGTACACACACGGTAGATAGATAGATCTATATAAACGCACACTAAGAAAGCTCAGTACACCTGTAAGCAACTGACAGTGATTGAGGAGTCATTAAACACCAATAAATTTTGGGACAATTGGAATCGCTTCAAAAAAACAAATCCTGAAGAATTAGTGATACAAGATGAAGATAGCTGGACAAACAATTTCCAAACTCTATTTAAGAAAGTCCAATCAGATCAAAACACAGACCAATGTAACATAACAAGCAGACTAGAAAAATTAGAACTGTCAATCAAGGAATATCAAAACCCACTCGACTCCCCCAACACTGAGCAGGAACTTTTAGACCAAATTGGCAAGCTGAAGCCCAAAAAAACATGTGGAACTGATGGCATTCTAAATGAAATGCTAACATCTATGCATGAAAAGTCTCAATGTGCTACACTTAAGTTATTCAACCTAGTTCTGAGTGTGGGTTATTCCTCTGATATCTGGAATCACGGATTAATCACACCAATTTTCAAAAGAGGAGATAAATTTGACCCCAGCAACTACTGAGGCATCTGTGTGAACAGTAACCTGGGGGAGGTATTCTGTAGTATCATCAACTGCCGGCTAATAAACGTCCTTATGAAACACAATGTCTGTAGTAAAAGCCAGATTGGATTCTTACCAAAGTACCTCACTACTGATCATATTTACACCCTACACACCCTAATTGAAAAACATACCCAAAATAAAAACAAATTATCCACTTGTTTTATCGACTTCAAAAAAGCATTTGATTCTATTTGGCATTACGGATTGTTCTACAAATGAATGGAAAGCGGTGTAGGGGGAAAAACATATATTATAAAATCAATGTACTCGGGAACTAAGTGTGGAATCAAAATAGGATCCAAAAGAACTCACTATATCCCTCAGGAGTGCAGAGTGAGACAGGGCTGCGCTTTGAGCCCAACTCTGTTTAACTTGTATATCAATAAATTGGCAACTATGCTGGAAAACCCACCAGTTACTGGAGTCACTCTGCAAGACAGTGAGGTCAAATTCCTGCTCTATGCGGATGACCTGGACCTTCTTTCACCATCGGAGGAAGGACTCCAGACTCAATTAGACCTTCTTCAAAAGTTTTGTCAGACCTGGGCCCTGACAGTTAAGATGAGTAAAACTAAAATAATGATATTTCAGAAAAGATCCAGATATCAGTGAAGACAGCACATATTTAGATTAGGACCAAATGAAATTGACAATACATTTAATTATAACTACCTAGGCCTTAGAATCAATTCTAGAGGAACTTTCAACATGGCAGTGAATGAACTAAGAGACAAGGCACGCAGGGCTCTACTTGCCATAAAAAGACAAATCTGTTTTTAAATTCCAATTAGAATCTGGTTGAAAATATTTGAATCAGTCATAGAACTAATTGCCCTTTATGGGAGTGAAGTGCGGGGTCCACTTGCAAGTCAAGAACTAGATAAATGGGAAAAACATCCAATTGAGACCCTGGATGCTGAATTCTGTAAAAACATTCTTAAAGTCCATCGGCACACCACAAACAATGCATGCAGGGCAGAACTAGGCCAATATCCTCTTCTGATTAAAATTCAAAAAAGGGCAATCAAATTCTGGAAACGGCTAAAATTCAGCGATGCACACGCTTTCCATTATAAAGCCTTGCAATACCAAGAGTTGAGCAAAGATAAGAACTCTCCTACCAACCTGGTCTTCAGCCATCGTGTTCCACTAACACATAGTAACAGTTTAGAGGCACAAGACCAGGTCCAAACTACACAACATATTCGACTTCAACAAATTCCCTCAAACCTAAAAGACAATTATTATGAATATTGGCAATCTAAAACAAAATCCCAAAGCAAGATGCAATGCTATTTGGCCCTAGACAGAGAGTACGTATAAGCAGATTACCTCATTCAAATAAAAGAAACAAATTTGAGAAACATACTGACGAAATACAGACTCAGTGAGCATCGCCTAGCAATAGAAACAGGCAGACATAAAAAGACCCGGATGCCAAAAGACGAATGTTTCTGTCAACAGTGTGAAGACAATGTTGTCGAGACAGAGCTGCACTTTTTAGCTGAATACAAGACATTCCGGGAAATCCGCGATTACTACTTTCCAAAATTGAGGAGAGACACCCCAAATCGATGGCCCTGCCAAACCCCAGAAAATTGCCCTACATATTAGGTGAACACAGAGACAGCTGTACTGTGGCTGCACAGTATGTTCTAGCCTGCCACCGTCTGAGGGACAGTGTGGGATACTCCGTACTCCTTCCCAACGGGGAGGACCGGGACAACACTCGGAGAGACACACACACAGACAGCCCCCCCCCCCAAACACAGTCACACACACACACACACACTCACTTACACACATATTCACACACACACACACACACACACACACACACACACACACACACACACACACACACACACACACACACACGGCCACACAGATGATGGCAAAAATATTTTTACTGCATCTGTTGATGTATATGTGTTCTGTATTGTATACTGTGATAACGTGTTCTTTATGAAAAGATGGGAGTTTCACCGGATTCGGGTTTACCGATTTTATTCAGTCTCACGGAACAGCGTGCAGATTCACATGTTGTCATTTCAGTTATCACTACTTACTCTGTATATCTCAACTCATCAACTTGATAACCCTAGGAGTCAACTGTACCTCCTTAGGGTGTGGGGTGGTACTGCAGGTAAGTATAATATGAACAGGTAGTCAGTATACCACATATACTGTTCTTGTCCTTTATGTGAACACACTCACATGCACACACACACACACACACATGCACACATGCAGAGACTGACAAATTCACACACATCCACTCACACAGGATCTTGTTGCCATGATGTAGCTGTGTAAGTTGTTTTATTGCATGTGTTGATGTATACATATGTTCTGTATTTGTGCATTCTTATCGTCCTTTATGTGAAAATGCTTTGCAATACAAATGTATATTTATCATGCTAATAAAAGCAAATTTGAATTTGAATTTGATAGATAGACAGATTGTCCTACAAGAGGATATTTGTTTTCACCTTTTGTGCAGAGCCTCCCATACAGTAAATGCATGTACACACACATAGAACAGGGCGACAACAACACATTAATACAAGAGTTTAGAAGTTCAGTAAGTTTAGAACTTTAATGGCGGAAGGAACAAAACTTCTTTTAAAGCAGACCGTCTCCATATGCGACCGGGTGGAAATAATGTGAAGAATGGGTTAAGGGGGCAAGCGGGATCCTGAGTTATTGTTAGTGTTCTCTACCTATCATGGCTTTGCTATTGAGGTATAATAGGTTGGGGGTGGGAATGCACATTGTTAGTCCAACAAATGATTCAAAAATGCCCCTACCAATGTTGATACCAAACCTAAGCCCTTGCTGCCAAGGAATTATTACGAGCACAATTTCTATAAGCTTAAGTATTCTGAAGAATATGGAGAACATAAGTGATTGAATTATTGGTATATTTTAATGTACAGTACCTTGTCACGCGTCATTCAGGTAAGTACTATTTTGCAGACCAATCTGGCTATAGGGGTAAATCTGCTAACGGGAAAATAATGCAACTCTATAACTAAGGTCTGACGCATTAGATATGTCTTGCTTTCTTGTCTCAATGATGTTTATGCTTGCTAAATAACCATCTTTGCCTCTCCCTTATATCCTTGCAGCATGACCTTATATCCTTCCAAGTGGCATGTGTGTCTCATAAGAATTATGATAAACCAAGTCTGTTAATGCTGCTCAGGACCACAGCATAATTCCGAGGTTTTTGTTGTCTAATGATATTTGTTTTTCCATAAATTAATGAAAAGTTGAAAGCAGACACTAGTGATATTTCCTGTTTGTAACCTTTGTGGGAGACCAGCAACATCCATATAAGCTGATGTCCCATCCCTTACGTGATACTGTTCATTTACTCACATCTGAGTTGCCTAAAATGTTTTCGATTTCAACCTTTTCATTAATAATAGGGATAACTGAGGCTATTCAAGCAGCTTACTTTCCGCTCTCTGCCAGATTGATAAAATATACACATGGTTATCATAAAAAATACAAAGATAAATGTTGCTCCCTCCACCAGCCTTTTAATTAGCCGCCTCAATTAATGACTTCTGTCATGCTGTAGAGTGGGAATGAGGTTTTGTTACTTCCACAGTGCCGTTCTACAATAGTTATGTGGCTTCACAGTAATGTCATGATGGACATTTGTCAATTTATCTTGCCCGTCTCTCACCAAGGAAGCCTTTTTCTTTTCTTTCTACTCAGCTGCCAGTAAAGCATCCGACCTGCTTTCGGGCTGTGGAAAGCATGCACTTGGGGGGAAAAAAAGAAAGTGCATCTGGAAAACATGTTGCTAAATGACTAGTGGAAAGCCAATTAGAGGCCTATCTGCAGATAAAATCCTCAGACTAAACATCAAATAGGCCTACCTCATTATACGACAGCGCACGGCGGAGAGCAAAGCAAACACCTCTGTCAACACATCTTGCAGTAAATTGAAATTAATCACATTCACACTATAGGTTTAGTAACAGATGTCTTTTGAACAGGCGTTAGGCCTCTTTGAAGATGGTATGGTGTGCTGTCCTGGAAATTCAAAAACATCATGTTTTGCAGTAGATCTCTTTTGAAGTGTTGTGGAGTGTTTCCAGGTTTTCCTTTTTATTTGAGGTCTCGAGGTGGATTTTAAAGAAGTCGCTCAAGAGAGGACAGGTCAAGTGAAGTTCATTTGGCCAGTTTTTATCAATTTACTGGCTCTTTGGCAAGGGAATAGAGGGGGTCTGGAAGATATGTTGAACGATATTAAAAGCAGTTTGAAGGGTTCAGAGGGTCTAAGTTGTTTGTTATTTATTGGTATTTTTAAAACAACATTATTTTCTTGCATTTTCTCACACAAACATCATGAGAAAAACATCCAGTTTGATATCGTCATAAAACTAATGTTCCTGGAGCATCTGCGTAGCATGGTGGTCTATTCCATTGCCTACCAACACGGGGATCGCCGGTTCAAATCCCCATGTTACCTCTGGCTTGGTCAGGCGTCCCCGCGGACACAACTGACTGTGTCTGCGGGTAGGAAACCGGATGTGGGTATGTTTCCTGGTCGGTCGGTCGGGGCACCTGTTCGGGGGGTGGGGGGGCTGGGGGGAATAGCGTGATCATCCCACGTGCTACATCTTCTGGGCAAAACTCCTCACTGTCAGGTGAAAAGAAGCAGCTGGCAACTCCACATGTATCGGAGGAAGCATGTGGTAGTCTGCAGCCCTCCCCGGATTGGGAGAGGGGGTGGAACAACGACCGGGCGACTCGGAAGGGTGAGGTAATTGGCCACATACAATTGCAGAGAAAAAGGGGGGAAAAAATCCCCCTCCCAAAAAAAGAAAGTCATCACACATATGCTGTTCTAGGCCACCAGTAAAGATGCTGAAGATTTATTCAACTCCATACTATGAAATCATGTGTTTCAAGGGTGGATTGTGCCAAGTACATTTTAAAGAGCAAAGAGAAATGATGTCTCCTGCATGACAAGCCATCTCTCTCTCTCACACACACACACACACACACACACACACACACACACCATCATCATCAGCGGTCACTCAGGGTCGAGTATGATTGTCCTTCTTCTGGGTCCTCAAGTGGGTGTAGAGGTCAATCCTGGAGCCACATAATTGGAGGACACCTGCACGTGACAGCTTTTTACATGGAGTGGCTGATGCACCTGCAGCCACCACACTGTCCTTGACGGGGGCGGCCAGAGTCCAATGGCATGGAGAACCAAATCGATTGGGGACCGCACTCTGTTGCAGCCTTCATCCACCTTCAGTGCCATTGTGACCTGGAGACATCGTCTGCCAGTTCTACCGTTGAGGTCTTTGTTGGATTGCATTTTGACTGGAACCCCCTCCTTGACCAATCCATCTTGGCCGACCCTACCAGAAGCCAAGCTCTGGACAGCATAGCTCTTGGGATCATTGGTACACACAAGCTTCTCCACCACAGCAAGGTGGCGATCCAGGAGACACACATACACACACTATTCTTTAAAGTATGGTGATTGTAATCAGTCTAAAGTAAATAAAGTACAGCTGACATGCAGCCTGCAAGTCATCTATAGGAACACCCAGTGTCCCTGTGGTCTCTTCAGTGACAGTCACAAAGGTAGCATGGAGATAAAACTAGCCATCTCATATTTGCATCTAGATTAACTTTAATTGATTTGCCTAAACTGACATCAGTAACCATGTTGACCACTGGAAACAGTTCTGTCAGGGCCGCTCATGGAAAGCCATGATTGATCTGTGCTCAAGTTAAACCATATTAATTTACATATTGATCAAAAACAAATACAATTTTGTCTGGGAACAACAAGGATGACTGCCAAGGCCTACTGAGCATTGAACCCACTGCCCAGTACAAATTAGCTGCACAAGAGCCGCTGAACCCACAGTCATCCAATCTGTGAAGGCAATTTTAGTTTGGAGGTAACCACATCCTTAACAAACACAACCTCCCTGAACCCCGTGCCCCTCCGCCTGGAAGAACCAGACCTGTTGTGCTAACACCATCCATGTCCCCCCCCCCCCACACACACACACTCAGAATGAGTAGAAAAGCATTGCTTTTCTTTTAAAATTCTTCTCTGCTTTTACTATGGTGTTATTTATGTATTTTATTTATTGTCTTGTCTGTATGTACTGGCCTGAGCAGAATGAATTTCCCTTGTGGACAATAAAGAACATATATCTATCTATCAGCAAATAGCATTGAGAATAACTACCAAAGTCATGGAGGTCTACCTCATTTACAAGCCGTAATAATACAGTCATAGACATGCACTAGGTTGTAAATTGCAAAGCCAGCAGACCCTCGTCACAAGCAAACCCATTTTGCAGACCACTTTATCTCACACGTAAAGCCCTGTGTAGACAGCAAGGGTTGAGAAATGCCATTGGCTTTCAACTTTGTCAAAATTTATTAGCTTACTCTTTGTAAATGTATCCCTCGCCTTACCTCAGAACCAACAAAAATACCAGCATTTGCATACTATTAAAGTCATATATTAATTAGCACAGAAGCTATTGGACCCACAATAATACTGAAATATGGCTGCAAGGATCAGGGGAAAACAGATCTGCTACTGCTTATACAGTATTCAACTCCTATCCAGCCTGCCAAACCAAGAGGTCATTTGTGTTCATTGATTTTCCTTTTCTTCTTCAAAGATACAATTGCTTTACCGTTGCTTACCCAGAAAGTTAACAAAAAGCTGACTAACAGCTCCCCATCTAGAGCTGCACTCGACACCTGTCGACACCTGCCAGAATGACCAGTGTCATTTGTCACCCAGAACCTTTTTCTGTGCTATTTGGTTATTCGAATCCACTCAACCTTCAGAAAGATGCACATCAGAGAAGCTCACACACACACACACACACACACACACACACACACACACACACACACACACACACACACACACACACACCCTGTTGTGGCTACCACCATGGATGATAGGTCACACTGGGGTACTTGTTGGAGTAAAGTTGTATGCGAACCACACTCATTTCATCGGAACAGAAATTTAGTGGTTATTTATTTGAGAAAATATCCATACTCAATTAGAGTAATGCTACTCTGGCTGGCTTTAGTGGTTTGCAATTTTGCCTCACAGTCCCTGGTCCAATCCCAGCCCTTCTGTGGGGAATGTTCCTGCTGTGTGTGCATGTGTTTCCTCCCACAGCCTGAAAAAACACTGTGTTAGGTTCTTCTAACAACTGGAAACTCTAAATTGCCTATTGCTATGATTTGTGCGCGTGGGCCTTGCGATGGGCATAGCAACGCCTGCTGGGATAGGCTGCAATCCATGACCCCGAATTGGATCAAATGGGTATAGCGAATGAATGAGTACATCTTTACTGTCTGCAACAACAGGCGGGGTTGTGCTGTAGCAAACCGCAGGAAGAGAAATGGCAGGTGGTTTCTGTTGGTTTTGCTCCTGTGCTGGGTTAGTTCGGTGTGTTTGACACAAACCCTTTCAAATATGGCGGTGCATTTCGCACTTCAATCAGTGAGACATGTCTGGGAAAGGTGTAAGGGCTTTTCAAGCCTAGCAAAAATATGTTTACTTAAAATTGCAGTACAAAGTAACGTTGCATGCAAGTCTTCTCCGGTATTGTCATTGCCAAATGATATGAGTGCACATAGGTGACCAGTAACAGTACAGTAACTGGATCTCTTTCAACAGGCAGGCTTCAACAGTCTTTCATTTAGGATCAATAAATCACGGGCATCTGGGTAGCGTAGCGGTCTATTCCGTTGCCTACTAACACGAGGGTCGCCAGTTCGAATCCCCGTGTTACCTCCGGCTTGGTCGGGCGTCCCTACAAACAAAATTGGCTGTGTCTGCGGGTGGGAAGCCAGATGTGGGTATGTGTCCTGGTCGCTGCACTAGCGCGTCCTCTGGTCGTTCGGGGCGCCTTTTCGGGGGGGGGGACTGTGGGGAATAGCGTGATCCTCCCACGTGCTACGTCCCCCTGGCGAAACTCCTCACTGTCAGGTGAAAAGCGGCTGGCGACTCCACATGTGTTGGAGGAGACATGTGGTTGGTCTGTAGCCCTCCCTGGATCAGCAGAGGGGGTGAAGCAGCGACCGGGACGGCTTGGAAGAGTGGGGTAATTGGCTGGGTGCAACTGGGGAGAAAAAAAAAGGGGGGATCCACAAAAAACAAAAACAAAACACATACCGTGTGGGGTAAAACTCAGTTACCCATATTCAAAATGCACATCGCTTTTTCTACATCCTATCATTGAAACCAATTTGCACTTACATGCAGCCCTTTTATTGTTGTGTTATTATTCAGCACAGTCACAGCATACCCATGTGTGGTGTCTGCATTTTCAGACGGTATCAACTCAGTTTTCATCAATGGCTGTCAACATGCGCCCGTTTTATGGTGTTAAATTAACATTTTATCTTGCACATTCCCCATTTATCATACCTGATGTGGAGGGACAAGGAACTAAGTGTTGCTGAGGACAACTCGCGCTTATGATCTGGTGTCTCTGTGGGTTGATGAGATGTTGCATTTTACAGCTGAATGCACAAAGCATTCACTAAAAAAGCCCCTCAGCCTCTCAAAGGGCTGATCACAGTACCTATTTTTCTGGAATTTCCATGGGAACATTTTGAAGATAATGCATCTAATAAAAAAGAAACACTCAAATTTAGACTCGTATGCTACATATGAACATTTAGCTAGTTAAGTGCTTATTAATCACCAGCATAATGCCACACCCGACTCTTCAACCACATCCAGGAAAATGATCAAATGCTGTGAGGAGCAGGTGGATAAGACCTCAAAGCTCTTAAAGCATGCAGCCTAGGTTATCTGAATATTACAGGTTGCTCTTGAAATTAAAGATGTTGGAGATATTCTAAACACTGCTACTTCATTGAATACGATCTTAATCTGTCACAATACTCGACCAGTTTATAATTTAGAAAAAGTGTAGACTCAATTTCTTGTATATTTTCAATGACTGCTACTGAGCTATTCTTTAGTAAGATCTTGAACTTGGCAGCAGGTGGTCTGTTTCTATCACATTTCACTAAAGTATCTGTGTTAAAAGAATGCCAACACTAATATTCGTAGGGGCTCAGAGGGGCCTACATTTACCAAAGAATCCTTTGGTGAGTTACTCTCTGTTTCATCACTTTTTTTTTCTTCATTATTTTGTGAATTCTCCTCCAAAAAGAAGAGTTGGCTTCAGATAGTATACGTGCATCCTGTGATGCGTAGCGCAGTGAGATACTGCCCACTGTTGGCAACCCCTATGAAGAGCAGCCACCCTCAGTCAGTTTAGCAGAGTGACAAGATGGTGTTGTTGGATGGTTGGTCCCTGCTGACATGGTCAGAATGAAGGGAACGATCAGTATTTTTTTTCTTCCTTGGCAGCCTTACTCATTGAGCGCAATGCTTTCAATGCTTGGTCTCAGTGTGGGCCCACCTGGGCTGGCTGGCCACCCACAGAGAGGCTTCACGGTTCAGCTGTTGGCTCGTGGCTTTGGCTGGGTCTTATCAAGGTTTCAAGTAAGGCTTAAGTCAAGTGTTACGTTTTGTGTGTTTTGGTTTGCGCTCCTTTTTAGAAAGCCACTTTACTCCATTGCCCACCAACACGGGGATCTCCGGTTCGAATCCCCGTGTTACCTCCGGCTTGGTCGGGTGTCCCTACAGACACAATTGGCTGTCTGCGGGTGGGAAGCTGGATGTGGCTATGTATCCTGGTCGTTGCACTAGCGCCTCCTCTGGTCGGTCGGGGCGCCTGTTCAGGGGGGAGGGGGAAATGGGGGGAATAGTGTGATCCTCCCACGTGCTACGTCCCCCTGGCGAAATTCCTCACTGTCAGGTGAAAAGATGCGGCTGGCGACTCCACATGTATCAGAGGAAACTGTGGTAGTCTGCAACACTCCCTGAATCAACAGAGGGGGTGGAGTGGCAACCGGGACAGCTCGGAAGAGTGGGGTAATTGGCCAGGTACAATTGGGGGGGGGGGGGGTTAATAAAAAAAAACACTTTGTTTTGTTTTTGTATTCTCACAATAAAATGTGTTCTCTGCATTTAACCCATCCTACTGTATAGAAGCAGTGGGCAGCTGCAGCGCCCGGGGACCAAGTCCAGTTCTTCTTTCTATTGCCCTGCTCAGGGGCACAGGCAGCAGTATTAACCCGAACATGCATGTCTTTTTCATGGTGGGAGGAAACCGAAGCAGCCGGAGGAAACCCACACAGACACAGGGAGAACACACAAACTCCACACAGAAAGGACCTGGGATGGCCTGGGGTTCGAACCCAGGACCTTCTTGCTGTGACGCAACAGTGCTAACCACTGGGCCACCATGCTGCCCCAACATTTTCTTCTTGTCCCATGTTCTCACAGTTTTATTTTTTGAGACGGCAAATAATGGACAATGAATTTGTCAAACTGATAAATAATTACTACACAGTTACTACACAACAACAAAAATGACCAAAAGATGGCACTTTGCCTAAATGTCTGGATTTTGCATAATGAGCACATTTCTCCCACACATTTTCTATTCAACAAGCATCTAGTATCTAATAAACTGATGCATGTGGCAGAGCCAATTTTTTTCCCATTATTGACACCAAAATCGGTGCACCGTTATAGAAAGATAGCACAAAAAAACCAAACAAACAAAAAAACAGGTAAACAGCATAACTGCCAGTATGTGATGAATGCTCAAAACTGTCTGGCATGTGTTTGTTTTACTTTGTTTGCTTGTCCTAAATGAAATGTACTTTACCTGCCGCTTTGACATCCAGTCCAAACCTCTGAGCGAAATCCATGTGGCTACTGCATTTCACTATAAAAAAGACACAATTGGGCATCCAGCTAACGTACCAGTCTATTCCATTGCCTACCAACACGGGGATCGCCGGTTCAAATCCCTGTGTTACCTCCGGCTTGGTTGGACGTCCCTACAGACACAGTTGGCCGTATCTGCGGACGGAAAGCCAGATGTGGGTAAATGTCCGGGTCACTGTGCTAGTGCCTCCTCTGGTCGGTTGGTCAGGGCACCTGTTCAGGGGGGAGGGGGAACTGGGGGGGAATAGCGTGATCCTCACACGCGCTATGTCCCCCTGGCGAAACTCCTCACTGCCAGGCGACAAGAACCGGCTGGTGACTCCACATGTATCAGAGGAGACATGCGGTAGTCTGCAGCCCTCCCCGGATCGGCAGAGGGGGTGGAGCAGCAACCAGGACGGCTCGGAAGAACGGGGTAATTGGCCGGATACAATTGGGGAGAAAAAGGGGGAAGAAATCCAGAAAAAAGGAGATAATTGAATGCCGTCCACCTCAGTGTATTTCTCTGGAGGCCCTGTACTGCATTTCTCAACAGACCACACCATGAGATAAGTAGTGGCTGTCACACACTGGGATACTTACTCACTGTATCCACGCAACAGTAGTACACATCTTCATCACCTGTACAAGCACCCTACACAACTTGTTCCTCTAGATGTCTGTGACTCATGTGAAATATTTTGACACCATGAAATGCGTCACAAAAGTCTCAGCCACGCTGGGTTTTTTTTGCCTTAGGAAAGGGAAGATGTTCATGATGGGGGAAGGGTATATTTTCACTCAGCCTACATCTTGACTGTGTGGCGCTTGAATGCAATCTCGAATGGATCTTATGGCCCTTCATAATAAACCCTCTCGTCTGGCTAGCTGAGCAAAGTTACAAAATGCTTTGCAAGAGTTTGGAAGCCACACCTGATTCTTCGCTTGTGACAGTCACTTCTGCTGTTCTCTCCAGTAACCCGTAGATATGAATATAAATACACTAACCTTTTTATGATGGTCTGACAGGGAGTTGCAGCAATTCGAGATAAGAATTGTCACAGAGAGTCTTAGCTGCACAGTTATCACAAAAGGTGTTGTGGGGGTTTTCATGCAAAAGTAACAATAGTGCGTTTGTCTTGTTACCTTTTAAAAACGCCTCCAGCTCCTCCTGCAGTCCAACTCCTCCAGCACGAGGCCATCTGTCGCCTGCTTCACCGTTTTATCAAACACACCCCTCCAGCGTGGGCCACCCTGACAGAATAACCTCAGCTGACCTCCACTTTTGCCTCATTTGAGTCTTTGTTGATTTGATACATTACAATCTCGAGTTATAAACCTTAGGTCGTCATTAGGGAACTCTACTGAAATGATTTGAGTTTGTGTTTACAATATCAAACTATGCCAGCATCACTTGAAATATGGTCATAAATGCTGTCTGATGAATGGGTTGTGATGATAATGTACAAGATGACCTCATGTTAATGTGTGAGCCTCTACAGCATGCACAGACAAAAACCCAAATAGCATGTTAGCATGTAAGGTAATGGTCTCCAGCTGTCATTTGGAGCCAGTTCATTGCAGGCTTTCAGTCCTGATGAGTAGGAGGCAACATGCACACCGCTTGCTTTGTCTCTTAGCTGGTGCCGGGAATCAATTCCCCCAAAGGTCCAACTCCAAAGAAAAAAGTCAATGCCTGCTCACACTTATCACCTCTGCATTGATTTATTAAAAAGAGTCGGTATTTTGGCCACAAGGGCCTTTCTAAAGACATATCAATCACAAAGTGACACGGTGCTTAAGCACAGCCCGTAATTGCATGATAGTCCACAGCTGCATTGGAGTGTCCATGATCACATTCAAAATCTCCTCAATGGTCAAAACACAAAATCCACAGTGGTACACATTTAAAATCCCTTCCATATCACCATGTTAGTGGTGCATATATATATATATATATATATATATATATATATATATATATACACTGTAGCCCAAGTCTACAGTATAAAATGCCCCATGGGGTCCTATACCTTTACATCCTACTACTACTACTATTGGCTGCTACCGTTAGGGGTTGCCACAGCGGATCATCCGCTTCCATTTCTTCCTGTCCTCTGCATCTTCCTCTGTCACATCAGCCGCCTGCATGTCTTCCCTCTCCACATCCATAAACCTCCTCTTTGGCCTTCCTCTTTCCTTCTTCCCTGGCAGCTCCATATTCAGCATCCTTCTCCCAATATACCCAGCATCTCTCCTCCACACATGTCCAAACCATCTCAATCTTGCCTCTCTTGCTTTGTCTCCAAACCGTCCAACCTGAGCTGTCCCTCTAATACACTCATTCCTAATCATGTCCTTCTTCATCATTCCCAGTGAAAATCTTAGCATCTTCAACTCTACCACCAGCTCCGCCTCCTGTCTTTTCATCAGTGCCACTGTCTCCAAACCATATAACATAGCTGGTCTCACAACCATCTTGTAAACCTTCCCTTTAACTCTTGCTGGAACCCTTCTGTCACAAATCACTCCTGACACTCTTCTCCACCCTGCCTGCACTCTCTTCTTCACCTCTCTTCTGCACTCCCTGTTACTTTGGACAGTTGACCCTAAGTATTTAAACTCATACGCCTTTGTCACATGTTGTTTACAACAATTATACAACATGTAAATAATTTGGTGGTGATGGTTTGGGGGGGGGGTTCCAAAGGGCTCAAATCAGTCAAAATAATAAAATAGAAAAGGGGCAGGACATAGACCAACTTTTGACAACCCCACAAAACAGCCAAGAGTTTACTAGCACCTCAATGGCAGCTCCTTTAATGCTCCTGAGCTCCTTATGTAGCAAATCAATTTTCACAAAATCTTGAACCAAATCTTAGTCATACATTCTACTATTCATTCATCCATCCATCCACCCATCTATCCACAAATCCACTAACTCATCCTTATGTAAATAAATACATTGTCTCATATATCTTTTCAGACTTCCTAAACCATAAGCAGTGCCACATACCTTACAACCCATCTCTACAAGCCATCTCCAGATAACGGGTTTGAACCTTATACTAATAACTGGCTGTGGCTCAGATTTTCCAGTTGATGTAGCCCCGCCTTATTACCAAGGGGAATGGCACATGTTAGCTTTTCATTTTGGCCATTTTGAAGTGGGCACTGTGTGGTCAAACAGAAGCGCCGACTCTAACAATTTCACCCCCCAGTGCTTCTTTTAGGATGTGGATTATTACCTTTTAGCAGAGGCCTGGGCAGTGATCTGTGTAACTTGAAAGCATGTTCCTGCACTGCAGCGATGGTGTTGCCGAAAACTGGGAAAGATGCACAGATTGCTGCCTGTGGTTCCCCTGCTGCAACATAAGGGATGTATTTGAGGCACCAAACTAGAGACAACATAATAGCGACAGTATTTAAGCAGTTCTAATAGTATGATCCAGGTTTTCTAAAATGTCACCAGTGTTTAGACTGCAACCTACCAGGTGGGCGTATTCATGGGGATTGGTATGGGTTTTGTTTTGCTGCTCTTGAAGTCTTTCCCTTTCTTTTGTTTCGCCGTGTCAACTCACAGCAAGCAATCTGTGGAAAAGAGCTTCCAGTATTATGATGGTTAAACACATCTTTCTAGCTATCTGTAAACACACACACACCAGGGAATACAATCTACATTAAGAGAATCCAGGATATTAGCTTGTATCTCGTTGGTTGTATTCTGAATTCTCATTTTTCTATTTAACAGCAAGTCAATTTTGAGCCAAAAAAAGCAAAAGACCAAAGTGAGCAACATACACATTTTTCGCCTTGTTATTTTAAACACTTGTTTCATTCAAGCTCAGTTATGCACATAACCAGTCAATGAAACAATGACTAAAGATTACATACCCAAAAAGGAGAGCAAATGATTGGGAGCAACAGTAACCTTCAATCTTTATTTTCAATAAATTACATGGAATAAATTTAGCATACATGTATATTATTGTAAATTATCTCCTGCAAAATGAAACATTGTCATGATCTCCCACATAGCATACTGTAACATGTATTTTTTACTCAAGGAAAGAAGAACTGACCCCATTCGAACAAACAGCAGTAGACAAAAGCAGATGCAGGAGTGTCTGCCTACCTGTATTGCATTTGGCAGTTGTAGCTCATGGAATCATGGAAAAGGCTTTGGCACCATCCGCAGACAGAAGAGGGAACTATCCTGCAGAAAACCGGCACTTGTTAAGCGAGACACTTTATTTATTCATTCCCATGGTAAAGTATCAAATCAAGCTTACAAAAATAACCAGCCAAGTTTACAGATTTGTTAGCTGTCTGTTTATGATCATTGTTATTGTGGTTGTTGTTGTCAATACCATGAGTATGTATGCTCAATAAAGATATATCTCCATATAGAAAGCACTTACATACACTCACTGGCCACTTTATTAGGTACACCTTGCTAGTACCGGGTTGGACCCCCTTTTGCCTTCAGAACTGCCTTAATCCTTCGTGGCATAGATTCAACAAGGTACTGGAAACATTCCTCAGAGAGTTTGGTCCATGTTGACATGATAGCATCACGCAGTTGCTGCAGATTTGTCGGCTGCACATCCATGATGCGAATCTCCCGGTCCACCACATCCCAAAGGTGCTCTATTGGATTGAGATCTGGTGACTGTGGAGGCCATTTGAGTACAGTGAACTCATTGTCATGTTCAAGAAACCAGTCTGAGATGATTCGAGCTTTATGACATGGCGCGTTATCCTGCTGGAAGTAACCATCAGAAGATGGGAACACTGTGGTCATAAAGGGATGGACATGGTCAGCAACAATACTCAGGTAGGCTGTGGCGTTGACACGATGCTCAATTGGTACTAAGGGGCCCAAAGTGTGCCAAGAAAATATCCCCCACACCATTACACCACCACCACCAGCCTGAACCGTTGATACAAGGCAGGATGGATCCATGCTTTCATGTTGTTGACGCCAAATTCTGACCCTACCATCCGAATGTCGCAGCAGAAATCGAGACTCATCAGACCAGGCAATGTTTTTTCAATCTTCTATTGTCCAATTTTGGTGAGCCTGTGCGAATTGTAGCCTCAGTTTCCTGTTCTTAGCTGACAGGAGTGGCACCCGGTGTGGTCTTCTGCTGCTGTAGCCCATCTGCCTCAAGGTTCAACGTGTTGTGCGTTCAGAGATGCTCTTCTGCATACCTCGGTTGTAATGAGTGGCTATTTGAGTTACTGTTGCCTTTCTATCAGCTCGAACCAGTCTGGCCATTCTCCTCTGACCTCTGGCATCAACAAGGCATTTTCGCCCACAGAACTGCCGCTCACTGGATATTTTCTCTTTTTCTGACCATTCTCTGTAAACCCTAGAGATGGTTGTGCGTGAAAATCCCAGTAGATTAGCAGTTTCTGAAATACTCAGACCAGCCCGTCTGGCACCAACAACCATGCCACGTTCAAAGTCACTTAAATCACCTTTCTTCCCCGTTTTGATGCTCGTTTGAACTGCAGTAGATCGTCTTGACCATGTCTACATGCCTAAATGCATTGAGTTGCTGCCATGTGATTGGCTGATTAGAAATTTGCGTTAATGAGCAGTTGGACAGGTGTGCCTAATAAAGTGGCCGGTGAGTGTATTCGCAGTTATCTCATGAGACAGAAAGAAAGCTTTCAATTTAAAAAAAAAAAGAGTTAATTCAAATCTGTACTCTGTCCTGAGCTACACTGCTGCTGACAAAGCTACTGAAAAAAAATCCCTCCAGCAAATCCGCACAATCAGAGGTGAAACTACCATATATGCAGGTAATGCAGCTGCACTGGGGCCCGTAACAGTTTAGGGCCCGCATGCACGGACCCCTCTTTATCTCGCCACTATTGTATCAAAGATCTTGAGCACTGAATCTACGGTATACGGTGTGTTTAAAAATGTGCAAAGTGTGCCCACGCGGAATTATGGATATGTGTACTACTGCGTAGCTAAATCACACAGAAGAAGACTTCATCAAGACTTCGCACAGCAAAAAGCCAGAGAGTGCGCCTATCAAATCAAATCTTACTTTATTCAGACACGAGTCCATATGATGTAAATAGAACCAATTTATTATTTATTTAGCAAATAATCAACTAATAATCACCCTACACACTTGTGTTTTGTGTTTATAAGGCCTATGCGCCAACATGAATAGAATAATGTTGTCAATGTGCATATGCGCCATCACCAATTATGTTTTCATCTGGGTCAAGGTGCGCTTTCACCAATTATGTTTTCATCTGTTATGGTGCTCCGATGCCAGATTTTGTTAAGTAGGCTAGCCTGTCACTATCTTGGCCCTGCAATTATGACTCCTCTTCTGTAGCACAGCGGACTGTTTTCCTAGTAACCATTTCCTTTAGGCGTCAACTGTGCAGTGTATTTCGCTATTGCTGGTTTTGTGTGCTTTCACTTCCCTCATTCATTACATTGTTACACCTGATTGTGATGGGCAGGCTGGGGCCCGCTTTGACCATCTTTCATCGTGGCCCAGAGCTGACTCATTACGCCTGTGCATGCAATCTATTCATTACTTTAATAAATGCTTAACATTTATCAATGTTTTTACCTGGACTAAACCCCCTCTCCCAGTGTTTAAGAATTGAACATGTCGTTTCTATTTGGTGGAAAATGGAGAATAAGATATTAGCCATAATCAATAGAGAAAGAAAAATGAGGTCACCTACATCGTTAACACAAAGATTACTGGATAATATCAAACTGTTTCCTTATTTCATATACCAAACATGACATCAACAATAATTTGCAGTTTATAAGGTGCAACCAATATCAAGTTGTTGCATTAACATTCACTACCTCAATCCACTGGTTATGTTAGTTTTTGCAGTTGTCTTGTTCATTATTAAGGTGCTTTTAATGACTTTGGGTGAATGAGTGGAAGTGCAATTTAATGCAATGCAGGGAACAGCTGATAGGATACTGTCATGATTTTCATACCCACATAAATGTGGTCAGTGACAACAGCCCATGAACGTCTGTGAGTAAAAAATATTTTATTTGGATTCTTGATAGACTTCCATACATCCATCCATACATCCAGACTTAACTACAGGGGACCATCTACCCCCACTGCAGGGAACCATCAACTGGCTGACAACCTAAATGGGTTTTACTGCAGGTTTGAAAAACAAACTTTCACACCCCTTCACCCTCTCTGGCTACAACACACAACCAACTGCACTCCCCGCCAGCCGCTCTCCCCGTCCCCTCCCCACCGAACCTCCACCCACACTCAGGATCTGTGTTGAGGACGTGCGCCAGCTCTTCAAGAGACAGCAGACAAGGAAGGCACCGGGCCCGGATGGCGTGTTACCCTCATATCTTAAAGTCTGTGCTGACCAGCTGGCCCCAATTTTCACATGATCTCCAACAGATCACTGGAGCTATGTGAAGTCCCCTCCTACTTCAAGAACTCCACTATCATCCCAGTCCCCAAGAAACTTTGTATCACAGGATTAAATGACTACACGCCCATTGCCCTTACATCTGTGGTCATGAAATCCTTTGAGAGACTGGTGTTGGCCCACCTGAAGGAAATCACAGGCCCCCTGCTCGACCCCCTGCAGTTTGCCTACCGGGCAAACAGGTCAGTGGATGATGCAGTCAACATGGGATTGCATTACATCTTCGAACACCTCGACTCCCCAGGGACATATGCAAGGGTCCCGTTTGTGGACTTCAGCTCAGTGTTCAACACCATCAACCCTAGATATCCTCCACTCCAAACTCACTCGACTCACTGTACCAGCCCCATCTGCCAGTGGATTAAAAACTTCCTGACAAACAGGAGGCAGCTGGTGAGGCTGGAAAAAAAATCGCATCCAGCACCCAGACAATCAGTACTTACACTCCCCAGGGATGTGTGCTCTCCTCCCTCTACACAAATGGCTGCACCTCAGGAGACCCGTCTGTTAAACTCCTGAAGTTTGTGGATGACACAACCATCACTGGCCTTATCCGGGATGGTGACAAGTCTGTATATAGACAGAAGGTTGATCAGCTGGCCCCCTGGTGCGGCCATAACATCCTGGAACTGAATAAACTCAAAAAAGAGGAGATGACAGTGGACTTCAGAAGGAGCCCCCCTACACTGCCCCCCTCACCATACTCAATAGCACCGTGTCTACAGGGAAAATCTACAGATTTCTGGGTTCCACAATCTCCCAGCACCTAAGGTGGGCATTCCACATAGACACAATCATCAAAAAGGCCCAGCAGAGGCTGTACTTTCCCTGCCAGCTCAAGAAATTCAATGTGCTTCAGGAACTGCTGATTCAGTTCTACACTGCAATAATCCAGTCTGTCCTCTGCACATCCATCACTGTCTGGTTTGGATTGGCCACCAAACAGGACAGGGACAGACTGCAACAGACAGTTAAGTCTGCAGAGAAAATCACTGGCGCCAACCTGCCCTCCATTCAGGACTTGCACACCTCCAGAGTCAGGAAATGGGCAGGCAATATTATTACGCATAAACGTAGCCACATACAGAGACACACATGCAGGTATGCACAAAGGCATGCAATACATGCATGTTTTTTTATTACATGAAAACAGTCCACTGGACTTTCAGGTTTTTTATTGGTTAATTGTTATTTAACATTATGACAAACTATAGATGACTCTAGCATAGCTAATTCCCTATCGGGTTGTCTCTGCCAAGGAGAAATATCTAGAACCAGACTTGCTTGGTATTATTTGCTCCATCAATCAAACAGCAGAGGGAAAACCTGAATATGAAATTAGACATTTAAATAATAAATTTACTTATCAGATATATAAAGTTAAAAGATGGGCGGTGCACGGTCCAAAAGACTTTTAATATCTTGTTAGTAAAAATCATTCATTTGCTGTATTTCAGAACTGACTTTTAGCAGTAATTTTCAGGAGTTCGGTTGGTGTTGCTGCCTGTGTAAAGCTGTTCTTAGATGCAGGCTTTGTAAACCCAGAACTGGCATTAATTACACTTAAATATATACCTTATTGTGGTGTTAGCATTGGCCTTTCTAAATTAGCCTGTGTACGTCAGTATTTTTATTTTATTTTATTTTTTTTGTCTTTTTTCCCCTCCATGTGAAAAGGCAAATTTCTTAATTCTTAACATTTTTGTTGCTGGATCCCTTTGTTTTCTTCGTGAAGGGTCTGCTTCACAGGTTGACATTTTATTTTTCTTTCTTTTTTTTCTTCCTTCTCACTTTGTGATCTTTCTTGGTATTGCATTTGAAATAGATAGGGCCATTGACCATTTTAAATATACACTTAGGCATAGTCAAAGAAAGTTGAATCAGTTCATCATTCATAAACGTTGTGTCCAGATATTATACTGATTCAACTTTATTTGATTTTCTTAGCTGGATTATTGAGCATGCATATAAAGACAGGCCAGTTAACCTAGCACCCCAGCCTATGTCAGTCTATAGATATAACTGCTTACTCCACATGGATTTAATCCATAATACGCTACATGTCAGCTGCCGAGTAAATGCACCATAAAATAGAAATGTGCAGCATCACTGCTTATGTCTGCTGTTGCAGACATCCTTTCTGGATAACCGCACACAACCCAACAATTCGAACTTTGTATGAACATTTGGGTTAAATTATAGGATATGGTAACGAATACTCACAGAATAAGTTGATATTTAATTTAATTATGATTTTTCCCCCTCAGGTAAGCGTCAACGTGATCACTATGGTAACAGCGTAATGCATGGACCAGAAAGTGGGGTCAGGCTCATCGAAGATTACGTCATTTTCTCTGCCCAGCAAAACTGCAGCAAATGCAATCAAATGCAGGTGACAGTCGAGACCCTGACACTTACTGATCTGAAAGTGAACCGAGTCTTTAACGTTGTTATTTGCGCTTTCAAGTGCAAAGAAACTTTGCGATTTTAACCTGCACCCTGTGAAAATGACGCTCATTTTACGACAGTTTTGATCGGAAGTCGGCCCAAAATGTCGGCGCGCCTGCGAACTTCGGCATGGGCTATCAGTCGTATGAGGTTTATGTGTGGACGGTGGCGCCCCGAAGTCCGCCCTGACTCAGGAACAGACCTTTTATTTCGTCGACATCACATTTTGCAGAGAAATCGCTCTCTCCGTCGTGTAAACGGTCACTTGGGTAGACAGAAGACAGGCCTCGACAAGAAACTGAATTCACTATTTGACTGTCCCGCATCCAGCTGCAGCATGTCATTCACCAGCCCGGCTTCTGTGATGTCCCAAAGAATGGTGTGGGTGGACCTGGAGGCAAGTTGGTCATCTCAACCGACATTTGAATTTGCTAGGTGGCTTGTATTTAGTTTGTCATCTCCAAAAGCTATCGACGAGTCACTTAACTCTGTACGCTTGCTCAGCTAAATTGCGCACCGTTAGAAGCCATTATACGAGTCTAGCTTTCACAGCAGCGCTGTAACGGGTATTTTTTTTCACCCCCTTTTGGACAAGATGACGATTCCCATTTGTGCAGAGCTTTGACATTTTTAGAGATCTTTCTTTTATGAAACAGTGGTTGATGGTTGCTACAACTCAAGCAAATGTCTAAGATTAGCAAAGGGTTATACTACCGGAAGGTTTAGGCATAACTCCCCTAGCCCTTACACCGAAGCGGACAATGTCAAACTCCATGCTGAAATGTTGGTCTGCACCGTCATTTTAGTCAAATAGGTCTTCCACTTCGTTTTCAAAATGGATGTACATATTTTATCCCCAGCCAGCACATATTTCATTGAAATCTAAACTGTCAAGCGTTGTGTAGCAAACTCAATTTAACAAATAATCTCGAGTACATCGATAGCCATTTAACAGTTTACTCAGTCGACGCCTCTGTTGTTATGTAATGTCAGAGACCTCAATATGTTATGACTGAATTGTATGTTGTTCACTTATGACGTGGCAAAATGGAAAGTATTTATCTAGACGTTTACGTGCACTGACAAGCCAAAACATTATGACCACCTCCATAATATGCTGTTGGTCCTCCGTGTGCCGCCAAAACAGCACCGATCCACCGACGCATGGACTGTACGAGACCTCTGAAGGTGTCCTGTGGTATCTGGCACCAACATGTTAGTGGCAGGTCCTTCAAGTCCTGTACCTAGTCTGCAGTGCTGTTTAGGTAGGTGGCAGGTGCCAAATTGACATCCACATGAACGGCCGTACCCAGGGTTTCCCAGCAAAACATTGCCTAGAGCATCACACTCCCTCCACCAGCTTGTTGTCTCCTCACAGTGCATCCTGGTGCCATCACTTCCCCAGGTAAATGGCACAAACATACATGGCCATCTACTTGATCTAAAAGAAAACAGGACTCATTAAACCAGGTGACCTTTTTCCACTGGCACTTTCGACAGTGGACAGGGGTCATCATTCTGACCAGTCTGCGGCTACACAGCCCTATACGCAGCATCACTGTTGTGTGTGTGTGTTATGACACATTCCCCCCATAACCATCATTAAAATTTTCTGTGACTTGTGCCACAGTAGACCTGTCAGTTCGGACCAGACGGGATAGCCTTCGTTGCCCTCGTGCATCGATGACACTTGGGCACCCAACATCCTGTCGCCAGTTTGTTGTTTGTCCCTCCTCGGACCACTGTCAGTAGGTACTCACTCACCACTGCCGGCTGGGAGCACCCCACAAGCTTTGCTTCAGAGATGCTCTGACCCAGTCATCTGGCCATAACAATTTGGCCCTTGTCAAAGGTACTGAGATCTTTACTCCTGCCCATTTCTCCTACATCCAACACATTGACTTTGAGAACTGGTTGTTAGCTTACCATCAAATCTACCCAGACCTTGATAAGTGCCCTTGTTTGGAGATGATAAACGCTATTCGGTTCACCTCTGAGTGGTCATAATGTTTTGGCTCATCAATGTATGTGAGATTATGATTAGTCAAAGTAGAAATCGCAAATATATGCTATTTTACTCTATAATAACTGATCACAATGATTATTATAAATATCTACACATCCTCAAGGCATCAGAAATCATTAGTAATCAGTATTAGTTATGCTTATTCCACAGTGCTAGTTGGGTTCTCAATCTCTCTCGAAACTCAAAGCAGCAACCCCTGGCATGAATCCCTCCTGCATTCGCACAGTGCCCATTATGGGATACACTAATATACTCATGCACAACATACAGACTTGCACCACTAAGATCACATGTACTGAAGACCTTTTAGCTGCTTGGTCTGCAGCATCTCAGATTCCCAGTGAAGGACTTGCTGTATTGTTGCAACTATGATATTTGGGAGAGAAAATAATTGGCATGTTTGACAGTTCTGTCAGCTGCAAGGAGAACAAAGTATGTGATTCCATACAGCATATTAGCATTGTTGAGTATGCATGAAATAGCCTTTGACAAGTCAAAATGCATTTGTAGGTATCTCAAATCAGTATTTTGATTTGTCTATTTTGACATGTCACAATCTTTTTCACCCTTGAAAAGAGGACCACCCTGACGCAACGCTGACAATAATTTAGAAAAATCAATAATTTCAACCAGCCCAGTCAGTTGTTTTAGGATTTAATGACTGCTTCCTCACCAGGTCGTTATTCAGGATATCTAGAATTTCCTATGAAGTTACCAAATTGGTATAGTAATGAAAAAAATAAATAAAGGAAAAACAATCTTTGCTTTTATACAGACATCCATGGTTAGTGTACTTTAGGGATACAGCCAAATAGTTCATTGGCATGATATTTCATGATGTAATTATTATACATGTTTTTCTCATCTTCTCTAGATGACAGGCCTGGACATTGAGAAGGACCAGATCATCGAAATGGCATGCATTATTACAGACTCTGAACTAAATATTTTGGCAGAGGTAAGTTAGAAACTCTTTATAATTGTGCCATTTTGTTTTTCTTTCCATTTGTCTTATGGATATATGCTCATTGGTTTTCTGATGACAGGGGCCCAACTTGATCATCAACCAATCAGACGAACTGCTAGATGGAATGTCAGACTGGTGTAAAGAGCATCATGGCAAAGTAAGCTTTACTTATGGTCAGGGAACTAAGCCTGCTTTTTTGTCACTGTGTCACAAAATTGTACCAAGTGTGCTGTCATTGCGCGTATGTAAGACTGAATATCACGGGGTGTCCGGGTGGCATGCCAGTCTATTCCATTGCCTACTAACGCGGGGATCGCCAGTTCGAATCCCCATGTTACTTCCAGCTTGGTCAGGCGTCCCTACAGACACAATCTGCCGTGTCTGCAGGTGGGAAGCCGGATGCGGGTATGTGTCCTGGTTGCTGCACTAGCGCCTCCTCTGGTCGGTCGGGGCGTCAGTTCGGGGGGGAGGGGGAACTGGGGGAAATAGCGTGATCCTCCCACGCACTACATCCCCCTGGTGAAACTCCTCACTGTCGGGTGAAAAGAAGCGGCTGGTGACTCCACATGTATCAGAGGAGGCATGTGATAGTCTGCAGCCCTCCCCGGATCAGCAGAGGGGGTGGAGCAGTGACCAGGATGGCTCGGAAGAGTAGGGTAATTGGCCAAGTACAATTGGGGAGCAAAAGGGTAAGGGGGGGGGGCGATTTTTTTTCTTTTCAAAAGTGAATATTGCAACAAAACAAAAAAAGTTTTTCATAATTACTTTTTTTTATTTTTTTTGCATTTTAATAGTTTGAAGCCAGTTGTTCTCAAAATATCTTCCACTTAGCTTGATTATGAAAAACTTAAGCCATAAATTGAGTTCAGTATTCAGAATAGACGTTTTTATGAAAAACTATGTATTTAAAATTTGCCTGGGTTATTTGTGAAGAAAGGGGTGATTGTGGGATTGTGAGGACAGGGATTCAGTTTAAAATGTGGGTTCAGAAACATGTATAACAAAAGCCTGTGGTGTCAGAATGGGCTTGAACACTAAAAATATCCTTTTTACTGTCTAAGTTGTTTGTAAATGTTAGGCCAACAACTTTTAGTGAAAACTCTAACTTTTATATGTATGTTTTTTATGATGGTCTGCCTCAGAGTTGTTGACTTGTTTTTCCCAGCATAGGCCAGAGTTTTACTTTCACTTTATTTTATGTAATTATCTTCCCCAATCCATTAGAGTCATTGAATCTTTGGACTGTTTTAAGCGGCTTCTAAAAACCCATCTTTTCAGGAAGCCTTTTTATAGATCCCCATCCCTGCCTTCTGTTTAGGTGCGTTTTTAGCTTGGTCTGTTACTCCCTATAACTTGTCTTATAGTCATTCAATTTGTTTTATGTATTCATTTGTATTTTGTGTATTGAGTGTACGTATAGCACTTTGTAACTATGTTTTTAAAAGTGCTATATAAATAAAATTTTGTTTGCTTGCTTTTACTAAGCAAAGTTGATAAACAATTTGACCCCAATTTCTAACTGCATGGTAAATAAAAAAGTATGGTAAATAAAAATAACAATAACAAAATTAAAACATAATAATAATAAAAATAAAGGTAAATAAAAATGTGACCTCAGTAACTGCATGGTAAAAAAAAATGTTGGCTTGATATGATATATTGACCTAGAAATATGGAACATGTTTTAGACAGGAAGTGGAAAAGTTCTGCCAACAGGAGTGGTTAGTGATGTACCTAGAATCCATTCTAACTAAGAGTCATTGTTTCTCAGTCAGGCCTGACTCAGGCAGTAAGAGACAGCAGGATAAGCCTGCAACAGGCTGAGTACGAGTTTCTTTCCTTCATCAGACAGCACACTCCACCAGGACAATGTCCCCTTGCTGGTGAGTGCGTCTCCACTGTTTTTAATCTCTCAATATTATCCCCTATGCCCCCACTTCACTGCCCATGTGAACATATGCAAAGATCATTTGCCTGTCACAAAACAAAGACAACATAATTAAAATATTGCTGACTTATAATTTATGTGATTGTTTTGAAATCAGCCTACCCTCTTCAATTATACCCCGCATCTCTCTACAGGTAACACTGTGCATGCTGACAAGAAGTTCCTGGACAAGTATATGCCACAGTTCATGTACCACCTCCATTACAGAATCATTGATGTCAGCACTATCAAGGAGCTTTGCAGGTGAATTTTTGTAAATGTTGGTACCTCAACATTTGTGTGCCTCATTTTGTGCTCCTTTCAGCACAATTTGTGTTTTGAGAAATTTTCTTGATGCTCATCTGTCGTAAAAGGCTTTGCATAAGAATTTGTGATTAAATAAATTGTGTGGTTTATCTGGTTTGATTGTACTAGTCGGGATTGGCATGTGAATATGCCATACCAAAACCATAGGAGCTTTGTGTGATGCAATCCATTGTTACTTGATGTTTTTCTTGTCTGTTCAGTCTGTCTAATGGGTGCTTTCCATGCTGATCTCATTAATGCATCATTATCTGCTCAAGCACAATTAAAAATCTGTCATTATAAAAATTTGTATGTCAGTGACACAATTTGAATATAGCATTGCTTACTTTGTTTGGAAATCCATTGTGGAAAGAGCCCTAATTTAGCAATATATCCGAAGGATATAATACAATATGACATGCAGCCAAATGTAAGTGGGACATGACAAGATAATTTAATGCCACGGGAGAATAATTTGTGTTTGTGTTCCCTATGCACCCTCAGACGGTGGTTCCCACAGGAATATAAGCTGGCGCCTCAGAAGAAGGCATCCCACAGGCAAGTCCTAAGCATTCAGTCGCAAAAGCCATTGCTTACACATAAACACTGCTGATAAGGTACATTGTGTCTAATCCCATGAAGTTAGTCCTTCTGGACTCACCCTCAGTTCCAGGTAGCTTCACCACTGTTAGATATATAATGCCAAGGGCTACAAAGCACACATGCAGAAATTGATCACAGGTGACATTGTATTTTTTTATTTTGGGCTCCAGGGCCCTAGATGACATTCAAGAGAGTATTAGAGAGCTGCAATTCTACAGAGCCAATGTGTTCAAGTACCCAATAGAAGAGAAGAAGCGCAAGATTGTGGAGAACGGGGACAGCAACAAGAGTGTCTGCACAGCAAAATGAAGAGTAAATCCAGAGTTTAAAGTCTCTGCGTTAATATGCAAGAGAAAGCTGTTTCGTCAGTTCATCGTTGTCATCTGACTGTTTTAATTTCATTTAGTTGCTGAGTAGTCATAGTTATGGATGTTTTTTTTTTCCAGCATGAGCCAAAATTTCAAAGTCAAGTTTTCAACTTGGACCAAAGTCGGGGTGAAAAACTTGTTAAAAAGACAGCTTTGTTTGCTTTCATGCGTTTGTTGCAAAAGTTGACTTGTGTTTATTTAATCAGTTTTGTTTGGGATTTACTTATCATGTTCCTTTTTTTTTAAGGAAACCAGACAAGACAATAAAGTCACTGTTAATTTAGAGAAATGACATTCAACATTAAAATTTGAAAGGTTTATTCATGACATACTTCACTTACAAGTACAATGAGCAGTGAAATGCTTTTTTTTTTTTTGCAAACTCCAAGCTGTGTAACAAGAAGAAGTAGAACAACAAGATAGGAATAAAATTTTAAGTTAAAAATCTGGGGTGTATACAGAAGGTATACTCTTGATAAATATTTATACACAAATGTGCAGTTAATGTACAAATGTTTAAAAGTCTGTGTGAAGGAAAGTGTCAAAAGGCAAAATGTTGTTGTAACAGTTCTTAGGCTGTATACACACTGTTATTAATGTTATTGTTCAAGTTAATTCAAGTTGCTTGTGTCAGCGTGCCACCCATATTCATAGTATCAATGTCTAGACTTCAACACAAGGTGGCAGTGTGAACATTTGCTTATTCTCACCAAGTGTAGTTTTATTTGGAGTATGGCAGAACCAGAGCCGGAAACCCTTAAAAATGGAAACTGTTCTAAAGCTTTGGCTGAGAAAAAACCACATAATAAATGAATAGACAATAAAAGAAATTGTAATTGTAGAATAACATGTTGAAATTCACATTAATATGTTCATTTTAAGTAGGGGTGGAACCACAGAATTCACCGTTTGGTTCATATCACGGTTTTGGTGTCACGGTTTTCGATTCAGTACGTTTATGGTACTGGGGAGGAGCATTGGTAATTTCAACAAAAAAGAAAAAAAAACTATTTGCCTCAACTACTTTCTGGCTAAGAACATAAGGAACATAATAGTCAAATCTTAATCAAAAGAATAGGTTTTCTAATTGGTGTAAACAAAAAATGCAGCTTTGTTATAAAAATGGTAACCTTGTAGACTTAAGGCCATTAAAATAAAGTGTAGCATAGAGCTACGTAGGCTGTGTTGGACAATTCTTTGACAGTTCCTCGTCGTGTCTTCATAAAGTTGAAGAATCACTGTTGCTTAAGTGTCAGCGAGAGGGGATATTATGGCGCGGCTCAAGTACTGTATGCTGAAATCCTGCGTCCTCCACGACTGCACTGGGCTGCATAGCTTTCGCCGTTGCTTTAGTTATGGATTTTGCCCAGTCTGAATCTGCACGGAGAGGCTGTTTAAATGGTGTGGGGAGAAAAGAGTTGCTCTTTCCTACCCGACTCTCTCCTTGTAGGTCACACTGGAGTGCTGTCTTTGTAAATGGTTCATAATGTAGGAGGTATTGTCACTAACATACTAAGCCACTCGTGATGAACAGTGTTGCACACATTCGCCGTTTTATCCACGACTTTTTTTTTCTTTTTCCGTCATTGACGTTGGTGACACTAACTACTGCTCCAATACAGCGAACCGAAACAAAGCTGTACTTTTGTCTTGTCCATTTGCCAGACTGACTGACAGCTGTACTTCATCTGTAACAACTGAGAAGTTTCACCAGGTTATTGGTTTCTGTGCACACCTTTGTAACCGAGCGTATTTCCGCCCACTGCGGAATTCGAGCCAGAGCTGTACTGCACCAAGAGGCGAAGGGAACCGCCCCCCCCTGGCAATCGGCCAATGCGTCTTTTTGTAGATTACAATAGTCACCCTCTCCCGGAAGCGCGCCCTCGCGCCTCGTTATTCTGCGCTCCGAAGAGACTTCTGAGGATCTGCACGCTTCCGGATTCCACCGCTGCCACCAGTGTAACCGAGCATATTTCCGCCCGCTGCGGGATTCGATCATCCGGAGTTGTGCTGCACCACGAGGCAACAACGCTAACAGATCGACTAAAGGGGGCAGACCCTCTGGCGATCAGCCAGTGAGTCTTTTTGTACGTTACACCCTTTTGGCTGAAATCTGTGAGGCTATTCCCCATGTCTAGTGTGACAGTAAATACTGGTAGAAACAGTTGCCTGACTCGACAATAAAAAAAGTACGCAGTAGGACTCACAGCCTATTTCAAACAAACTGAACAATACATACATGCCCCGAACCGTGACTAGCGATCCGAACGGTTCGGATTTTTGACTCGAACCATCCCCAATTTTAAAGAGGAAAACCTTGCTGTACCACATGGTATGTTATCAGGAATGAGGAACACGTATTTGTCATTTCATTCCATGCACCTGCGCACATGAAATCAAACGAAATATTGTTTCCCCCAGCCCACAACAGTGCAACACAAAGACAAAAACGCATCCTAACTACAAGAACACATATACCCAAACTACAAAAACAGATATATCCATCATGTAAAAAAAAAAATCATTGTCCAAGAGAGCAAACGCCAGGATGACGAATATACTTACCAATACTTACCACCCGAGGGCAGTAGCCACAAACGTACCTAACTGTAAGCTATACCAGTATTGTATTTAGTAGTCTAAGATTTCGACAGAAGAAGACACCACACGATACTTGATGCACATGTTAGCTGAGTTGTCACCGTACCTTAATAAATAGTTGTAATTATTGAATCCAAGTTTCTTCATTTATAATAAGAAGCATTACATGGTACCAGGAGTGGTCCAGAGACAGCCGTCATGGAAAGTTTGAAGCCGCCTGACGCTGTGAGTTGGACTGGAAATGTGGACTAGGAGTAGCGGACGTTCAAACAGCGATTCATGCTGTACCTTCAAGCCCTCGGACTGGATAACAAACCGGAAGCACGGAAGATTGCACTGCTACTTACCGTCGCGGCCAGCCAGACACCTTCGACACACCTTCCCGCACTCCACACATCGATACCAAAAACACAGTAAACGCTAGGCGAGGCCGCCATAAGACCGCCCTCGGTGTTTCCTGTGTTTCCTGCAGATGTAGACAAAGACACTGCATGGATGGTACTAGGTGAGGCCTCCGCAAACGTGAATTCGCGCAGCCATCTCCCACACCGGTACTGGGTGAAGCCGAGGCAAACCGGAATTCGCGCAGCCATCTTCCCACACCGGAAGCAGAAATTATAAGAGCAGTATTCTTAAAAGCTACTCTCGCAGTGTGTGATTCAACTCTGGGTTTAACTGCAAGACGAAATTAGTGTTTATGAAAGAATTGTTCTCCAGCATTCGATGCATGTACAGTCGAGAAGAAACCCCTATCGCCCTATAATAGTGTTTTCTACCTCAGGCATTATCCACGAGTTTCCTGGGGTGGGGGTGGGGGTGTCACTTGGGAAATGATTATGGGTAATACTTCCGGTGTTCGGCGGAAGCTGTACCACAGTACAGCGGCAGATTTGGCTGCAGAATTATTAGCTATTGTTGTTTATGCATAGCTCTCAAGTCTCACGCATTGGGCGTGAGACTCACGCATTAAGACCCCATCTCACGGTCTCACGCATAGCTTATGAAATCTCACGCATCTCGCGAAATCTCACGCATTCCATACAGAATTCGTTAGCTGCACACATAGCAAGGAAAAAAGCTCTATAAATATGTTAACGACATAGCCTATACTTTAGTTTATTACTTGGTTTGATTTGATTTGTTAGTGTCAGAAATACACTGCTCAAAAAAATAAAGGGAACAGATAAGCAATGCAATGTAGCTCCAAGTCAATCACACTTTTGAGATATCAACCTGTCCAGTTAGGAAGCAACACTGATTTGTGAATCAATTTCACCTGTTGGTAAATTGTCTAATTTCCACCAGGTGGAAATTAGACAATTTGCAAGACAACCCCTATAAAAGGAATAGATTTGCAGGTGGTGGCCACAGACCATTTGCCTGTCCTCATCTTTTCTGGCCGATCTTTGGTTAGTTTTTCATTTTGCTAGTGCCCTCACCACTAGAGGTGGCATGAGGCGGTATCTGCAACCTACAGAAGTTGCTCAGGTAGTGCAGCTCATCCAGGATGGCACATCAATGCGTGCTGTGGCAAGAAGATTTGATGTGTCTCCCAGCACAGTGTCCAGAGCATGGAGGAGGTACCAGGAGACAGGCCAGTACACCAGGAGACGTGGAGGGGGCCGCAGGAGGACAACAACCCCGCAGCAGGACCGCTAGCTGGTCCTTTGTGCAAGGAGGAACAGGAGGAGCACTGCCGGAGCCCTACAAAACGACCTTCAACAGGCCACTAATGTGCAGGTTTCTGCTCAAACAGTGAGAAACAGAATGCATGAGGATGGTAAGAGGGCCCGACGTCCACAATTGGGGCCTGTGCTCACAGCCCAACACTGTGCAGCCCGATTGACCTTTGCCAGAGAACATCTTGGTTGGCAGAATCGCCATTGGCGCCCTGTGCTCTTCACAGATGAGAACAGGTTCACACTGAACACATGTGACAGACGTGAGAGAGTCTGGAGACACTGTGGAGAACGTTCTGCTGCCTGCAACATCCTCCAGCATGACCGGTTTGGCGGTGGGTCAGTGATGGTCTGGGGAGGCATATCCTTGGAGGGCCGCACAGACCTCTACGTGCTAGCCAGAGGTACCATGACTGCCATTAGGTACCGGGATGAGATCCTCAGACCCATTGTCAGACCATATGCTGGTGCAGTGGGCCCTGGGTTCCTGCTCATGCATGACAATGCTCGTCCTCATGTGGCCAGAGTGTGTCAGCAGTTCCTGTATGTCGAGGGCATTGATGCTATGGACTGGCCTGCACGTTCCCCAGACCTGAATCCAATCGAGCACCTCTGGGACATCATGTCTCGTACCATCCGCCAACGCGATGTCGCACCACAGACTGTCCAGGAGTTGACCGATGCCCTGATCCAGGTCTGGGAGGAGATCCCTCAGGAGCATGCCCAGACGTTGTAGGGAGTGCATACAGGCACGTGGAGGCCACACACACTACTGAGCCTCATTTTGAATCGTCTTGAAGAATTTCCACAGAAGTTGGATCAGCCTATGTTCTCATTTTCCACTTTGATTTTGAGTATGATTCTGAATCCAGACCTTAATGGGCTAATGATTTTGATTTCCATTGATCATTTTTAGGTTATTTTGCTCTAAACACATTCCTCTGTCTAATAAATAAAGATTTTCAGCTGAAATATTTCATTCATCGAGGTCTATATTGTGTTTTTAGGTGTTCCCTTTATTTTTTTGAGCAGTGTACATGAACAAGGTCAAATCTAATTGGTTGAGCGTTACTTAAGCCAATCAGACGCGTTCCTCGATCTTGCTCATCAACGGCGAGCTTATGGCTTGTGCCACTTGATGTTTGCGACAGCTAGCAAAACTGTCGAAACAAAAGTTAAGCAGTGCGCACACATAGAAAACCAAATTCAACAGCGAATGGATAAAGTCATCCCCTGAATATGGATGCATTGATCGAGACAAACTGGATGTCTACAATTTTTTTCTGTGACATTTGCAAAACATCTCCAAGCCGTGCTCACCGAGGACGGACAGATGTTGAACGTCACATCAATGGTGAGGAGCACAGAGAGAAGAAACAAGCCATGGTGGGTGTGACTTCGTTGCAACCTTCTTTTTACCAAACGCTTCACCAGTGCAAGAGAAGAGTGCCAAGGCCGAAGTTTTATTTTCTAATTTTCTCGTGGAACACAATTTACCAATCGCCACAATAAACCACATCGGACCTTTAGTCAGAAGTGCCTTTCCAGATAGTGAAATCGCTACAGGTTATGCCTCCGCTGTGACAAAGACATCTTGTATAACGAATGATGCACTAGCACCACATTTCCTTGCACATACAATTGCATCAATGAAATAAGGTGCATATCCAATGGGCATGGATGGCAGCAACGACTCTGGTCTCAAAAAAAATTAACCCAGTGACTGTACGGCTCTTTGACATAAAGCGTCACACTCGAGTCTCGCACAAATTTTTGAACGTGCTCTACAAATGCTGGAGATGCTGAGACACTTTACTCCAAAGTCAACAATGCAATGTCAGAACATGGTATCCCCTGGTATAATTGCATTTCTTTTGTAATGGACAACGCATTGGTCAACATGGGGTGCCGAAATTCAGTGAAAACCAGGCTTCTGCGGGAAAATCCAGACATCTATGTCACAGTAGGATGCCCTTGTCATATCATTCATAATGCAGCCAAGAAAGGGGGTAGTGGGTTCATTAAGTGCAGTGTTTGATGTTGAAGATTTAGCTATTGATCTGTTCTATTACTTTGACAAGTCAAGTAAGAGAAAGAATGAGTTAGCCAGCTACTGGGAATTTTGTGTTGTTGAATACAGAGCCGTTCTCAAACACGTCTCAACTCGCTGGCTGAGTTTTCAAACTGCGATTGAAAGGGTCCTGAAGCAATTTCCTGCCCTGAAAAGTTACTTTGCCTCTGCGAGTGGCCTGGTGCAAAACCCATGATTCAAGAGACTATGTAACAATTTCAAAAATAGTATGTCTGAAGTGTATCTACTCTTTTTACCAGGCTGTATTGCTGTCATTCACTGAATTGATCTTATTTTTTACCCCTGCATTCATGTCATGCATAGTCAGATAGAAAACATGCTCAAAAAATTGATGCAGAAATGTATTGATCCTGTAGAATTACAGAAACATAGCTATGTAATGCACATCGACTGCAGAAAGGTCAAGCCAAACAAGCAGATATTCATTGGCTTTACAACTCAGTGCAAGCTGCGAAATCTGACCGAATATGGTGACGTCGGTAACACAGATGTCAGTAAGTTCTACAGTGCCGTGATCTCTTTCTACGTGGCAACTGTGGAATATCTCAAGACAAACTTTCCACTAGGTGATGAGCTGTTGTCACACGCTCAATTCATCGACTTTGATCACCGGGCCTTACATGGTTTTGAGAGTGTGCAGTTCATCGCATACAAATGCAAGATGCATCTACAGTGGGATGACAGCGCCATTGACAAGCCGTGGGAGGAATTTATGGACTATCAAAGTTTGTGAATAGAGGAAATTCCACAGCATATGTGGAAATGGAAAGAAACAGAGATCAAGCTGGAGACTAAAGATGGTAGCACCACCGCAGTGTACCATTGGATGGATGTTGTATGGGCTTTTCTATCACAAGTAAAGGTGCCAGGATCCGCTATTAATCGATTTGGTCCCCTATCGCAACTAGCACACTTGTTGCTTGTGATTCCTCACAGCAATGCGGATGAGGACAGACTTTTCAGTCTAGTCCGTAAAAACAAAACTGGCTTCAGAGCCAGCCTTGACATGGACAGAACACTCAGCTCAGTGATTACGGTCAAGGTCAGCAATAAGGACCCCTTTTTTAAATTCGCACCCGATTGAGAACTTCTAAAAAAAGGCTAAGAAGCTGACCTGGGAATATAATAACGCAAAAAGCTCGACCACAGCAACAGCATCCACTTCAGTGTCCACACAGCCCTCCTTATAGTTCATGTAAGTAACTCAGATTTATTACTCTGCTGCTATAGCTTATTTACTTGGCCATTGTTATGTTGTGCAGCTCGAAGGACACCTTGCGGCCATATGCTGGTACTGCGTGTTGTGATTGTACTGTGTGCTTGCTCCGACCATGATGCAGTTTTCTCTGAATGTGCGGACTGTTTTTATTATCTAAATGTTTGAGTAGTATATGTTAATAAAATCAAAAATAGATAAGTACATAATAATAATAATTATAGTCTCCGTTTTTTGTTAATAAAACAAACGAACAAACAAACAAATAAATAATTGTATTCTTCGTTTTTGACTGCCCTGTCTGTCCGTCCATCTGTCCATCGACAATTCTCACGCATTGGAATTCTGCTAACTTGAGAGCTGTGTTTGTGTTAAAAAATATATAACCTATATATAAAATGTTGTTACGGAGCTCGGGGACAACATGTGCTGTTCGTGGTTGTACGTACAACCAGACGAAACTTAATGAGTGGCTTAAACTTGAGTGGCTTATTTTTTGTTTTCCTTGCCCTTTTGTATCTGTTTAAGTGGGAGAGTATGGCTGGCGTCGTGTGGCTGCTGCGTCTCCCTCTCTTAGCCCCCCTTCCCATCCACCCCTGTATGTCTGTGTTACGTTTATGTTATCTTGTTTCACCCCGTTTATTGTAAAGCGACTTTGAGTGTTAGAAAAGCGCTATACAAGATTGATTTATTATTAAACGGGAGTGCTTCGATCATAAGCCTAAAACTAAATCGAGACTGCTCCTGTCAGCGATGGTACACTTTCCATCGCCTCCTACAAGACGGCGAGGCAAAAAGAAATTGGCTAAAGAATTTAAACTTGAGAAAAAAAAAACCCTCAAACTCTTTGTTTGCTCGTTTCACTTTGTTGATAAGAAGCCAATGCTGGATAACCCTTACCCAACACCTTTTCTGGGTTACGAGAGGCCACCTGAGAAGAAGAGACGCCGACTCCTTAGGACTCATCATGTCACAACGACAGGTAAGTTAATGTGATGTCGACTAGTTTGCTAGCTTTGTTTACGCCACTTTTTTTTTCAGAATCTGACTATCCCTGGTTATTCTTAACTCAAGCAGTTTTTAAAAAAAAAAATATTAGTATAAGAAAAACCTGTCTGCCATGGTGACAGGCAGGTGACCTTTTCGAAATGTTTACTTGCCATGGACATTTAACGTTACCCTTTATTTGGCAGGTGCTAATTTCATTCCCTGTTTTAACCAACAGTTACAGAATATTTATTCTGAAAACATTAAACCTAGGCTATGTATCACGTTCCTCGGCCCTACATTCTTCCTCACACCAGAATTCCTCTTCCTTTACTCATCAGTGCATGACATCCCTGTCTTGCCCTGCCTGACTGCACCCTTAGCTTACATTGAATGAAATAACCTTAGTTCATTATCCAACAGTGGGGGAAGAAGTACTCAGATCATTTACTTAAGTAAAAGTAGCAATACCACAGTATAACAATACTCCATTCCAAGTAAAAGTTCTGCATTGAAAATTCAAAATGTAAAAGTACAGAATTATCAGCAACAAAATGTACTTAAAGAATCAGAAGTAAAAGTACTCAATAATGAATAGTGGCTACGGTCAGTTCTATTATATTGTTATTGAATCATATTGATGCATTAATATGTAAACAGTAGGCAACTTTAATGTTGTAGTTGGTCGAGGTGGCACTAAGTATAGTACAGTATAGTATAAAATGTAAATACTTAAGTAACGTATAAGTACCTCAAAATTGTACTCAAGCACAGTACTTGACTAAATGTCCGTAATTAGTTGTGAGATTTGAGGTTGTGTGCCACAACAACAGCAACATCATATTAAGCAATGAATTAATTGATGTACAGTACAATTTTCGGTTCAGTAAATTTATTTGTACAAAATATCTCAATAAAATCCAATTTTTCATGTCTTTCGATGTCATTACTTTACTGACCTTCCACAGAATTGCTGCTGCATGACTACAGGAGCATCCTGGCCCTGCAATACATGAGCAACCCGCTGTTTGTATGTCACCTGTCACTGATGCTAGAACCCAAGCCTTATGATGAGATACATGCAGGCTCTGACTCGGCTCTAGGTCGTTTATATCATCCTTAAATAACACCCGGCCGACTTTATTCCTGTGTAGATATTGGTACGTCTCCGAGCTTTGTAAATTGCTCATCGCCTTACCATCACAGGCAATGGACTCAACAAAATAGCTAAAAATGCTACCGTACGTCATACGAGGCCACTTCTTCACGTCATCTTCCCAGCCATCTAGTATTACAGACGGCAAAGGTATTCTTATTTCAGGTTGTGTTCCCACATAATTAGCTAATTTGGCTGGATAGATCTTCATGAATGCATGAGACGCCATACAAATCGCTCTAAGAAAGACGGTTAGCGTACCGTTACCATGGAAAACGCCGGTTCCAGTTCAGAGACAGGACGCGCCAGAAGTCGCGCCCATAATTCACGTCGTAAGGCATAATGGGGGCTAGGAATACAGTGGCTATGGTAGCATTACTGCCTTGGAGATGTGCAACATTAAAATCTAAGTGTGCCGTGAAATGTAAATCGGTCACAATAATTAGCAGTCCAAGTGTTAAGTTTACAGGTTCACAAGGTGTCAAATTTAATTAGCCAGACTTGCAACACAATTAAATTAATTTGATGCAAATGTTACTCCACTACTAATTGCCTGGTAATCAGAATCTGTTGATTAGAAAGGTTAAGTAATCTTCAGTTTCATACGGTGCATTCACTGATTATCAGTTTGTCCTTTCGATTTTATTTAAACCGCCTTTAATAAAACCTCTGTACACAACCCCCTTACGTGAAAAGAACTTGTTTTCACTCGCTTAGATTCACTCCAAATTAAAGCAATGTAAATGTACCCAGAACTTGGATTGAATGATGACTGAAGAATGATTTTCTGATTTGATTTTGTGATGACAAAAATAGTTGGTATTGCGTAATCCCAGGTCACAATTATTCCATCCCAGCTCATAACCCGTCAGCCGACAACCTTATGATCACCCCACTGTTGGCAAGGAAGCTGTTCTTTTTATAATTACCTGCAATGTGCCCCATTTCCTTTGATCCATATTTCTACCATCGCCCAGTTGTCATTTATCCTACTTCATGTTAGATCTTATATCACATCATTTAACAACACCTGTCTGTCACATTGTTTGTCACGTGGTGCGATTTGTCACCCAATCAGTGGCGAGCTTAGGCTCAGGGAGGCCCCAGGCAAAGAAGCCCATCGACCCCCCCACCCCTTCTTGACGCCCCCATAAAATTGCATTCAGTCAACTCAATCAAACATTAATTTGGTCAGTTGTGCTTGCCGCCCAATGACTGCTGGGATAGGCTCCAGCATCCGCGCAACCCTGACAGCAGGATAAGCAGTTTGGATAATGGATGGATGGAACACCATTCACACAAACGTCTACATCACTCAGCTTAGATTTTTTTAAATCGTGTCACAAGTCAATGAACATTTTGATGTATCGTGTCCGAATATAGTGAGAATTGAGTAAGTTACAGCGATGTAAAAAAAGCCTCTCTCTCTCTCTCTCTCTCTCTCTCTCTCTCTCTCTCTCTCTCTTTCTCTTTCTCTCTCTCTCAGGCTGTCTGCATTCATCCAAGTTATACACGCGTGCAGGCTTCAAGTTAATTGTGTGTGTGTGTGTTTTATCAAAATGGCTTCCTCTGTCTGTCAGTGCATTTTCTATGGGTGAGCACCCTCCAAACAAATGTTTGAAACTTAAAAACTTAACATCGCACAGCTTAGATTTATACATCATGGGTGTCATAAGAAGTCGGTGAACATTTTGATGTATCAAGTGTCCAAATTGAGTGAGTATTTAGGACGGTACAGTGACCCCCCCCCCGTTTTTTTCTCCCCAATTGTATCCAGCCAATTACCACACTCTTTCGAGCCGTCTTGGTCGCTGTTCCACCCCCTCTGCCAATCTGGGGAGGGCTGCAGACTACCACATGCCTTCTCCGATAAAGGTGGAGTTGCCAGCCGCTTCTTTTCACCTGACAGTGGGGAGTTCACCAGGGGGACGTAGCGCGATCAAGCTATTCCGCCTAGTCCACCCCTCCCCCAACAGGCACCCCGACCAACCAGAGGAGGCGCTAGTGCAGCGACCAGGACACATACCTACATCCAGCTTCCCACTCGCAGACACAGCCAATTGTGTCTGAAGGGACGCTCGACCAAGTCGGAGTTAACGCAGGGATTCGACCCGGCATAGACCTCTTATCGCGTGACATAAAAGCTGCGTTGTAAACAAGATGCACGCACAGACTGTAGAGTGGGGATCTCACAGCAAGAGTTTGCAGGTTCACTTGATGAAATGAGAGAAGCAGAAGAGAGAAGATTTACACAAGCGTTGCTGGCGTCTAGCCTTTCTTATTGTCAAATCACCGCTCTCTGTCATGTTTCCCTGCTAGCAGATAGATGGGATGGGAGCTGAGTAGATAACATCATTCTCCTTGGACACTGAAGACGAGCTGGCCACCATCACCTACTTCTGTTCTTCTGTTCTCGGGTCACTCAGTATCAGAGAACATATTTCTTTGATATCGAGCACTATAATATATATACAGTGCATCCGGAAAGTATTCATACCCCTTCACTTTCCCCACATTTTGTTATGTTACAGCCTTATTTCAAAATGGATTAAATTCTTTTTTTTTCTCATCAATCTACATACAATACCCCATAATGATGAAGCGAAAAAGGTTTTGTAGAAATTTTTGCAAATTTATTAAAAATAAAAAACTGAAATATTGCATGTACACAAGTATTCACACCTTTTACTCAGTACTTGGTTGAGGCACCCTTGGCAGCGATTACAGCCTCAAGTCTTCTTGGGTATGAAGCTACAAGCTTGGCACACCTATATTTGGGGTATTTCTCCCATTATTCTCTGCAGATCCTTTCGAGCTCTGTAAGGTTAGATGGGGAGTGTCGCTGCACAGCTATTTTCAGGTCTTTCCTGAGATGTTCAATGGGGTTCAAGTCTGGGCTCTGGCTGGGCCACTCAAGGACATTCACAGACTTGTCCCGAAGCCACTCCTTCGTTGTCTTGGCTGTGTGCTTAGGGTCGTTGTCGTGTTGAAAGGTAAACCTTCGCCCCAGTCTGAGGTCCTGAGCGCTCTGGAGCAGGTTTTCATTCAGGATCTCTCTGTACTTTGCTCCATTCATCTTTCCCTCGATCCTGACTAGTCTCTCAGTTCCTGCTGCTGAAAAACATCCTCACAGCGTGATGCTGCCACCACCATGCTTCACTGTGGGGATGGTATTAGCAAGGCGATGAGAGGTGCCTGGTTTCCTCCAGATGTGACGTTTAGCATTCAGGCCAAAGAGTTCAATCTTGGTTTCATCAGACCAGAGAATCTTGTTTCTCATGGTCTGAGAGTTCTTTAGGTGCTTTCTCAAACTCCAAGTGGGCTCTCATGTGCCTTTTACTGAGCAGAGGCTTCCGTCTGGCCACTCTACCATAAAGACCTGATTGGTGGAGTGCTGCAGAGATGGTTGTCCTTCTGGAAGGTTCTCCCATCTCCACAGAGGAACGCTGGAGCTCTGTCAGAGTGACCATCGGGTTCTTGGTTACCTCCCTGACCAAGGCCCTTCTCCCCCGATTGCTCAGTTTGGCTGGGCGGCCAGCTCTAGGAAGAGTCCTGGTGGATCCAAACTTCTTCCATTTACGAATGATGGAGACCACTATGCTCTTCGGGACCTTCAAACCTGTAGAAATTTTTTGTACCCTTCCCCAGATCTGTGCCTCGATACAATCCTGTCTCAGAGTCCTTTGACTCCATGGCTTGGTTTCTGCTCTGACATGCACTGTCAACAGTGGGACCTTATATAGACAGGTGTGTGCCTTTCCAAATCATGTCCAATCCATTGAATTTACTACAGGTAGACGCCAATCAAGATGTAGAAACATCTCAAGGACGATTAGTGGAAACAGGATGAACCTGAGCTCAATTTTGAGTGTCATAGCAAAGGGTGTGATTACTTATGTACATGCAATATTTCAGTTTTTTATTTTTAATAAATTTGTAAAAATTTCTACAAAACCTTTTTCACATTGTCATTATGGAGTATTGTGTGTAGATTGTTCAGAAAAAAGAGGAATTTAATCCATTTTGGAATAAAGCTGTAACATAACAAAATGTGGGGAAAGTGAAGGGCCGTGAATACTTTCTAAAGACATTCTTGTGTGAGCGGGCTATGTCTATAGCTTTAGCCAGCGTCAGCTCTGCACCCTAGCTGAGCAACTTCTCACGCACACGGGGGGGGGGGGGGGGTTAGTGGCAAATACAATGCGATCTCTGACCATTTTGTCACTGTTTGGGTAACCGCAGTCTTTAACTAACAGTTTTAGATCGGTTACGAAGTGTTCAAATGTGTCACTGTTTCCTTGCATTTTCTCATGGAAATGATATCTGGCATACAACAGGTTAGACTTGGGAGTCACTTATTCTGTGTACTTATCGTAGTATGTCTTTAGCGACTTAGCTTCATCTTCTGTAAGCGTCCAGGTGTTGTACACCTCTCTTCCCTTTTCCCCGATCCACAAAAGAAGATAACTGCATTTCTCTTGTTTGCGTTTCTCACGCAGGGGGCCCATCAACATCAGCTCTGTATGCTGTTGGAATCACCGCCATGCTTCGGGTAAATTCGGTGAATCCCAATCCATCCTGGGTGCTGGAACGCCGTACGTGTCAATTCTTTATCGGTCGGTGGGTATATGAATCTCTACTCTGACACCATGTTGTATATGCCCTCTGGCACACTGTTAACATATATTTAATAAATAATCACAATGGCTTTTCTATTAACTGTGAACATTACTCATCCATCTTGTCTCCAACTCTCGCGGGACTTCCCATAACCCAACTCTATAGTGTCCTGTAATGTGCATATCAATTTGGCTTTGCAAATGAATATGTTACACTGACCAAATGCTCGTATCTCAAAAATGATAAACTTCAGGTCCAATATTTTTTTGTGAGTGGCTCAACAAGTTTTCCTAGGTTTTTCATGTGTTATTTATGTATCTGTGCAAAAATGCACAAGCAGTGGCAAGGTAGGAATCCTTGTGGCAAAAAGCGCAGTTCCGTCCTCTGCAGAGGACCCCAGGTGAGCCCTGCTCCCTACTGATCCTCCCACCTCTCCTATGAGGGGCCCCACTTGGAGGGGGGGGGTTGAGGCACTGTATAATGCCATTATGGGGGGTTTAAAGGGGTTTATAGTTGTCATTACAAAATTTGCCAATACGAGTGGCCATTGGGGGCCCCTTTTCCCAAATTTTTTGGGGGCCCCAAACATTTGCCTGCTTTGCCTCTCCTAATGGTGCGCCTCTGCAACCAATATTGATAACTTGAATAGGTCTAAATTGTGTCCTTACTAGGATGTAATGGGTTATTCTCTGCAGCTGGACTTTTTAATATTTTGTAAGTTTATCGTTTTGGCTAAAAAAAAAGTCATCTTAGCTTTAAAAGGCATGCTGCTATTTACTATAGTTCAGTCAGTTAAGGTGAGTTATGTGTACTCATGACTACATATATGTTATTGCATTTTCAGTGTTTGATTCATCACACATTTGTTAATCCACCTTCGCTTCCATTACAGGGTATATTATTTTGTTAAATAGTAACAATCAAGGTAACAGCCAACCTGTTTTGTCCCCATCCACCCACCCACCCACCCACCCACCCACACACACACCCCCACACACCCCCCACACACACACACACACACACACACACACACACCCACAGTGGAACGTGACTGCATTCACATTCAATCTCAGCCTTCCAGAGTTGAATTAATCTGACAAGGTAGGTCATGAAAGGGGAAGTGAAAAACATCCATTTTCTTGTCAGAGAAACTACTACTGCTACTACCACTACTACTACTACTACTATTGCTATTTTCCATTACTATTATTTCCTGTTTTCTTGTCAGAGAAAGAGAACTGTAAATGAATAAACATTGTTTGAGCTAGTACGGTGGGTGGGTGCCTGTGTCCTGGTGTGACAGAAGACTTTGGGCATGAAAATCCCTTTTGGCTCATGACATGCAATTAAGCTGTCAGTGTCATGTATTATTATCAGTATTATTATTATAATTGCTCTATTAGTTGTAGAAGTAGTAGTTGTAATATTGCATTTGTTGTTGACATTATCAAAGATTCTTACGTGACTGAGGCGCTCAGCCTGTGGTATTGTTATTGTCAAAGCAGGATAAAAATCAAGATTGTGTTTACTCACAGGCATCACTTAAGGCTTGCATTTAAAATGGAAGGCTAGGTCAACCACACTTTTGTGTGATTGAATTTAGTGTCTATATACCAAACCCAATCTCTCCTTTTGGTCTTTATTGTAGCATGACAGATCGTGCTCAAAGTTCCATGTTTACTTTGCAAATACTGTAAACACACAATACTAAGCCCCTGTATGCAGTAGATACATATAGTGTGTTTATATTGCATGCCTCAGGGAAGTTACAGACTTCACGAAAGGGATTCCTGTGATTTCAAATGGTGCAACGCAAATTCAAGCTCACTGCTTGTTAGGTGCACCAGATAGAGCTGTCCTTCACTCTGGGGTATTTGAATACTCAGATTAAGAGTGATGGGGTGATTATGAGAAGAGGATGATGTGCACAGGCTGCAATGGAGGGAATCAAGACAAAATTTACCATACATGCACTATGTCCTGGCCTTGGAGAAACTATTACGTGGCATCAGCATGTTTTTCTTCTGTTCAGCATATTCGATCACTTGGGCGCGTGCGCGCGCGCGCACACACACACACACACACACACACACACACGCATGTGAAGCATATGTGCATGCTTTTTGTGTGTGCAACCACACAATGATAATGAGCTATTTGATTTTAACTCCACCAAACCAAGGCGAAGAATCAGATGCTGTTGCAAAGCTGTGGTTTCTCCTAAGCATCCTATCGATCCATTTACAACATATCTATTAAACATTATCCGCGAGCAGTTTCCAAAGCAAAACCTGCTTTGGTGTAGATTTTTTGTTCTATTTTTTGGTGTTATTTCTTCCCCAAGTCATTTTGACTACCATAAAATTGTTCTTACTCAGAAGAGCCAGCTGTGTGATACTGGCTCTCATATACTCCCTTCATCAGGGACCATTCTCTGACAGCAAGTTTACTCATTCTTTTCCATGCAAGTCTTCAAATATGGTGACTGGCAGTTTTAAATTGTTCGTCCACACAATAAAAACCTTTACACTTGGCAACTTTGCCAAATGTTTACTTAAAAAATTAGGCGCAAACGCTGATCACTAATGACATTCACTTAACTAAAATGGCCATCTAATTCATGATTTACATTACGCTGATCCTCTTGAAACTACATTTATAATAACTGTAAATCAGTGCTATTACTCAAAAGAATTCATTCTGCAGCAGTAGCATTGCCAGACAAGCCAGCAAGGCAACTCTCTACATCGCTGCTGTCCGTCAGCAGTCATCCTGTCGTTCATCACAGCAGGGGAAGCCCCTCTGACAGCCTGCCAATCACCTGTCCCACCTGCTCCGTCAGTGGGCTGACAGCCCTGGCCATGGTTTCGTGTTCACATTTTAACAAAATATTTCAGCATCTTTTTTTTTAAATATCTTTTCATTATCTAAACTTATCATCCAAATGAAATTATTAAAGCTAGTGCTGCAGTGAATATTCTCCTGACAATAAAGTACAATAAATAAAAAAAAACAAACCAAAAACAAAGGCACTTTGATATTACCAATATATGACTAATGCATTGAAATGATTTCACAGCAATGACCCACAGTGGTGTTGAAATATTCTCAACTGCAAATGTATCTCAGCAAGACTCGGAAGACTAAACTTCCATTTAAATATTTTTGCTCTTTAAGAATTAAGTCAAGTCTCGGGTCAATACTTGTTAAGATGTTTGATGGCTGTCGCCTTGTATCTCGTTTTGCTTTCTCTCTCGTGCACCATGTGTCATCAGTCACAAACTCGTTTATTGTGCTGGAGGCTTTGCAACAGTTGCATATCCCCCATAACGCTGTTTGTTAAATTTAATGACCCGAGCATACCGTCTACTGTGTGATCCTTAACGCCCACTTCTCTTGATTACTATTAGGAATGACTTTACTGTAACAAAATGCGGCATTTTGGCCTTAACTAAAAGTAAAGTACAAACCAGCAAGGCATTTACTGTACATGAATAACTTCAGCAACCAAACACCAAATAACAAATTATTTTTTCCAAATCTTAATGAAATAATGGGTCTGTCAAAATTAGTATATTGTTCCTGCCCCTTGTCCTCTGTATTATTTTAGAATGAACAGAACGGGAGCAGCCAAAAGTAGTAGTAGATTTTTTTTGGCATTTTCTGCTTTATTTTTTATTTTTTTAGATTTTTCCCCCGTTTTTCTCCCCAATGTATCCGACCAATTACCCCACTCTTCCGAGCCATCCCGGTTACTGCTCCACCCCCTTTGCCGATCTCAGGAGGGCTGCAGACTACTACATATCTCCTCCAATACATGTGGAGCCACCTGCTGCTTCTTTTCACCTGACAGTGAGGAGTTTCGCCGGGGGAACGTAGCACGTGGGAGAATCATGCTATTACCCCCACCTCCCCCGCGAACAGGCACCCTGACCAACCACAGGAGGTGCTAGTGCAGCAACCAGGACATATACCCACATCCAGGTTCCCACCCACAGACACGGCCAATTGTGTCTGTAGGGCTGCCCGACCAAGCCGGAGGTAGCATGGGGATTCGAACTGGCAATCCCCCTGTAGGCAACAGAATAGACCGCTACGCTGTCCGGACACCCCTTTTCTGCTTTATTTTAACAGTGCCAGTAGAGAGACAAGAAGGGCAGGGGAGGGAGAGAGGGGATGACATGCAGCAAAGGGCCCGGGCTGGACTCGAACCCAGGCCACAGCAGCAAGGACTGAGCCCTATGTGGTATGCGCTCTACAAGGTGAGCCACAGGAGTACCCCAACAGTTACTTTTTGGTGTAAACACAAACACCAAATGCTGTCAAATCCCATGACTGTCATATTGTAAACGTATTACTTAGAATGCCATATTCTACACTGCTCCATGTGAGCACTCTTTCATACGCTCCCATCAGTTACTTGCCCAAAAATGTCAAGTCCTGGCAGAAAACTTACAGCAATCCAAATATTGACCTTTTGGCCAGTGCATTACTGTTTTCATAAGCTGCATGAGAATCTAAATTATGGCTGTGCTGTGGCAAAACTGCACCTCAGGAATACAGACATGTGATCAATGCGAGCACCTCTCCTGCACTATGCAAACACTTCAATTGATCTATCGATCAGCTGGAGTCCAGAATAGGGAAAGAAGTGAGGAGAGGAAAGAGTTATTGATGGAAAAACGGGGTAGAAAATGGCTCCAAATTAAGACTGGAGTGGAAATAGCTGCTTAGCCCCATGTGTAGGTAATGAATAAGCAGCTGTTTGTGTGTTTATCTTCCTGTGACCCATTACATAACTTGCTTTGGGTTTTATTATCCATACTGTTGTGATAGATTGGCAGGGATGCTAATTGACAAGCATCACGGAATTGGATGAAAAAAGGTGTTTGAACATTTGTTGTAACAACATCACAACAGCCAATACAGCTTAACTACATGCTTTCGAGCTGTGTTAGTATCCGGTCCTTCCCCCCGTTTGCTCAAGTCTCATTCACACTAAGCTGGAGGAGGTTGAAGGAGTTGTTTTCTCTCCCATTGTAATTCTGGGTTTTGACTGACTAAGGATGGCATATCTCATTTAATGTCGACCAAATTGATTTAAAAAGCAGTGGGATAGGATATATGCGACCGGAAAGCAACTCTGACTTGCCTTACCAACATGGACATTTCTGGTTTTCTGTTCTTTGATTACAGTATACAGTTTTCCAGACTAGCAATTTAAATGTAATGTTTGTTTTTTTCTTTGTGTATTTTCAAATGCTAAAGAGAATGTCATGTATCTCCGTATTCATCTCTTATAGAACACAAATTGTTGATTTCCAGTAGCCCTCCTGCAGATTAGTGATATGGCTGGATGGTCACTTTCAATGCAACAAATGACTGAATCCTGGGAAGTCACAGTTAAAAAAAAAAATACATAACCTGGTCTGCCCACAAATATTATGTGCCAGCGAGCAAGAACATGTGTCTGACATTCTTGTGTAAGAAGTCGGGTTGTTCTGAAGCGTCTACTGTTTTGGTGTAGTGTTCTCTGCCTGTCATGTCTCCCTCTCAACCTTCACCGCTAGCTAGCAGAAATGCGAACAGGAGAGCCGAGCACGTAAATCTCTCCCTGCCAGTACATAGCCTCTCCATCAGCATGTAGTGCCTCCTCGCGGCGATGCATGGTAACTAGGTACACCTTATACCCTGACTGACCTACAAGGTCTGGCTCCTAGACGTGCGGTACGCAGGCCCACCGGTGGGTGGATATTCCCTGAAGCCCACGAACCATCCCCCATCTATGGGTTAAATAGTGCCATGTCAGGTCAACCTTTGCTGCTATTATTATGACAGTAGATGGTACTATCTGCATCTGTTTCTACTGCCTTGTAGATTTGCGCCTTTAGGCAAAGGCTAGGGGAAGGTAACTCTGAATTCAAATCCAAGAAGGCACTGGCAGCAGGGCACTCGATGGTGTTTGCGGCAGAAAAGCCCAATAGGATCATCTTTTTTTTATATATATCTTTTCATTATCTAAACTTATCATCCAAATGAAATTATTAAAGCTAGTGCTGCAGTGAATATTCTCCTGACAATAAAGTACAATAAATAAAAAAAACAAAAACAAAGGCACTTTGATATTACCAATATATGACTAATGCATTGAAATGATTTCACAGCAATGACCCACAGTGGTGTTGAAATATTCTCAACTGCAAATGTATCTCAGCAAGACTCGGAGGACTAAACTTCCATTTCAATATTTTTGCTCTTTAAGAATTAAGTCAAGTCTCGGGTCAATACTTGTTAAGATGTTTGATGGCTGTCGCCTTGTATCTCGTTTTGCTTTCTCTCTCGTGCACCATGTGTCATCAGTCACAAACTCGTTTATCGTGCTGGAGGCTTTGCAACAGTTGCATATCCCCCATAACTCCGTGTGTTAAATTTAATGACCCGAGCATACCGTCTACTGTGTGATCCTTAACGCCCACTTCTCTTGATTACTATTAGGAATGACTTTACTGTAACAAAATGCGGCATTTTGGCCTTAACTAAAAGTAAAGTACAAACCAGCAAGGCATTTACTGTACATGAATAACTTCAGCAACCAAACACCTTGTAGATTTGCGCCTTTAGGCAAAGGCTAGGGGAAGGTAACTCCGAATTCAAATCCAAGAAGGCACTGGCAGCAGGGCACTTGATGGTGTTTGCGGCAGAAAAGCCCAATAGGATCATGAGCCTTATCAGACCAATGGCACAAACATCAGATGGCATGCAGAGGAACCACTCTGTTGGTCAATGGATGGCATCACTTGACAAGTAAGCTGTCACTGCGGGGCAACCTCTTTATCTACTGAGCCCGTTGCACTACGGTGTACCGCTTAGGAATAGGTTCTGAGGTCCAGACAGACTGTTCAGCAGGAGCACGACACTGACTGTCGTAACTACTGTGCAAGGCACGATGTGAGGAGAGCTCGATGGGAAAAGCACTTGGGAGGATTGCCGAGTTTAAACTGCATCACAGTCATCATTGTTTTGGATGGATTGCCGAAGACATGACTAAAGGTTGATTTAGTGACCAACACCAGAACATGTAAAGTTTCAAACACGTGAATGATAGAATGAAGGTGTAACAGCTTATTGCTCAATGAGCATACTTTGCTTTGTAAAAAGAAAGACAAAACAGTGTACCTTCATGATCTCTTTGCCATGCAAGTCTGCCGTTTTAGTACTGTCTTTGAATATTTTTCTTTTTTATGTTTCCTTTTTGTTTTTGTTTTTTTAGATCAGCAAGTCCAAATTGTTTGTTTTGCCCCTATACTTCTGTAAACATACTGTCCTTTGGAGAACAATACATAAAATAGTGTTCAGGGAACGAGAAAAAATGGCGAGATCATAAATAAATTAAATAAATAGATAATCCAATATACAAGAGAGTGAGAAAGTTTCCTGAAAAAGACACAAATAAAAATCAAAAGTACAAAGAAGCTAGTCCCATATTAAACGGGGAACAGGTGAAAACAGGAAAACATGATGTTAATGAATTATTATCATATATATAAAATCCAGTTAGTCAAGTAGATTCTCTGAGACAGTACAAGCCTGTTTACCCGGAGGACGTAGCACGTGGGAGGATCATGCTATTCCCCCCAGTTCCCCCTCCCTCCCGAACAGGCGCCCCGACCGACCAGAGGAGGCGCTAGTGCAGTGACCAATACACATACCCACATCCTGCTTCCCACCCGCAGACACGGCCAGTTGTGTCTTTAGGGACACCCGCTGGTGCTACCTAGCAGTGATCTAATTTGCTCATTACGATCTGCAACATTTCATCAACATGGAAGATTTTAAAGAGCGAGTATTTTCTCCTCTCCTTATTTGCATTTCATATACTGCATTGCAAGCTTTCATTGTGGCTCAGGTTAATTGTATGTTTGACCATATTTCTAAACTTGGATTTCTAGCTTGGCGATCACTGGCCGGTGATCCAGTGAGCCCCATGTTGGTAGGCAACGGAATAGACAACTACGCTACCCACACACCCAAAATATCTAATTTCATATAATTAAATTCCATTTTGCACTTCTTTTCAAACTCTATTCTCCTCCCAAGCCATATCCCATTATGGGCTGTAGCAGTGATCTAATTTGCTCATTACGATCTATAACATTTCATCAACATGGAAGATTTTAAAGAGCGAATCTTTTCTCCTCTCCTTATTCATTTGCATTTCATATACTGCATCGCAAGCTTTCATTGTGGCTCAGGTTAATTTTATGTTTGACCATATTTCTAAACTTGGATTTCTAGCTGAAAAGTCCCAAAAACATACATTTAAACCAGACAGTGTAAACTTCACAGCAGTACTCTTGTCTTGGAGCACTAGCTAGCTACTTTAGCTAAAAACAAGCCAGTGCTAGCTAGCAGCAGAACATAAGTAGTTACATGTAAATAGTTACTCCCCAATCTGGCTGCTGCAGATTACAGTACAAATCCAATGAGCACGCCGCTGCGCAGACATTGGGGCCCCTTGAACCAGTCGGACTTCCTGAAATTCGCCATACACTCCAGATAGCAGGAGAGCGCCCGCACTGGGTACAGGGTGTGAAGGCGCTCCTCCTCCCTGTTAGAGTGAGGAGGAGGAAATAACGCCCTAAGGCGGATAATCCTTGACCTAATCGAGGAGGTGATGATCTTCAGCTGAAAAGACAGGTTGGGGCGCAACTCCACTGACTCCTTGTTTTTCATTGACAGCCATGCAGGAAGGGTATACCGACAAGGCACACAGATCCCCTGCTCTTTTGGCCGAAGTGAAAGCCAAAAAAAACAAAAAAAGCACCATCTTGGTAGACAGACACTCTAAGGCCATCTGATTTAGCACCTTAAAAGGCGGATGCATTAGGCCATCCAGACCCATCTGCAGGTCCTACTGGGGAACAAAATGTTGAGTAGGGGGTCTCAGCCTGCGGACCCCCAACAGGAAGCGCATTACCAAGGGGTGAGTACTGAAAATGAAGCCGCCAAAACCATCGTGGCCCACTGTAATTGCTGCTGCAAACACTCCCAAGGTGGAAGCAGCATTACCACCATCAAACAGGTCCTGTAGGAACTGCAGAACATCCCACAAAGAGCAGGTGGGTGGCAAGTCCCTGGCCTCACACCACTCCACAAAAACCTACCAGCATGTAGAATAGGCTTCGGAAGTGGAAGGGGCATGCACATTTTAAATAGTCGCAACCACTGCGACCGGGTGGCCCAATTTGCGCAATCTCAACCTCTCAACCTCCAAACCATGAGGTGCCGTTCCAGAACTGGACACAAGAGAATGGCGCCCTCTGTCTGTAGCAGGGCTGTAGGACGAATGGCCATGGATCCACCACCGACAACTGAATCAGGTCCGGGAACCACCTGGCGCCGGGGCTCCCTGGTGCCATGACTATCACCAACAAGCTCTGCATCCAAACCCTGTGAAGCAACTGCATCATCAGCTGCAGGGGAGGAAAAGCATAAAGCAGACCGGGAGGCCTCACTGGGTGGGCTAACACATCAACCCCCAATGGGGGGTGGGGGCCATTGGTTGCCCTCAAAGAAAACTCACAAAGGACACTTGGCATTCTCACTGCTTGCAAACAGGTCGGCCACCGGTTGCCAAAACCATCGTCAGATCTGTTCGGTTATGTCCAGGGCAATGCTCCATTCATCCTGAAACAGGTCCCCTCTGGACAGCCTGTCTGCCCCCACATTGAGAGACCTGAGAATATGGCAGGCTTTCAGAGAGAGGAGATAGAGATTTACCCAAGACAGGATGGCCATCATCAGCCTGTGCAGGGTCAAGGACCTGACGTTCCCTTGTCTGTTCAGGTAGGCCACCAGCGTGGTGTTGTCTGACTTGACCATGATGTCATAGGCTGCGGAACGCATTTCGAATGGGTAGGGCCAAGAATGACGTGACGTCCCCCCCCCAAGCCACATTCGTAACGCATAACTTTATTTATTATTGCCGTTTTTATTTGTCCTGATTATAGCCTACACTTGAGTCACAATCAAATAGTATAATCAGTATGATTAGAAAGCATAAATCATTTGACACGTCAAGTCCAGTTGCATAGGATTAAAAAAATGTCAATGCTCACCACCCCGTCTTAAACGTTCCCAGAGAAGTTCCTCCGTCTCTCGTTGTGCTGGATGTAGTCGCAGGCAATGGCGAGACCATCCACATTGGCCAAAGCATCCTTGTGTGTGTGGCTGCACATCAAGTCATTGAGTCTCCTTTGAGTCATTGTTGACCTTAGATAAGTCTTCATACGACGAAGGGTTGAGAAAGACCTCTCGGTGCTGGCAGTTGACACGGGAATTGTATAAACCAATTTCAACAGCCTGTGTACATCTAGCAATAGGCTCATAACGTTGAGGGTAGCGGCGGCAGAGGGGCTAGTTGGAGCAGCGACAGTTAGACATTCTACTTCTGGTTCCTCAGAGGGCTCATTGTGGGCTGGAGTGACAGTGGTTGTCTCAGCTACCTTGGTTAACTTTGACCCGAAAAAATCAGTTATTTTTTGACGCTTCATCATTCATTTTAACGTTACTATTGCTTAAAGTTTAGCGAACACACTAGCAGTTAGTCTACTTACATAGAGCGCTGGTATTTTGTTCTGTGAATTTCACATCGGTGTGACGCTAAGCTCACGTGACACAAATAACCAATCAATCAGTATGAAACAGAGTTTGTTGCTTGTGATAGGCTACGTACTGTACGTAGGCTTACAGCTAGTGGAAATTAGCCCGGGAAGCACGCAAAAGTGCAATACATTAAGAATGTAACGTATTTGCGATTTGAATTTTTACACGTTTATGTTTGTTGCACACCAATGTAGGTGTGGCCACGGCCCTACTGGCCATACCGGTTCCGCGGCCTATGCATGATGTGCTTCCCTCTCAGTTGAGAAGTGAAATGAAGAAGCACCTTCTGAACTGCCTAGAGCTCTAGAATTTATGTGGCAAGGGGAGCCTGAACACATGCCCCCTACGCTGGCCTGGCCAAGGTTCCCACCCCCAGTCGGCCAGGAAGGCATATGTGAAATCCTGGATGTAGTGAGGGACACAACCCAACCGAACCCCCTTGCAGAGACAGCCTGGAGAGTCCTAAATCCTCACGTCCCTCCGCACCAGTGCGGGGATGTGAAACTCATGCTGTTTAAGCCCACTGAGGCAAATTTGTAATTTGTGATATTGGGCTATACAAATAAAATTGATTTGATTTTGATTTTGATTTGATTTGTTTGTCTCGGGTTGGCTCCAACTGCAGCCGAGCAAACCAGTGTTGGAGATTCCTCATGTGTAGCAGCCCCAAGCACACCAGCAAGTGAGCCGCTTTCAGTTAAAACTAGCTCACAACAATACTGATGTTTTTAAAATACACTGGCCATTTAGCAACAAAATGGGCATGCAAAAGCATAGGTTTGTTCCCCCTCATTTACTAACGGAGATGCTTTGCTTTTCCTGCTTCATTGTTCGGGTGTCTGTTTATCACACGTGATGGAATTACAAAGATCATTAAAGCGATAGGAAATTTACCCCTGCTATTTGATTTTCTGTCAACAAAGCCCTGGCTTAGCTCCTCATGTGTCAATGGCCAAGATTAAGCATAGAATTGTGATAGTTGTACTTAAAATAGCAAAGGAAAGAGCTGAACATCCACAACTAAGGGTGATCTCATACCTTAATGAGAACTGCATGCATCATTCATTTGCTCTGTTGTCTTCAAAAGTTCTCTCTAATCTAAACATCTGGTAACTGGCCCCATCCTTTCCCTCGATCCTGTATTTTTTCCTCCGTATGGACATCTTGATTCCCTGGATAAAAAATGAATCATTCAAAGGCATCCACACAGAGTGCAATCCAGCTCGTCACTTTCACTTGCTGTAGCTATTTCCTTTAAAGTCATGGAGGAGTGACACACGGTGTGGGCCTTACAGCTCCACTGTGTAGAACTGTAAGACTCACAAGGTCATGCATGAATGCATGAACATCCAGACACTGTACAAGACAAATTCCTAACACAAAGAGACAGCGTGTCTGTGAGTACAGCCATTCTGTGCCGCAACTCTTAAGTTCAGCCTTGTCACAGTGAAGAGACGCATGCCAGTGGTTAATGGACAGTCCAAGGATTAAGTGCAATGTTAATACCATCTGACCACCTAATTGGGAACTACTCTCATTGTCTGATTTCTTTGATCTTTCCATAGCATCTTGACAGAAAGAGGGAGCTCTATGCATTATTGTTATGGTTGCAGATTATGGAAAAAAAATCTTGATAAAAATCCTTATTGTTACTTCCTAACAATTTTGTCACTTGCAGCATGTACTATGGTACAGTATTATATGAGGATTTAAAGGGAATTACCATAACATTTTTTGTACTGAGAAGAGGGCATTGGGAAGCTATTGCATTCACAGCAATAAGTACTCCTTATTGAAAGTGGCAGAGAGGAGGAAGACAGCTCACTGGAGATAAACAAGAGGCAAAAGCATGACAAGAGCAAATAAAGCTAACATTAACTGTTCCCAGCATATAGGGCTGAAGAACTGAGATCTGACAGTTTGTTTTGGCATTAAGTACAGTGCAAATGATAAAAAAAAACAAATATCAGAAGCACGTTACCTATTTGCAAAAGCTATTTAGAGTATTATATTATTCAAAGGCATTTTTATTATTTTGCTTCTGTCACAAGTACACTATTTGCTGTGACATTGTTTTAGAGCTGGATTGTGCAAGGTGCTCTTATCAGTGTCAAAAATGTGGTATAATGACAAGATGAATGTAAAGGTCACTTACCTCTCAAAATTATAAAAGCTTCAATGTTAAGGTCTCTTAGTGAATTGATGCAGTAAATCAACCATTGTGCCATACATTTAAAAGGAACTACAGAGTTCTGAATGGCAAAGCCGCAGTGGTATTTTAACCTTCTAGATAATTAATGTAAAAAGGGTGCCCAAGAAATGTTCATTTGAATCAACACAAACTCTCGATCAGACCTCTCTTTTGTTCAATATAATAAGGCAGTGTCCCTCCATCTCTGTCCGCCCCTTTTTTCCTCATCCCTCCTTCTATCCCAGTACAGTGCTTCTCAAGAATTAAAGCGATTGATTTTATTATGGCCTCAGTGGAGGAAAGTTCACCATGAATAATGTGCATGTGCATCGTGCTTGTGTGTGTGTGTGTGAATGCATGCATGCATGCATTTGTGTGTGTGTGCACACACACATGTGCTCATACACAAGTCCAGCACGTGACAGACCATTGAGATGGACCCTAGCTTAAAAGTGCTGATACAACTCCTTGGCTAGAGGAGATTGTCTCATCCCATCAAGTGATGCAACAGATTGAATATTGACAATCACCTGCCTGCCAGCCACTGAAACAAGATTGCAAGGGTAACATCCGCAGTACCACCAAGCAATACAGCTTTTATTTTTCATCTTTTGCTAAATTTCCCTGCATAGAAAGACGGGACAATTAAGCGAACATTGCATGTCTGACAACTCTTGGGGAATAGGACACAGGCCTTTTGAATAATTCAAGCCAATTAGCGGTAGGACTTGTTCTTGCCTCCACAGTGTGAAAAGATGCAAAGATCACAATTTTTTATTCATCTTATTCAAAAAATTATCTAAGATGTCCTCAGATACATTTAATTACACTGAAAGCAGGTTAAACTGTCGCCAACAAAGAATAGAGCTGGAATAGAGCTAGATTATAACCTAAAATCTTTAAATATTATTCTTATATAACACTTTGATTATTCTTACCACCTGACTACTGCTGTCTAATGGGACAGACGTAATGAACAGCAATGGGCAGTGCTTGGACCTGGGATGGATCAAGTAGATGCAAACTACATTTATCTTTCAGAGGTTAGCATCCACTCTTTATTTGTTCATTATTACTTTGGGGGAAGTGTATTCTTTACACTATTAACAGTAGTTTGTCCGTGTATGTAAAAGTCTTACAGCATCCTACCACTGGCAATTTTTGACCAAACCTTTACACTAGTCTTTACTTTCTTGTACATCTTTCTACGCATGGCTCAGATAAGTCTCTAGGGAGACTCCATCAAGGAAGACATAAGTACTGTACCACGTCATGTTGGTCTTTGATTAGGATCCTGACCACAAATGCAACCAGACATAGGTGAAGGCAATCATTAGCAACTCTTTAAATAGATCTGGCTTGGGGGGAAGGGAGGGAACTTGATGGTTGTGGGGAATTGCTTTGAGCCCTTGGCATTAATCTGAGTGGACCTACGGGGACTGATTGATTCACCACTGCATCGTACACTAAAGTACCCTGAATAACAGGACAGTGACAAAGATAGTATCATGTGAGGAGATAAGGGTTAATAATTCCCAATGAAGTTTCTTCTTTAGGGATACAGGAGACCTCGGGGTGTGGGGAATTTACAGTGCATGGAATGACTGCACATTTTCAGTAATGTAGCTATACTGAAAAAAGGGGAGAGGTGGGGGTTGTACAATTTACAAAAATGCATTTCGTATGTATGACATGATTCATTTGTTACTTCTCTGATCATATTTCAGTTATGTAGAATTCTTTTAATTTTGATGGATGTAAAATCTAAAAATTTCAGTCATGTTAAGGACGAATGAAGAAGTTAAGTTTTGTTTCGAAACCCCGCCCCCTTCCAACAGCGAAAACGTCTGTATTACCGTCCGCCAAAAGTGCTGAAATGTGCATTTCTTTGTATAATGTTGTTGTATTGTATTCAGTAAATGTGTTAAAAAAAAATTTTTAAATTACCGTCCATCATCTTTTCACTCGTGTTCCGGTCGAGACAAGACTGATGCCCCACTGTGTCTTATTCCGCCGAGGTTGTTTTACGGTCTAGCACTGGGTCACACCAGAATCGCTGTGTAATCTAGCTCTGCTAACAGGTTATGGGCCCAGAGTTACCCAGCGATTTACCACCGAGTGTCTGGTCCTGTTATGGCCTGGCGGCCTGTCCAGGGTGTCTCCCCACCTGCCGCCCAATGACTGCTGGAATAGGCTCCATCATCCCACGACCCTGAGAGCAGGATAAGCGGTTTGGATAATGGATGGGTAAATGCACAAGCATGTCTGATGAGAGTTAGCATGCTATGCTAGCACCATGAGCAGGCGAGCCGCCGAGTCGAGTAGCCGCTGGTCTCAGCTAGTTTTTGACGGAGGTGAAAATAATTATGAACTGTGAGAGACTAATATTTTGGGCCATCTTCGGCTGCAAGGGCTAAAGGACACCATTTTAATTGAGCCAGCCGACGATGAGGAAGCGGAACTGGCAGAAGACGAGGAGAGTAATGCCGAGGCATATGCAGAGCTAATTCCGTTTCTGGAGGATTAGTCTCACAAGCCAGTATCTAAACGCTTCGCTCAACTATTGGTAGGCTGAGATCTCCGATTGTCTGTTATCGCGAGACTACTGGATGATAAAAGCTTGTCGCTGGTCAGGCAAGAAGCAGCGGACAACAGTGATTCATTAAAACCAGCAAAAGCTAAATAAAGCCTCTATCGCAATTATTTACATGGTCTTGAGCTCGGTCTTGAGACCGACAAAACAACAAACAAAACCATGTTTTTAAACAAAATGTGAACATGAAAGAAATACTTTCAATTAACATAAAAAAGTAATGTTTGTTAAACAAATAAGAATTTAATATATTGAACAAAAATATTGTAGCGAATTAGGGGGGGGCAACCACAGGAACTGCCGCAGCCGGGACACGAACCCGTATCGCTAACCGCTCGACTAAAGGGTCCGACCCGTTAGCCAAGGGCATACGTGTCTACTTCTCCATGCACGTTGTAATATATTGTAATGTGCATGGATAAGTAGACATGTTAGCCCTTGGCTAATGGGTCGGACCCTTTAGTCGAGCGGTCAGCGATATCTCCCGCGGTGCAGACGATACGGGTTCACATCCCGGCTATGGCGGGATGCCCCCCTGAATTCGCAACATTGGTGTCAGAAGTGGGATGGTGAGACCGTAAGGCCATCGGAAGCGTATGCGCCCAGAGGAGCGAAGGAGCCGATATGCTTAAGCGCGGGGACACACTTCCCGAAGAAGGGGGCTAGTTTAACGTACATGGATAAGGAGACACGTTGGCTGACGGTCCTGTTACGGGTCTAGATAGATCGATGCCATCGGCTATCCACTAGTTTACCTTAGATACACATGACCCGCGCTCAGGAACATGTTACATCACTTTGAATATACTTGGCTGCACTGAGCAACTCGTGTGTGTGTCATTCTTTATAAGATAGCCTACTGAAACATGGTGCCAGAAGTCGGAGAACTTATTTCTTATTTTACTAGCTCGCATGTTTAAGTTTGTAGGCCTGAGTAGGTCACATGTCGGAGGATTCCGATTCAGAGCAAAGTACTTCTGCTGAAGACGTTGTCACAGAGGAGCTAACGCTAGCATTACCGGCGCCGATAGCATCACATACAATGGCAGCTAACGTGAATATTCCACCACCGTCCCCGATGAGCTTCACAGGCGATTGGAGTGTCAATTGGGACATTTTTCGGGCCGAATATGAAGACTACGTCCTCGTCACGGGCATACTTGGCAAGGACAAGAAAATACAAGCGGCTACTCTAAGAAGTGTGATGGGAAGTGAATGCAGGCATATTTACCGCCACAATCTGAACCTCTCAGAAGATGATCAAGGGGATCCTGACGCCATACTGAGAGAGTTGGGGAAATACTTTAAGCCAGCAAAAAACACAATATACGAGAGGTACATTTTCGGGAGTTGCAAGCAGGAGGAAGGAGAATCGTTTGATACCTTTGTGACGAGACTGAGAGAGAGGGCAGCAACCTGTGAGTATAGACAGTTGAAAGATGAAATGATCCGTGATAAGATAGTCCTGGGAGTTGCAAGCGAGGCCGTTAGGCGCAGGCTGTTGAGAGAGACGGATTTGAACATGGTCACAGCTATTGACATGTGTCGCGCAGCAGAGCAAACTGACATCCGTATGAGAGCAATGGAGTTTGCAACAACACCGCAGCCGGAGGCAGTGCATGCCGTTGCTAGGCAACCCAGACAAAACCAATGGAAACAGAGCAATCCACCCAGAACAGCAGGAGATGCAGGCAATTGCAAATATTGTGGCAGCTCGCATTCAAGGGGCAGAGAGCATTGCCCGGCCTTCGGGAAACAATGTAGGTCATGTGGGACAAGAGAGCATTGCCCGGCCTTCGGGAAACAATGTAGGTCATGTGGGACACTTAATCACTTTTCTAAAGTGTGCTTAAAGAGCAAAAAGGGGCATGCTGAGGGCAAGGTAAACTGTGTGGAATACACAGAAGAACCCCCAGAGCATAGTAATGATGCAGATGATCTGTACATGTTTGAGTCAATCGGCGCAGTGCACACCAAAGGAAAGAAGTGGTTTGTGACTCTGAAACTCCACGACAAGCCACAACAATGTCAGCTGGACTCTGGAGCCACCTGCAATGTAATGGGCTTTCAAGACAAGAAAAGGCTGGTCCCAAACACACCTCTCCGCCCGAGTGACACCAGACTGAAGCTGTATTCGGGGGAAACACTGAGCTCTATGGGCACCTTTGAGACTGACTGTACTGTGAGAGGCCAAACACACAAGCTCTCATTCGAAATAGTGAGGACCAGCCAACATCCTCTTCTGTCAGGCTCCACCTGTGAACGCTTAGGGCTCATGCATTTCACAATTCCAGAGGATGTGCTCAAAATGGAACACACACAACCAGGAGCCCTAACTAAAGAACAGCTTATCAACAGATACAGTGACGTGTTCAACTCCCCTGTGGAATCCGTGCCTGGGGAGGTCCATTTTGACCTTGATCCTAGTGTTGCTGCAGTACAGAGTGCCCCTCGCAATGTCCCAATCGCAATGAAAGCAGCAGTCAAAGCCCAGCTGGACAAGTACGAGGCTGACGGCCACCTTGCGCCTGTCACAGATCCTACAGATTGGATCAGCAACATGGTGATTGTTAAAAAACCGGAGAAGCTGAGAATATGCATTGACCCTAAACCATTGAACAAAGCCCTAAAGCGCTCTCACTACATCATGCCTACCTTGGAGGACATTTTGTATAAATTGCCCAAGGCCAGAGTCTTCACGTTAGTGGACGCTCGGGATGCATTCCTGCAATGCAAACTGGACTATGAGAGTAGCCTCATGACCACGTTCTGGACCCCCTGGGGGAGGAAGCGGTGGCTCAAGCTACCATTTGGAGTATCGGTGGCGCCCGAGGTATATCAGCGCAAGCAGCACGAGCTCCTCGCCGGTCTGAAGGGCGTTGAGCCCATTGCAGACGATATCCTGGTCGTCGGCTGCGGGGACACAGACAAGGAGGCTGGGGACGACCACGACGTCAAGCTTGCGGCGTTGATGGAACGCTGCTGCGAGGTCAAGCTTCGCCTCGGCCTGAAGAAGTTGCAGTTCAAGGTGGGTGAGGTGCAGTTTCATGGCCACATTCTCTCATCTGCTGGACTGAAGCCCGATCCAGAGAAGGTGAGAGCCATTATTGACATGCCGAACCCAACAGATGCCAAGGGCGTGCAGCGTCTCATTGGCTTCGCTAACTATTTAGCCAAGTTCATGCCTCATCTATCTACTGTCTGCGAGCCGTTGCGACGCCTGTTGGACAAGGACACACCCTGGCACTGGCTGCCTAAGCACGAGGCGGCGGTTCATGAGCTTAAGGCGCTGGTGACAGCCATGCCCGTCCTGCGCTACTATGATGTAACTAAGCCAATCGCAATCCAGAGCGACGCCAGCCAGAGCGGTCTCGGTTGTTGTCTCATGCAGGAAGGTCAGCCCATCGCATTTGCCTCGAGGGCTCTTACCCCCACCGAAAAAAACTATGCACAAATTGAGAAGGAGTGTCTCAGCATCGTCTTCGCCTGCCAGAGGTTTCACCATTACCTATATGGCCGCGACCCAATCACAGCAGACGGACCATAAGCCTCTGATCTCTATTTTCAGCAAGCCACTTCTCAATGCGCCCAAGAGACTCCAGAGCATGCTCATGACTCTGCAGAACTACGACCTGAGGGTAATCTACAAACCAGGCCCAGAGATGTTCATAAGCGACACGCTCAGCAGAGCTACGGCTGGATGCTCCGGCAGAGGGACTGCATATCAGCGACACGCTATCTGCTCTCTGCAACAAGAGCAGGAAGACATACAGCACGTGAACCAGGCAGAGTACCTGAATGTGACTAACCAGCGGCTGGAACAGATCAGACGACACACCGACAGAGATGAATGCTTACAGGCACTGAAGAACACTGTTCTCGTGGAATGGCCAGATGTAAAGGAGGAAGCGCCCCTCATCGCTAGGGAGTACTGGCCCTTCAGGGATGAAATCAGTGTGCAGAACGGAGTTCTGTTCCGGGGGCAAAAAGTCATCATCCCAAAGTCACTCCGCCCAGAAACGTTGACGTGCATACATTCAAGTCACATAGGGGGTGATGCATGCTACCGACACGCTCAAGAGACATTGTACTGGCCCAACATGCAGTCAGAGATAAAGGACTTTGTAAGCAGCTGCTCGACCTGCAATGTGTACGCCCACAATCAGCAAAAGGAGACCATGCTCTCTCACGAAGTACCAACCAGGCCATGGCAGGTCTTGAGCATGGACCTATTCAGCTTCAGACAGAAAGACTATCTCCTAATAGTCGACCACTATTCCGATTTTTGGGAGATTGAGCTTCTACCCGACATGTCTGCAGAGACAGTCATCAAGCGATGTAAGGCACAGTTCGCCCGACATGGTCAGCCAGAGAAGGTTATTACAGACAACGGCCCTCAGTTCACAGCTCAGTTCACACGGTTCGCTTCTGAGTGGGAATTTGAGCACGTGACCTCCTCTCTCAGACACCCGAAAGCGAATGGCAAGGCCGAGTCGGCCGTGAAGATTGTAAAAAATCTTCTGCGTAAGGCCGCGCATGATGGTGAAGACCCCTGGAAAGCCGTGCTTCACTGGAGGAATACACCTACGGAAAACATGGGCAGCAGCCCAGCACAACGCCTCATGTCCCGCCGGTTGAAGACGTCCATCCCGGCGGCAAGCAAGCTCCTGGAACCAGCTGTTGTCGTGGGCGTCACTGAAAAGCTGCGCCACAGGAAGCAACTCGCCAAATCCTTCTATGACAGATCTGCCCGTGAATTGCCGGCACTTGAAATTGGGGAAGTCGTACGGATGAAGCCCCTGCCAGGTGATAACACTGGCCGCTGGAGAGTCGGAACTTGTCTCCGCAGGGTTGCGCCGAGGTCTTATCTTGTGGACATTGATGGCTCCCTGTACCGTCGTAACAGGATCGATCTCAGAGTGGCTGAGCCAGCTGCACGAGCCGCGCACGATCCTGTTGAACCCGCTGCGGCACACACACCGGACGGGGATCCAGCTACAGAAACTGTCATTGAGACCCCTCAGGCTGTGTTCGAGCCGAGCCCCATCAGGTCCATGCCCAAGGCGCCATCTACTCCTGTTGGCGCTCCGCGTTCGGATGGACACACTGTCTAAACCTCCACTGAAACTCACTATGTAATCTGAATAATGTTGATGGTTGCTATGTGGGAGAGAGGGGGAAAAGAGGAGAAATGTTATCATACGCTACTGTGGTTATTACACTGGTATGGGATATGAAGAGATTTACTGCTGTTGCACTGTTATTGGTTGTTCGTATATGAAAGTAATTTTATTTTGCACTAACTTCATGTGTATGTGTTTATACTTGGAAAAGGAGGATGTTACGGGTCTAGATAGATCAATGCCATCGGCTATCCACTAGTTTACCTTAGATACACATGACCCGCGCTCAGGAACATGTTACATCACTTTGAATATACTTGGCTGCACTGAGCAACTCGTTTGTGTGTCATTCTTTATAAGATAGCCTACTGAAACAGGTCCCTATCCTTTAGTCGAGCGGTCAGCGATGTCTCCTGCGGTGCGGGCGATATGGGTTCGTATCCCAGCCGCTGCATTTCCAGTGGGTGCCCCCCCATTCCCTGCAATATTATTTTAAATATGTGCAACCGATGTATGTATTTTTATGTAAATCCAGCATACATTTTTTCAGTGGAACATTACATGTTGTTCATATAACATCAATCAATCAAGCTGCATTTTATATAGCGCTTTTCTAGCTGTAACAGCCACTCAAAACGCTTTACAAACAATACAAATACAAAACTTCAAATCCCAATTACTGAAGGTTAGGTGTGGAGTGCCCCAGGCTCAGTGTTGGGACCATATGCTGATTGGATGTTTAACATTGACATTGTAAAAAAAGATGCTTTTAACTTTTCAGTTCTGTTCAATAGCGCTAGCTAGCTCTTTTGAACCATGCATTTAGCTACCCAACAACCCAGAAAAGCCGACACATCAGAAACACCTAAAAATGTTTATCAAGACGATAGAGCACACTCTCATCTTTGTCATTGGCGTATCTGTGAAATCCTGCCTCAAATGAACTGTATGGGCAATAACAAGTGTCAGAGCAAGAGGCTACAAGAGAATGTTGGTGGAGACACAGGAAAAAAAATGTTTTGCCTATTTTCTTACCAATAAGCATTAAAATGTTAACTAAAAAAAAAGAAGCTAAATCTTTAACGCCTTACAACAGCATAGATGCACTCATTAAAGTGGCAATAGACAACTTTTTTGCTTTATCATTATGAAGCAAATGTTGTTTGCACAGTGTAATGGCTATAGAATAATGACACCATCGGCATTTAGACTGGTTCTATAAGCCTCGCTTTCACTATGCAATTCTCTCTGCCACCAGGTATCATCTTGCGGGAAACTGAAGGCTCGAATTACGGCACAAATGAAGTGCGTCAAGCATTGCGCAACCAAAATAAGAAGAGGAAAGCGCTTGTTTTCCCCAGTAGCTATCGGTAGCTATCCCCAGTAGCAGAAATGACGGACAGTGGAACGACCAAAGTATCAAGAGCAAAAGAACGGCAAGAGAAAAAGAAACCCATTGACAAAGGAGGCAAAGAAGGCGAAGAGGGAGAGTGATGGAAATAGAGCGAGCTCGGGTGTTGTGTCTAACCCTGTTTCCCTGTTGAAATCTGTTTCCCCCTAGCCAGACGAAAGAGTTCACATGGAAACAGGTTAACTATCAGTTACGATTAGGTTAAGGTAAGCATTAGGTTAAGCTTAGGGTTAGGTTGAAGTTAGGGTTAGATTGAGGTTAGGTTAAGGGTAGGGTTTAGTTGAGGCAGTGGCGGTTCTAGACCAATTTTACGGGGGGGGGCAGGCTGGGGCGAGTTGTGTTGTCAGAGGGGCACATTCGACCCGGGACAAAAGAGACAACGAGGGCGTTCAAGCTTTCAAAATTTTAAGTTCAGTATATGAAATAATAGTGCACAAACCCCCCCCCCCCAAAAAAACAACATAAAATACCATGATTGGTATTTATTTCAGTAACAGTATTTGTTTCAGTAACTTAGTTACAACATTATTGAATTACAATATTGAAAACAAAATAAAACACATTCCTTTTAGCTTCAGCTCAAGTTACAACACATTATTTGCTGCAACTTCTTTATAAGGCTCAACGAAACAGTAAAAGCTCTACTGTACTAGAGGGTATCTGAATCCCGGTCTGTATTTTCCTTTCTAGAATTTCACATTACACTAACTGTATTCTGCGTTTTTTGTGATTTTTGGCAAACTGATCAACAAATGAGTCAAGATTGAAAGCCTTTGCCTTGCTACACTCAATACTTAGTACACCCAAATTGCCCAATCTGGGTGGACCTGAGGTAAATTTTCACCAGCTTCAGCATAGAAAAACTCCACTCACAAGAAGCAGAACGCACTGGGATCGCGACTGCTATTTTGCAGTCTGAAGAGCTAAAAAAAAAAAAAACAACAAAACACTTCTTTATACGGCTCAATTAAAAGTACCAGCTCTACTGTACTAGGAGGTCTCTGCATCCTAGTCTGTATTTTCCTTTCTAAAATTCGGCTGAACTGATGTAGTTCATCCCCCAAGTCATGAATATCTTAATCATAGAATCGAGCAAATGAAAACACAGCTGTCTCTTACAGAAATGCATCACTTTTGGGGTTTAGAGCTTGGATGCTATTCATTATGTCAGTTTGTCTTTAAAAACCGTCTGTTAAACTAATTCTCAGGATCGTCATCTGTCTCTCCTTCCTGCTCTGTGCCCTCACTTTACTAACAAGTCCTCTGCCTTTCCCTCTGTGGCGCTCTCCACTTCCTCTTTCAACACCTGGATCATCTGGCTCTGTCTCAATGTCTGCCTTATCACTGTCGTTTTTATTTTGGGGGGCAGCGAAATAGGACAATGTCCTTCTATCTCTTCATTTTTATGATAGATATAGTGCAAAAACAATGCAGAGGAATGTAAAACACTTCAACAACCCAGAATATTAATATATTGTTACTGGCTTGCTTGACTTAATTTGTTGTGGTAGCCTTTGCGCTTACATTTCATAACTATATAGCAAAACCGATGGAGACGAATGCATAGCATGCCATCAACTCAGGCTAACCATTTATTAAGAGAGAACATTTCTTCCAAACACTATCGCAAAGCTTACAAATATTAACCCTTTCTCATGTAATTTATTTTTTATGCTATGTAGCGCGCGTTACATTACATGGTTAGTTGTTTTCATTAGCGTTATTAAGCTTCTCATGCTTTTCCGTTAGCATTTGTTATATATTTTTTTATGTTAAGCTACTGCTTTAATGTGTAGTACTGCCGGAGGAACTGTTGACAGGACACCTTCAGCTATAATCATGGTCAATTATTACTCTTTGTATTGTATATTTTTAAGCAACCCAGCCACTGAGGATGCACAAGCCAGTGCATCCTTAGTGCCGGTCCCAAGCCGGCAAACGGATGTGGGACACTATCATTGGAAACGGATGATCCGCTGTGGCGACCCCTAACGGGAGCAGCCGAAAGTAGTAGTAGTAGTATTGTATATTTTTAAGCCATGGCGTTTTAATCTTTTAACATTTTTCCAAAGTCCAGAAAAAGCCCCCTTTTCCCCTGCATGACGTCTCGGCTGTGTACGAGCACTCTACGCGCGGTCATGTTGTGTCTCCGCCACGAGGATCTTTGCTAGGTTAAACAAACGCTTGTTCGTATGAACAAAAATAAAAGGTAAAGGTGAATAAATGACACAAAGATTGTATAAATACATCCATGGTTTCAAGTCCCGTAGTAGTCGTATTATGCATCCATGAAGTCTGATTTCTTTCTTTTTCTTTTTATGAAGTCTGCTTTCATGAACGCGCAGCGCCGGATCCTGAACGCGTTCGCTAGAGGCATGATGGGACCAACGCTACTGGGCGCCAATATTTTTTTTTCCTAAAATGAATCCGGAAAGTTCCCGCCCTCAGGCGCTAGGATTGGCCAGATCTGCCTGTCAGTCAACTTTCCGGATTCAGCCTAGGAAAAAATATTCGCTTACCGTACACATGCAGTTAAATTGGCACAGTTAGCTTGGTTGCAAACCGGATGATCCGCTGTGGCGACCCCTAACGGGAGCAGCCGAAAGTAGCAGTAATAGTAGCTTGGTTGCAAACGTGGCTAATGGCTAACAGTTAGCTAGCAAACGTGGCTAGGCTCAGGGTGGTTGCGCGTTCGCATCGGCCTTGACTAACGGACAGAACTGGCCAATCCTAGCGCCTGAGGGCGGGAACTTTTCGGATTCATCCTAGGAAAAAATACAGTCCTATTGGGCATAGTCAGTGGGCTGCATGTACCCGGAAGTAACCTGGAAGCCAGAAACTTTTCCGGCGTATGCGCCATGCAACAACTCTCATAGGAATGAACAGGCGCCATTTTTTAGATCCAGCATCCTCTACTATAATACATCCATACCATACACGCTAAAGGGTAAATGCAAGCAAACTGTTTGCTGTAGCAGTTTACGCTGGCCGCCAAGTTAATTAGTCAACAACTACATTTCCTGACCGTAAGTCTTACCTTGTAAAAAATGCACAAATAAAATAGTTTTGCTCACCTTCGATTCTCCGTGGTTGTCTCGCAACGTTTAGCTTTGATTCCTGCTTCTGGTCAGAGCTGACAGGTGGTTGGTAGCCTACTTTCATTCACGCTTCACCCAGCCAGTGGCGGTGTACTGCTCTAAGGGATCCGACCAAAACGTTGAGCCACGTTTGTTCCACCTTTGACGGAGCATGGTACAGTGCCATATTGTCGCAAGAAATCGATAATGTTCATATTATTATTATTGTAGACTCTTCGTTCGGAGAGTGGGGGTCCAAGCTCAGTGTGGCCCGTTGGCCCCTCCCCAAAACCGCCTATAGGTTGAGGTTAAGGTTAATCTAGTGTCCCGGTGTTGTATCGAACTCTGGTGACGCACCGTTTGTTTTGGTCCATTAATGTACGCATGGCTCCTGTTCAGATTGGCGTGCTTGCTTCCTATATAGGCTCTTTGGGTCCTCTGTTGACACCAAAAAATAAGTCCAAAGCCAAAAACGTAAGTCGGATATGTCAGTCCATTTATTCTAAACTGTAACAAAGTATTATCTCTCATAATAACTAAAAAAAAAAACACACACACCGTCTTTACCATCGCGGTCAAAAAAACAATAGACCTTCCTGTGCGCACCTGTTTCAATTTAGTCTACACTTAGGTAGATTACCATGCTACCCACAGCGCCACCCAGTAATCATCATAGAAATGGCTCCAACATCTGGCTAGGGGGAAAGAGATCTCGACGGGGAAACCGAGTTCGATTCAACACCCGGGATTTGCGAAGATTCCAAATCGACATTCAGTTGGCATTATTTCTACTGGATCAGTAAATAACACAACCTGCCTACTTACTAATGCAGATGTTTTACTCTGCCTTTATCGTAGCACTGAGATCAGGGTTTCTAGTTCAAATTGGGATTCTTATGGTTGTTTCTTGGTTTGGACAGTAGCCAGACTTCTAATAAATTAAAAGTGATCTGGTGGGCTTTGCGACTGTGGCGCAAACAATAAAAACACTTGGAAACGCTGGGGGGGGGGAGTTGAAAAGTTGTCTACAGCCGTTTTAAGACACATTTGGAGCAGTAGCACCCACCTCATCTCCAACCTCCCAAATATAGTACTACTAAATGTGAGACCGATGGCCCTATTATCATGAATCAAGGAACCCAGCGGAAATTGCAGCCATCCTTGACACCAAAATTACTGCGTGCCACTGGATTGCCAATGATACACTTCCTAATGCACGTCTCCTTCCAGTTCGGTGCATGGCGGTGTTATTGGATGCAGTGCAAGGAGAAAAAAACATCACTGTGTCTAAGGAAAAGACGCTTTGCCAGCCCACAGCCACGATTCGCGTCGTGCGCCTGTATGACAAAAGGGCCCTAAATGTCAGTTTGTGAGTGAGATAGAAGCCAGGTTCATGAGATGTTTCGTATCTAAAAACAAATGTATGACATCACTCTCTCTCTGTCTTGACCTGGTCTGATCTTCCTGCTCTGTAGCTTCTCCACGACTCTGCTGATCCATCTTTTGGTTATGGCAGATTTTTCCTGTGGGCTGGAATAAAACAGACCACAGTGTGGTTGCATTGTCCCAGAAATATGCTTTTGGCAGAGTAGTATGAATCATAGTTTGTGGTGTAACAGTGGTCAAGTGTTCTTTTTTCACTGGTTGAACGTCTAATGTGGAATCTATATTTTGGGGACATATTTTGGATGAGAGTAAAAAAAACAAACAACTCTAAATCATGCAAACAGTTTGAGATGAGGTGTGGGCCAACATTTTTAATATGGTGACAGTAACTTTGATGAAAGCCATTTTTTATGGAAATTTCTGAAAGCTGGAGATCTTTGCCATGGGCAAAGAGTCTCACTGAGGTGAATGGGATGGAAATGAAATGTTGAATTGTGACAGAAAGTCCAGATGTAGGGATATGTTTTTGTACTGTCACCGGCAGATGAAATATTTAGGGTAAATCATCCAGTACAGCTCACGTGCTTCTCAACTGTCAGACACAGAGTTTTAAAACTGTATGAAAAAAGCTGAAAATATTTTGGTATTTATTTGGATGATTCATAGCTCAAGCAGTGGCTCATCATCCAAATGCCCATTTTAATGTTAATCGAACCATAATAATATTGACAATGAAATAATTATAAGTGACTGTATGTTGAAAGATTATCTCCATTTGGCATCACCACCCTGTATGATAGTGTCCCACAATGATAAACCATGTTCATGGGTTCAGAAAGTGTTTCCATTATCAGTACAACAGATCTAAAATGGGACCAGGAACTCAGACTTCATCCCATTTTAGGATGCACCACTAAATATAAATTAGCTGTAAGATAAGATAAGATAAGATAAGAAGGCACTTCACACATAACAACAACCCCCGGAGCATGTGGAGAGGTATTAAAAACATAACGGATTACAAATGTAGCACCCCACACATCACCCATGACAGCGCACTCCCCGACATGCTTAACCAGTTCTTTGCATGCTTTGAAACGCAGCTCAGCAGAGTGAGGGCCCATATGACCCTGCCCAAGGAGGAGCATGCACTCATCCTACAGCACCATCAGGTGAAATTCAGTCTGAGCAGAATCAATATCTCCAAAGCGGCAGGACCAGACAGAGTGTTGGACCGCACACTGAAGACATGCGCTGACCAGCTAACAGGGGTGTTCACCGACATCTTCAATCTCTCCTTATGACAGGCTGTTGTCCCCACCTGCCTTAAATCCACCACCTGTACCCAAGAAGACAGCAGTCAACTGCCTCAATGACTATCATCCAGTTCCGCTGACCCCAATTATTATGAAGTGCTTTGAGAGGATTATACTCTCTCACATCAAGGACATCATCCCCACAGACCTGGACAGCCACCAATTTGCCTATCGGGGGAACAGATCTACGGAGGACACAGTCTCAGTTACACTTCATACAGCCCTGTCCCTCCTGGAGCATCCAAACACATGTCAGGATGCTTTTTATTGACTTCAGCTCCGCTTTCAATATGATAATCCCCCATAAACTGGTACACAAACTCAGCAACCTAGGATTAACCATTTCACTCTGTTTATTGATTATGGACTTCCTCACTCACGGACAACAAAATGTCAGGATAGGTAACCATACATCTTCAACCCTCATCCTGAATACAGGTGTGACGCAGGACTGTGTGCTCAGTCCAGCCCTCTTCACCCTTTTCACCCACGATTGTACCCCCATTCACTCCTCCAGCACTATAGTGAAGTTTGCTGATGGCACCACTATAGTGGGACTCATAACCAACAACGAGGAGACACACTACAGAGAGGAAGTCCAACATCTGGCTGGGTGGTGTTCAGACAATAACCTGGTCCTGAACACCAGTAAAACAAAGGAGATTGTTGTGGATTTTAGGAGATCCAGGAAGACTACCCCACCCTCATTGCACATAAATGGTGAAGAGGTGTATATTGTGGAGAACATCAAATTCCTGGGAATCCACATAGCCAAAGAACTCACATGGTCACTCAACACCTCCCACCTGGTGAAGAAAGCACAACAGAGGCTTTTCTTCCTCAGGAAACTTAAACAAGTCGGTCTCCCCTCTCAGCTGCTGGTCAACTTTTATAGAAGCACAATAGAAAGCATCCTCTGGCAATGTGTCACAGTATGGTATGCCAGCTGCACAGCAGAGAATAGGAAGGACTTGGCCCGGGTGGTAAAGACAGCACAGAGGATTGTGAGAGCTGTGCTCCCGGACCTGGATGCTGTGTATGCTGGCCACCTACAGAGGAAAGCCAGCAACATCAGCAAAGACACAACACACCCAGGTCAGTCTGTTCGTTCCCTTGCCATCGGGCAAAAGATACTGCACCATCAAAACCCGGACTAACAGGCTGAGGAACAGCTTCTTCCCCAGAGCTGTAGCCTCCATCGCTCCCCCTACACACACACACCTGCCTATAGCTGCTGAGGACTAACTGGTACTAAAGCTGCTGCAATATGGACAACTGTGTGCAATAATCCCATGCACTGTTTTGAACTTTAAAAGCCACTGCTATCCTTTATTGTCTTATCATCATTTTTGCTACCTCACTTATTTTTACTACCTCACTTATTTATATTAAATGTTGTTTGTTCTTGTTTTTATCTTTCTTTCTTTTTTAATCATTTACCTTGTCTAGTGTTGCTGGTCTGAGAGTCACCAAACAAAATTCCATTGTGTGTACACAATGACAATAAAGTATATTATCTTAATTTATCTTAGATAAGATAAGATAAGATATACTTTATATATATGTCCCTGAGGTTAAATTTGACTTGCGCAATAGTGTTGCACACAGCTGCAATCAACTTAACATAATACATAACCAACAAAACAGTACAGTAGTACACCAAAGACACAATAATAAATTGTATACAACAAAATAAGAAAGATATGTAAAATATTGCACATGACTTGTGGAAATACATTGTGGTGGCCAATGATACAGAGAAATTGCAAAAAAAAGTCAATGAGACGAGGATCCTTCAAAATAAGACGTACTGATGTATCAACAAAGTCTGAGTCGGTCTGCAGAGCAACTGGAGTTCAAACAAAAGCCATTCCCTTTGTATACCATTATGTTTAGATCTTTTCACAGGTTTCCCTCTGCCCCTTGCCACTCCTTCTGGCAGTGATGATCATAACACATAAGGAGCACACCTTGGAGCATCCTTGCATATCTATGCAAGGATGTCTGACATTCCAATGGTCGTTTCAACATTTCAATGGTTACGCTGACATTTTGGTTCTCACTTATCCTGCCTTTGAGCATAAACAACTTCATCTTCTAATAACTTTGTGTCCTCGTTATATGGCCTTGTGCTTCTTGCCACAATTGCTTGTCACTCTAATCACATGAAATGACAGATAAACACATGTGCCCTTATATGTAATACCATAACATAAACATTATAAAAATTAAGAATTAAATTAAAAAAACATAAAATCATAATTCATAATACATAGAACTAAAAGCAACACTGCCTACTCACTTATGAGACACTACATAAGTAAAGATTGAACTGGGTTTTTTTTTTTAGTAGTGTTATAGAAGTCGGGAGGAAAGAAAGCTTAATGTGGTTGTTTTTACATTTGCTGGTTCTGTAATGTCTACCTGAAGGAAATAGTTCATATTCAGAATCTACAATGTGTGAAAGGTCCCTCAGAATTCTGTGTGCATGTCTGACAACAGTTCTCTCATAGGTAGTGTGAAGGGTTCTTTCTTCTCTATCACTTTCATTGCCGTTTTCACCATGTTGTCAATTCTCGAATTTAACTGGGTAAGGGTGTCGTGGTGCCATACCATATCTAATGATGCTTTCCGGCACAGCAGGATCTTGGTTCCCACACCAAACACTGTGAGTCTGTGGAGAAATTGAAGTGATGAACATCCCCAACCAGTAGAAGAGAATACTCATGAGAAGCAATATACAGTGTATCCGGAAAGTATTCACACCCCTTCACTTTCCCCACATTTTGTTATGTTACAGCCTTATTCCAAAATGGATTAAATTCCTTTTTTTCTCATCAATCTACACACAATACCCCATAATGACAAAGAGAAAAAGGTTTTGTGGAAATTTTTGCAGATTTATTAAAAATAAAAAGTGGAAATATTGCATGTACATAAGTATTCACACCCTTTACTCAGTACTTGGTTGAGGCACCCTTGGCAGCGATTACAGCCTCAAGTGTTCTTGGGTATGACGCTACAAGCTTGGCACACTTATATTTGGGGTATTTCTCCCATTCTTCTCCGCAGATCCTTTCGAGCTCTGTAAGGTTAGATGGGGAGCGTCGCTGCACAGCTATTTTCAGGTCTTTCCAGAGATGTTCAATGGGGTTCAAGTCTGGGCTCTGGCTGGGCCACTTCACAGACTTGTCCTGAAGCCACTCCTTCCTTGTCTTGGCTGTGTGCCTAGGGTCGTTGTCGTGTTGAAAGGTAAACCTTCGCCCCAGTCTGAGGTCCTGAGCGCTCTGGAGCAGGTTTTCATCAAGGATCTCTCTGTACTTTGCTCCATTCATCTTTCCCTCGATCCTGACTAGTCTCCCAGTTCCTGCCGCTGAAAAATATCCCCACAGCATGATGCTGCCACCACCATGCTTCACTGTAGGGATGGTATTAGCAAGGTGATGAGAGGTGCCTGGTTTCCTCCAGATGTGACATTTGGCATTCAGGTCAGAGAGTTCAATCTTGGTTTCATCAGACCAGAGAATCTTGTTTCTCATGGTCTGAGAGCCCTTTAGGTGCTTTCTGGCAAACTCCAAGCGGGCTGTCATGTGCCTTTTACTGAGCAGAGGCTTCCGTCTGGCCACGCTACCATAAAGGCCTGATTGGTGGAGTGCTGCAGAGATGGTTGTCCTTCTGGAAGGTTCTGCCATCTCCACAGAGGAACGCTGGAGCTCTGTCAGAGTGACCATCTGGTTCTTGGTCACCTCCCTGACCAAGGCCCTTCTCCCCCGATTGCTCAGTTTGGCTGGGCTGCCAGCTCGAGGAAGGGTCTGCGTGGATCCAAACTTCTTTCATTTACGAATGATGGAGACCACTGTGCTCTTCAGGACCTTCAAAGCTGTAGAAATTTTTTTGTACCCTTCCCCAGATCTGTGCCTTGATACAATCCTGTCTCGGAGGTCCACAGACAATTCCTTTGACTTCATGGCTTGGTTTCTGCTCTGACATGCACTGTCAACAGTGGGACCTTATATAGACAAGTGTGTGCCTTTCGATATCATGTCCAATCAATTCAATTTACTACGGGTGGACTCCAATCAAGATGTAGAAACATCTCAAGGATGATGAGTAGAAACAGGATGAACCTGAGCTCAATTTTGAGTGTCATAGCAAAGGGTGTGATTACTTATGTACATGCAATATTTCAGATTTTTATTTTTAATAAATTTGCAAAAATTTCTACAAAACCTTTTCACTTTGTCATTATGGGGTATTGTATGTAGATTGATAAAAAAGGAATTTAATCCATTTTGGAATAAGGCTGTAACATAACAAAATGTGGGGGAAAGTGAAGGGGTGTGAATACTTTCCGGATGTACTGTATATCAACCACCATCTTTAAATATTGTAGCGAATTCGGGGTACAACGCAACCACAGGAACTGCCGCGGCCGGGATACAATATCTAAGAACAAGGGGGCTTTTAAATCAACAAGAATTGTAATTGAATTCTGAACAAGTCATAAAAAAACAACCATATCATTGACGACTGACAAATCAGTATTTGATTGGAGGAAGAAACTCAACAGGAGCATTTATAAACAAACAGTATGCAAGCCATTTATATGTTAACCACAACATTTAGTATGTCCATGCTTTACTCAATTGATCCTGAAGCTGACTGCTCAATTGTGATGATGTTGGAGGATAAGCAACAAAATAAAGATTGGTATTCATAACAAGATGGACATGGCAGAGTCTTAAAATGGAAAATGGCTATCTCCTGAGCAAAGGCATGAATAACTCCAAACGACCTTTTGTAACAAATACAAAATTTTGTGGCCCTGTGATGGCCTGGCGGCCTGTCCAGGGTGTCTCCCAGCCTGTCGCCCAATGACTGTTGGGATAGGCTCCAGCATCCCTGTGACCCTGAGAACAGGATAAGCAGTTTGGATAATGGATGGATGGACAAAATTTTATTATCTAATTTATGATGAAATGGATTTTAGTGTTATAGTCAAAATTCACAGTAGTGATAAAGATTTTGTGTGCAAAATCTAACCCCTATATGGACAAATGTCTTTTTAAATACATTTTCATCTGAAAATTTTAGACAAGGTCACCTATTTATTTTTTTTTATCTTTAGAACCAGCACAATACCTGAAACTGGTATTAAAAGGAAAATCCTGGTTTTGTATAGCTGGGGGCCTTATTACCATCACAGTCACAAAAGTGACACAAGGCAAGGCAGTTTCTTTTGCCCCCACCCCCATTTCCCTTGTTTTCCTCCAACCAACCCAACCCACTCCACCCCACCCTCTAACCCCTGACACAATGAACCAAGGCAGTGTACATAGACCAAAAAAAATTTAAAAAAAATACAGTAAACCACATTCACAGGGAAGAAAAAATAAATAAATAATTCATCTTGTCCGCATCCGCCTGCTACCCGGGAATCCCATTAACATTATAGACATAAAACAAACAGCTTTCGGACACAAAGAAATTAGATAATTAGGCTAATTTACAGCGGTCCATCTGACAATACAGTGGTATGTTGCTTTGTTGGTTATGTATTGTTTTAAGTTGACTGCAGCTGTGTGTAGCACTATTGCCCATGGTTCGAATTATGGGGGGGGATTGGGGAGATCTGACCCCCTAATTAAGACTTGGACCCCCCCCCCCAAAAAAAGAGGTGAAAAAACAGGTCAGTGGCGTCGAAACATTTATATATCTTTCTTACTTGGAATCGTACATATTAAAATATATTTCCCATATGCTTGCCTGGATCTTGTAATATGATTTCAGACACCCCTTGTTATGTTAGGTTATGTTATGTTCTAGTTATGTAACAATACCCGAGTGGAGAGTGGCTATACTCACAATAACGATACGGAGTCAAGGCTGAAAGTTTCACGGGTCTTCATTGTCTAATGATGTGTCATTCACAGGCATAAGCAATCCAACCACAATGTGCTTCATCAACAGTCCAATTTAGTAGAGCACCGAGTGCTCATTCAAATACACCACATCCCCCTTTTCTAGATTAGGATGTGGTTCATACATTCCATTAGGTTTACATTTAGCATATTTAACAATAAACATCACTAACAAATCTTTGTTGTTTTTCATTTGAACTCATTTGTGCATTTACTCATACACACTAGACAAAATAAAATGCAATATTGTAATGTAACAAAACAGCACATTACCATGAACACACATTACACCGTAAACAATGACATATCTTTCCTTCTTTTTAGGGGTCCAAGGAGCGACAGCTGTGGAAACTCTTGTTTTGCGAAGGATTATTATTCATTATTATTTTTTTTGTTTCCGCAGGGCACCACAGTAAGCGAATTTACGTTTTGGGTCATATTTCGGGCTCTGTATGGAATTTTTGAGAAAATCTTTTTTTCCCCCTCTAATTCTTTGGAAGCTCCCGAATCCAACGCACCCATTCGCCAATTTTCGCCATTTTCAAAAAACCGGAAGTGCAATTAAAATGAACTAGTCTGAGGCTATTCATCCGATTCGCATGAAATTTGGTATGCGAATAAAAAGTTGTTAAAATAATTCTGATATGCCTTTCCGTTTCGAAGTTGCATGTCAATCAAAATTTAAGGTGCGATTTTATCGCCTATATCTAGTGATGTGATTGACCAAACTTACCGAAACTTGTCACGCACAATCATCACAGCATTATTTGGAAGTACGACAAATTTTGTGAAATGTCGTCCATAGGGGCGCTACAACTGATATGTCGTGTTCCTATTGACATCTTCTGCCTTCCCGCTCGCTGTTGCACGGGACAGTGTGTCAGCGATATACGTACATGTGCTTGCCTGGTGTGTATGTGATGTTCAGATCATACCTTTGCAGTTGTAGGAGCATTTGCTGCAGTCGTACTGGTGCTTTGTTCAGTGGCTTCTGCCCAGTGATCTACAGAGGCTTGAGGTCTGACTGGACCGTCACTGTCTTGCCGTAGATGTATTGATGAAACCTTTTGGCTGCGAAGAGTATGGTGAGTAGTTCTTCCTCTATTTGAGCGTATCTTTCTTTGATTAGTCTCAGTGAGTGCTCATGATGCATAGCACAGAGGTTGACTTTCTTGCAGAAGACACGCTCCCAATCCGTCTTTCGATAAATCTGTCTGTATTGTCAGCAGCTTCTTGTAGTCATAGAACCTCAGTACAGGTACTTGTGTGAGTGTAGCGTTCAGATCTCCATTGCTGTTCTGTGATGTGGGCTCCGCTGCCACATAGCGTCCTTCCTGAGTAGCTGTCTGAGAGGCGCTGTCAACAAGGTTTCGTTTGGGATGTATCGTTCTAAGTACTTTGTCATTCCAAACAGTCGTTACAGGCCTTGTTTGTCCTCTGGGGGTTCATGTAGTTGATTGCTTTCACCTTTGCATCATTAGCTCTCAGCCCCTCTGGCGTGATGATGTGTCCCATGTATCTGACTGTGTTGACCTTGAACTGGATCTTGTGTCTGTTGAACTTCACATTGACTGCTTTTGCCCTCTCTATTACCTTGTGTAGGATCTCAGTGTGTTCCTGGTCTGATGATGTGGCGATGATCATGTCGTCGGCGATTATGTGTACACCCTGTATGTCACCAAAGGCCTCACAGTTCTTCTGCTGGAACACCTCACTCGCAGACTTGATGCTGAATGGGAGTCTTAGGAAATGGAACCGGCCTCATGGTGTATTGAAGGTGCATAGTTTCGAAGATGGCTCATCCAGCTTGATCTGCCAGTATCCATCTTTCTTGTCGAGGATGGTTAAGACGGATTTTCCTGCCAGCTTGCTGCACACATCTTCTGGGGTGGGAATGAAGTAGTGCTGACCTTTTACAGCTTCGTTCAGGTCACGAGGGTCCAAGCAAACTCTCAGTGTACCGTTCTTCTTCTCTGTGATGAACAGACTGTTCACCCACTCAACATCTCTTTTCTCGAGGTCTTGTAGTGTGTCTTTCAGTTTGTCAATGACAGAGAAAGGAATGTTTCTGCAACTATGGACTACAGGCATAACAGATGGATCAACATATATGTGATGGACTCCTGGAAATTCACCCAGCTCTGTGAAGGCTGCTGGATACATCTCAACCAACTCCTCTTTGGTGGCTGGAGACTTTGTGGTGAACGCCTCAATACTCTTCACCAGCTGAAGATCTTCACATGCTTCTCTGCCTATGATCGGTGTGTGTCTGACTCGATATATAGAACTGCAGTGTAGCTGTGGCTTTGGTGGTCTTGCATTTCAGTGACACAACACCATTTGGGGTCAGGCAAGCACTACCAAATGCAAGTAACACTGTCAATGTAGGCTGTAGCTGAATGGAACCTGGCATCTGCCGGACAATGGACAGAGGTAGCAGGTTTGCTTCAGCGCCTGTGTCAAGCTTGAATTTTACTGCTACACTTCTGATGCTACTTGTTGTAACCACCCATTGTTCTTCGTTTAGTCTACTGCACACACTCCAGCACTTGCTACTGTTCCTATGTACAAGGAATCCATTTCACTCTCTGTTGTTTACAGTCTTTGTTCTAAACTTATATATTTATATGGCTCTATGCAGTAGCATACTGTGGGGTCTGGCAGTGGGCCTTCAACGGCGCAATGATACTGTAATCAGCCAAATTTTTGGGGTATTTTTTAATTTTTTAATATTTGAACAGCTCCAAGATGGAACTCTAACACACACACACACACACACACACACACACACACACACACACACACACACACACACACACACACACACACCGCCAGTAACTCAGTGCCTCAAGATCCACCAAAATCAAATCTATTGGATATCAAATAGCATTAGTCTCTCTCCATACTTGGAAAACAATGAAAATGCACATGACATGCTCTCCACTTCTGGCCTACAACATCACCATGGATGGCGCTAGCAAGCAGCGTCATAAAGCCTCTTTACAAACTGACCAGATCAAGTCAAAACAATTCATGAACAAAGAATACAAATTACGATAAAATCAACCTTAACATGCAGAGTATGCCATGAGCGAAGTTGCAATACAATCATATGCAAAATATGCCAAACCTTATGCCATAATATTGACTATAGTAGGCCTAAAGTTACATGAACAAAGTGTGGTATTAACCAGCTATGAAGTGCCATCACAATATGTAAAATGAATACGCCAGCTTTGATTTGGAGTAAAATAAAACTAGGCAGCTTTCCGTATTAGGCTACTTGAATATAAAGTCCATCCGTCAGTCCTTCTCTGTGAAGTGGGCAATGGCAGCATCATGCAGTTTGTCCTTGGATTTACGTTCCATCAGAAGGCCTTTTTCTATGGACATCAGTACCAAATCTCCCAGTCGATCTTGTCCCGTTGTGTTTCTGGTGTGCATCTTGATGCGCTTCAGGGCCAAGAAAAACTGCTCCACTGAAGAGTTAGATGGTCAACACCAGACAGGTGAGGTGATTAAGCATAGGTGAGACAAGAGCGGGAGTTGGCCTTCCATTTCCTTTTCCCCAAAACTTGTTGCTTTTTCCCGAAAGCACATCTTGAGAAGGGTAACGCTAACAAGCTAGCTACAACATCGCTCTCGTCTTCCACCTTAACCATACTTCGTTTTTAACTTCTTTCTCTACTAAAATAAACTTCATCGCACTCGTCTGATACATAGACTAATGTCAGTGATGTGCGGTTCGATTGGTGTAAGTGAACCAGTAGATTTGGATCGCCAATGTGAAAGAGCCGGTCAATCACCAGTAATGACTCTTCAGCATCCGCATATCATTATTTTTTGAGTGAGCCCTCGTCTGGATGGGTCTGGACATCTAGAACAGTGTTTCCCAACCCAGTCCTCAAGGAACACCTATCCTGCAGATTTTCTTTGCAACCCTGAATAGGTACCTGTTTGTAGTTATTCAACCAATCAACAATGAATTGTGTCAGATATTGCACACCTTGCATAATTAAGTGCTGTGAGATGATTGGTTGAGTAAGTACAAGCAGGGCTACCTATGCAGGGTTACGATGAAAATCTGCAGGATAGGGGTTCCTTGAGGACTGGGTTGGGAAACACTGTTCTAGAAGTCCTACGGAGATTTTTTTTTGTCCCACCCACTACAACAGGAAAATATGATTAGCTGATTCACCTGTCACTTTCTAAATAAACACACAAGCACAAGGACTTCTAGCAGTCCTAACCAATGAGGGAGCCACCCAGCTAACCCAGAGTGGTTGAAAAATTGAGTGGCAACACTCCCATAGGCTCCCATTGTAAAAAATGGCGGAGACTTTTCCGGCCAGCTTCTGGGTTATGGGGACCATGAATAGTTCCAAACATTGCTATTCACAGCATTGATTTCCATTGCGTATCAAGCCATTTCAGCTGTAAGTTGATAAGTTAGGAGGTAAGATTTTTGATAATTCACTCCATTTACTGCATTACCTGTCATTAGTATAGTTAATATTGTTATTTTCATGTGTGCTCATCATTAGCTGTTGCATATTTTAACTTAATTATTGTTAACGTAATGACCGAACTAGGTCAGCTACTGGGCTAGCATGTTTGACGAATTTCTGTCAAATCAGTTTTTAATACTTCAAGGAATGAAGGTTACGTTAAGTAGGAATGTAGGTTTATGATTACAGGTTGTTAATGATTACAGGTTGTTAATACATCTGAATGAAATTATTGTATGACTAAAATGTATGGACAAGTAGGACTTTGGCTATCTAATACTTGCTACTTAGCTCGCTAGTTTTAGACAAACTATGAGGAAAATCCTACACTATATATATAACTTATTTAATCCAGTCATTTCCATTGGGGAACATTATATATTACGGTGTTCTGGTTATCAACCGGTCTGTGATGGCAGTTTGCTTTACTGCTACCATATATCGTTACACGTGAATAAAATTAATGTTACTATATTTGGCTAACCTGTTATTAATTTGTTAGCTCGCTAGTGTAGTTTTAAGTTGCCTTGAAATGGATCTCGTGAGCTCGTGATCAGGACATGCCCAGTCGTGTACAGAACTCGTGAACTCTGCGCTCTCAGTAAATTTGCACTTTCGAGGTTTTTAATAGCGGTAGGGCGTTCAGCTGGTGAACAAGGTAAACACACCGTTATGACAACAGCAGGAGAAGGTAGGAGGTAAACTGAGAATGTGTTCTTTCTGGAATACATTTCATTACCATCTTTTTCCTAATTAATTTGTGGTGAACATTGCATATGTTGAGAGAGGTTGCCATGGTAATTGTGTATTATTTAGTGGCCATTTTTTGTGAGTGCGCAGGGTTATTTACTCTGATATATATTGTATGGATAACTAAAAAGGACAGATTGCCCAGGTTATGACCGAGTTGTAAATGCCACTGCTCAGTTCACACTCTACAATATACGAAAAATCAGACCTCATCTGACACAATATGCCACACAACTTGTGCAGGCTCGGATAATTACTTTATCTATCAAATACACTGTCAAAAGTTTGTGGTTCTTCTCACAGAGCGCTACAATGCATTCATTTGTTGTTTCTGCAACAGCAGAGCAGCTTGAGCAGAGGACACAATATAGCTTCACTGTTTGCTTATAGTTCATTAATTAGGCATATATCTTGTCATAAAACAAACAAACCAAACAGGCCTTGAAAACAACTCTTTATGTCTATAGGCAGCACCCTAAAAAAAATCAGGGAAGCTTGCCCTTTATTCAGTTAGCGAAGTCTTTTTACGGTAAGTATGTGAAAGTCAAGGATCATATCAGGATAATATCAGGGATGTGTGGTGGAGCTAGGGTTACCACCTTTGTCCCGTCAAAAAACTGGACACCAACACACTGAATGCCCACTCGCTAACACATTCCAACATCAAATGTTTGACAGATATTTGACAGTGCAAGTAAGTGATGTACAGTGCAAGTAGATCGAACCCAATAACATAATTGATGGATAGCGTATGTCTAAAACCGTTGATATTATCAACAGGAATGTAAAGGGAGGTTGACTGATGGTTAAAATAAAGCCGACTACTACAGGAAACTTGGTTATGTAATGTGTGCTAACATAGTGTATGCTAATATGAACGAACGAACTTTTCCTTCCAAAAAATACATCTGATATAAGTAACTTATGAAGTTGTCACTCTGCCACTCACATACCAAATTAACATTAAAGTATATGCAATAAATGTAAAAGCAGTTAAAAGTACAAAGAAATGGTTTCATGTTTCATATTTTAGTATTTACCGTTTAATATCGCACTCGCTGCAGTCTGTCCCATAGGAGAACTTGACAGCGCGGGGATTGTTTGGAACTATTGACGTGTACATGAACCACGTGATCGCAGGGCGGCGAGCTCGATCAGTGTCGTAACTCTCAACGGCTCTGAGCTAACCCTTTCTCTGCCCAGAGACAACAACAAAATCCGATTGGATAACTCGATTTCCATGGTTTCAGGACAGTAACCCTTTCATTACTGACGCAAACTTGATAGAAACTAGGGCTAAAATTAGAATTACAAGAGAGAATTATTATTAAATGAGCTTTTAAATATATCATTTAAAATGCTGATATGTTGGGCCTTCTGTGAAGTCCTAGAAGTCCCTAAGGGTTCCCCTCTGGCTCTGTGTAGCGATAGGTTTTTTTCACGTAGTAGTTTTTCTTTTAGAAGCGGGTTCATTATGCTAAATACTAGCTTGTCTCTCAGCATATCATTTTCACTTCTGTCACAGCTCCGTGATGAATCTGTCCACAGAAGTCCCTTCTGTCATCGGATGTGACCAGAATTGGTACCGCTCGAACACAAACAAATTTTGTGGGCTGCAGTAGCTTCGGAACGCTGTGAGAATGTCCTCCATCGTCTCATTTTCTTCATCAACTAGGCTAACGGTGAGTGTGTTGTACACGTCCAACGGTTCTTTGCCGATGGTGTGAAGCAGAATGGCGATTTTAACCTCTTCATCTTTGTCAAAAGCTCTCGATTCAGCCATGTACAAAAACGCTGTTGCTATCTGCGCCAGTTTTCTGCTTGGGCTGCCGGTAAGTATTAGCTGTGACCGGTGGCTTGAACTGCTCCATCTTTCGGCTAGCCATTAGCGCGCGACGTCAGTTAGCTAGCCTTCTGTTAACTTGTCTGACAGGACACTTTACTCCGTTTTATGACACCATGTCATGTCATGTCATGTAAAGATACCCGAGTGGAGGGTGGCTATACTCACAATAACGATACGGAGTCAAAGCTAAAAGTTCTCATACACACACCCCTAAAGTGGACCATACCATTTCTTAACCTTGACGTTAGTTGAACGGCTGTCCCGCCTGCCTGGCTCATCATTCCCATGCAATGGTGCGCGTCCTCATCACGTGCATCACACAAGCCAGTGGAGACGCTGTAGGTTAATGTAAATAGCTAGCCACTTTCTTACCTTCACAGTTTCTACATTACTGTTGTAAACTGCTAAAAAGACTCACTGGCCCATTGGCCAGAGGGTTGGCCCCTTTGGTCGAGCGGTTAGCGATGTCGCCTCGTGGTGCAGTACAACCTTGTTTCGAATCCAGCAACGGTGGAAATATGCTTGGTTACACTGTCTACGGATGAAGGCTAGCTAGTTTCTAACTTTTGCCTTACAGTTTAGCAAAGTAACGTTAATTAGCTAAAGCAAATGTTTGCCTTACCTAACATTAGCTAACTAATGTTAGCTAGCTGATAGTGCAGCCTTTCATTTCCAATGTTGGCTAAATAGCTAGCTGGCTCTGTCTATGGATTGGCATTTTATTACCAATATAAAATATACACTCACCGGCCACTTTATTAGGCACACCTGTCCAACTGCTCGTTAACGCAAATTTCTAATCAGCCAATCACATGGCAGCAACTCAATGCATTTAGGCATGTAGACATGGTCAAGACGATCTGCTGCAGTTCAAACCGAGCATCAGAATGGGGAAGAAAGTTGATTTAAGTGACTTTGAACGTGGCATGGTTGTTGGTGCCAGACGGGCTGGTCTGAGTATTTCAGAAACTGCTGATCTACTGGGATTTTCACGCACAACCATCTCTAGGGTTTACAGAGAATGGTCCGAAAAAGAGAAAATATCCAGTGAGCGGCAGTTCTGTGGGCGAAAATGCCTTGTTGATGCCAGAGGTCAGAGGAGAATGGCCAGACTGGTTCGAGCTGATAGAAAGGCAACAGTAACTCAAATAACCACTCATTACAACCGAGGTATGCAGAAGAGCATCTCTGAACGCACAACACGTCAAACCTTGAGGCAGATGGGCTACAGCAGCAGAAGACCACACCGGGTGCCACTCCTGTCAGCTAAGAACAGGAAACTGAGGCTACAATTCGCACAGGCTCACCAAAATTGGACAATAGAAGATTGGAAAAACGTTGCCTGGTCTGATGAGTCTCGATTTCTGCTGCGACATTCGGATGGTAGGGTCAGAATTTGGCGTCAACAACATGAAAGCATGGATCCATCCTGCCTTGTATCAACGGTTCAGGCTGGTGGTGGTGGTGTAATGGTGTGGAGGATATTTTCTTGGCACACTTTGGGCCCCTTAGTACCAATTGAGCATCGTGTCAACGCCACAGCCTACCTGAGTATTGTTGCTGACCATGTCCACCCCTTAATGACCACAGTGTTCCCATCTTCTCATGGCAACTTCCAGCAGGATAACACGCCATGTCATAAAGCTCGAATCATCTCAGACTGGTTTCTTGAACATGGCAATGAGTTCACTGTACTCAAATGGCCTCCACAGTCACCAGATCTCAATCCAATAGAGCACCTTTGGGATGTGGTGGACCGGGAGATTCGCATCATGGATGTGCAGCCGACAAATCTGCAGCAACTGCGTGATGCTATCATGTCAATATGGACCAAACTCTCTGAGGAATGTTTCCAGTACCTTGTTGAATCTATGCCACGAAGGATTAAGGCAGTTCTGAAGGCAAAAGGGGGTCCAACCTAGTACTAGCAAGGTGTACCTAATAAAGTGGCCAGTGAGTGTAATATATTGTTCATGGCTCAGGAGGTAGAGCAGGTCATCTGGTAATCAGAAGATCACTGATTCAATCCCCGGCTCCTCCAAAGAGCGTGTCGAAGTGTCCTTGAGCAAGACACTGAACCCCTAACTGCTCCTGATGACCAGGCTGGCACCTTGCATTGGCAGCCTCCTCCATCAGTGTATTCATGTGTGTGTGTGAATGGGTGAACGTGAGGCATACATTGTAAAGCACTTTGAGTGATCAGTAGACTAGAAAAGCACTGTAAAAATGCAGATCATTTACCATTTAATGTTAGCTAACACTGGTGCGCAGTCATGAGCAGCAAGACAGTGGAGGATTACTTGTTGTAGAGTTATGTTTGTAGAGTATAGCTATAGTTTATTATTTAATTTTAATAATCTTATGTGTGGCGATGGTGGTTTAGTTAGTCTTGTCTTTTTTATATTAGCTATTATAATAAGCACCCCTTTGTTTTCACTCAGGAATGCAGGAGTTTTACCTGGTGGGTAATTGAACAATATTAAAATCAATGTGTGTTGAAGGCTGAGTAATTGTATTAGTTCAAATGTGTGACTACTTAATTGAACTCAGATTAGATTTCCTTCACAGAATCAACAAGAGCAAAAGGAGAAGAGATATGCGGCACTTGTTTGTGCTTAAAAAAAGCTGAAACTTGTAAGAATTATGCAGCCTTGCAACATGCAGCATGGCAACACCCATGGGCGCAAGCCCATGAATACTGGAATGGCATCCAGCCTTTACCTGTTCACCTGTCCATAGGATTAGTGGCTGTGTCAGGAAGGGCATCTGACGTAAAATTTTGCCAAATCATTATGCGGATTGACAACACCATACCAGATCGGTCTAGGCTCCATACTGGATCGGTCAGGGCCCGGGTTAACAATGATCCCCATTCGTACTGTACCAATGGAAACTATAAATTCCGCTGTGGCGACCCCAGAGAAACAGGAAACAAGCTGAAAGAAGAAGAAGATAATGTAGCCTGTATGTTCTGTAGATGTCATATAGGCTTAATACTTCATAGGCTAGTATGGGTGATGTTAAGTTTTACATTTATATGCTGTTGTATTAAGGAAGCAGAGGGAGGTCAGAATAACCGTCAGCAGGCAGGAGGAGGTCAGGAAGACAGTGAACATACAGGACCTAGTAGCAAAGAGGTGAGTTACAAAGGAGACTGTACTTAAAGAGGTATGCCATCATACCAGATATTTAGACAAATATTGCTTTCAGAAACTGGTGGGATGCACAACAATCATAGCCTACTGTTCTCAACTAATATATTAGGGACTTTTAATAAAGTGGTGGCTACTGATAGTAAAGAAAGTTCTGGTACAGCATTGTGTGGGTGGTCTACTGTTTTGTGTGTTTGTGTGTGTGGGTCTGACTTGCTGGCAGTTTTTCTGTAGAATACTTTGTTGGTGACCCCTGACTACAAAAGTTGTTGTGTGGTGTGTGCTCCATGAGCTGGTATAATGGGTTTGATTTATCATCGTCTACAGATTGTAGACATTATGTTAAATAAGCAAGATACTATAAGGATTGTAAGACTTCAGTTCACTGAAGCATGCACCTGTGCTGTACTGGGTTCCCTTTATGCCCTGGAGAAAAAAAAGTTGACCCCCCCCCCCCCGATTGTCATTGTTTAATTCACACTCTGCTATTGCCCAAGGCAAATTTCCCCTCAGGGACAATAAAATATATCTTATCTTAATTTCCTCCATCATCCATTATGATATCCACAGATAGCCAAGAGTATACATAAAATGTATGTACATATATGAAGTAACCAAATAATGTACATATATAATATTTTAAACAAGTAAGCAAGCAAGCAAATACATGAAAACATAACTGAAAAAGACATCCATCCATCCATTATCGAAACCGCTTATCCAGCTCTCAGGGATGCTGGAGCCTATCCCAGCAGTCATTGGGTGGCAGGCAGGAAGATACCCCGACAGGCCACCAGACAAATCACAGGGCCCCCCCCCACACACCTTGGGACAATTTAGTATGGCTAATTCACCTGACCTACATGTCATTGGACTGTGAGAAGAAACCGGAGCACCTGGAGGAAACCCACGCAGACACGGGGAGAACATGCAAACTCCACACAGAGGATGATGCAGGATGACCCCCAAGGTTGGACTACCCTGGGGCTCGAACCCAGGACCATCTAGCTGTGAGGCGACCACACTAACCACTGCGCCACCATGCTGCCCCTGAAATACACAATGAACCACACATATTTATAATACTAATTTTCTCTAGTAGTGTTGACCAGCAAATACTATTTTGTGTTTTGGCATAATGCAATCATGATGTAGAAAGCTCCAGCTGTGTGATATCCCGGTAAGAACAGAGCTATTCCCTTACTGACAGTGCATGTTGTGGTTTCCAATGACAAGCTCTCATCCTGTTTGCGGCTGTGAGACCAGCTAACAAGAGGTGTCTTATCATTTGTAGTTTCCTCCAAAGAGGTGGTGTCATTAAGTAATAGCAGAGACTGTGAGTGAGAGATGGAAGTCACAGTAATATTTCATATAATACTTGAGATATTTTCCCCAAATTTATCCACCAGTAACATTTGAGGAACAATTATACTACAGTCCAAACAAAATGTGCCATGTTTTTTTTAATCTCACTAAATTCAGCGACGGTGTGAGCCTTGATCCATTCACTGTGCCTCATAAAATTTCAGATTCATCCAGATGTATTTTAGCTGACATAAACTGCGTGCAGTGCAAACTCGCTTTGTTAGAGAGGTATTGTTGTGAAACTAATGAAATTACATAGAATATTTCACTGGGAAATGGAATCGAGTTTTATTTTAGACCCTCAGTAATATATTCAGAGGGCTGTTTGTATTTGCATAATTGCAGCATCTTGGAAAAAAGACCCTGGCACACTTCCAAATATTGTTTGTCATGCCATAGATTTGCCTTTCTCTGCTTTTGCTGCAAATAGAAGGGACTATGTTCCATCTGACAATATCAGTCACCACCACTCAAGTTTTAAAGTAATTTTGGGAAATTACCTAGACAGACATAACTTTATCTGTGGCATTTCCATTCTTGAAATTTTAAAATTAGTGTTGTTGTAGAGCATATAGAGTACACCATCATTCATAGATTCCTCCTCAGCCAGTCTATTGGGAAGGTTGCATCTAAACAGTGAGGTGCGCTATGAGAAATAAATGAGGATTAGCACTGGGAGTCATAAAGCCAACATCATTTGCAAGTCTAATGGTTTGAGCAGCCCATGCCACAGACCTTCTTTAATGAATTTAAATAACCTACTTAAAATTATGTCAAGTGTGTGAATAGTGATTGATGCACATGTCATTCATTTCACCACTCTGGAAGCTTCTAAAGCCACTCATTATTTCTCACCTGCCAGTTTTGCCAGTAAGATTATGCCAAAGCGTGAAGACTCTTGCAGGTTTGATGTGAAGACTTGCACATCTCATTGCCTCTAAAACCTGTGAAGACTGTTTACCTGTGATTGTCGCCAGCCAGCGACTGAAATAATTTCTAGGTTAATTGGTGCAAATCATCTTCAGACATATGAATTAATCCAAACTGGAAAGCATTGCCTGTGTGTTTAATTTGGAAAGCATTTATCCTCCCTCAGCCATCTGTATGTTGAACCAAGTCCTTGAAATAGCAGTCACCTTTCCCTTTGATAATGAGCACAAAATTGTTATGGTGCCTTTCTCTTGTAGAGAAGCAGATTCCCCTGCATAAAGCCCAAGTCAAACTACAAGACTAAGTGAGCGGTCATGAATAAATTCTCCTCTTGTCTTTGGAAAGATTTGCACAGTGGTAGGTAGACATGTGTGGTAAAGTTCATAGCCGGATGTGGGTATGTGTCCCCTGGTCGCTGCACTAGCACCTCCTCTGATCAGTCGGGGCATCTGTTCGGGGGGGGGGGGGGCTGGGGGGTATAGCATGATCCTCCCATGCACTACATCCCCCTGGCAAAACTCCTCACTGTCAGGTGAAAAACGGCTGGCGACTCCACATGTATCGGAGGAGGCATGTGGTAGTCTGCAGCCCCAAACCTTAAGAAAGTTATTCTTTACTTTTCTACCATCTTGACTGCTGGTTGACGACAAGCGCCCTAAGACATGACCATGGTAATAGTTACCCATCTGATCAAATCCTGTTTCATGTTCTCCATAATTTTATTTTCTGTTTTGAAAAAAAAAGATTAAAAAACGACACTATCCATGCAACTGGGCTGCCAGTTGTCAGTCTGACGTGTTCCCAAGGGAAATGTTTTTAATGATGCTTGATTGGATCTGCTGTGTCTTCTATGACAAGGGTGAGTTGGGCACACAGTGCTCAAAAAGTTGACCGAGGTTGTGGTGGAGGTTGCGGTGGCAAGCAGCGGTTCCTCTGCAATGATTGGAGCATTCTTGGTAAAAAGGCGGAGCTTAAAATTGATCAATTCCGGGTAAAGGTTGTGTCCTATGAAATCTGTTTTATTCTTTCTTGAATTATATTCTATTTTTTCCCATTAGGGTTAAAACAGCCGGTTTACTTCAACCCATTTTAAAATTGTATCATTCTATTTTATTATTCCTTTTTTATTTTCACTGATATTACTGTGTGGTAATGTTCTCTATAAATAAAGTTCAACCGATTGATTGATTGATTGATTGATTGATTGATTGATTGATTGATTGATTGATTGATTGATGAATGTGCCATGTACACGAGCTTCACCTCAATACATGCCTCTTCTCTTTTCCTGCTCTTTCTGCTTTCAAGATGGTGCTCTTGCTTGTCTCTCTTAAGCCCTCAGTTACTCATATTTTGTATGTAAATAGACCTCCGGCAAACATTCAACTGGGAAAATGTTCTACCCTGCTCTCCCTGCGTTGTTTCATTACACTTCTCACAAGAAATGTGCATCAGGTTGTTCATTAGGCAAATGCAATTCAAAGCCCTAGAGCATTTTCGCTTTGGCGAGATGCATGACGCCTCCTGGTGCTTTATCATATGTGTGAGTAGGTTTTCTTATGGAGAACTCTTCCAGAGGGTTTGATAAAAATGTGAAACGGGTAAATGCCATCAGGGATTGCAGGGATGGTCCGCTGTCCAGGGCAACTGTTTTAACTGGTCATGAAAGGACTCTGAGCCGAAACTGCTGCTGGAACTGCAGCCTAAAACAAAATTCCCAATGTCAAGGCCCGGTAACCAAATAACAGATTTCAAAATAGTTTTGATGCAAACTATTACATTTTACCAATTCATCAGTACATATACTGACATCAGGCTGTCTATCCTTAGGTATACATGTCTAAAGAATACATTTTAATGTAATGTTTTATTCAGTGGGATGTTGTGATGTTCCTTTATTGTCACTGAGAAAAATCTGAGAATTGTTTAATAATACTTCACATCCAGCCATGCTCTAGAGAAGTGTAGGTGTGTCTATCTTTCCCCCAACAGACCTTTAATTGACAAGTTGAGAGCATGTCAAACACTGAAGGGGGAGCATGTGGTGGACTTTGGCTGCGGTAACCTCAGAAAGAAGAGTGAGCTTGAGAGCGTTTGCATGAGCCTGTGACAGGTAGGACAAATAAAGATGATAATTCATATCAAAATGTGTGATATAAAGAAACAAAATCGCCATTTTTACCTATATTTGATTTGCTTCTTTGTGGCAGTGATTTTGATTGTTTAGCATATTTAAGAAATACACAAGTCTTGATGTTTAAGTACACAAATATACCACATAGCTACACAAATATAGGGTTACCAACTCCTTGAAATAAAATAAGGAGCAGGGGACAGGGTCGGGGATTGGATGGACGGGGTGGCACGGGGATATCAAATATGTGCCTTACACTACACACACACACACACACACACACACACACACACACACATATATATAATAAGAAATGATTCCTTATTATAAGGAATAGTTGGCAACCCTACACAAATATCTTCGACATAGCTGGACTATTGAGTTTTTTCCGTGGAATTCCATGTAATTCATTGACATACAGAAGTACTATTTTCTTAGGTAATTAAAATAATAATTGAATTCAACAGTCAAAGATCATATTTGCAATGTTTCGGCAATCCTGAAGCGTAATATAATTAGCACGAGTTGCTGAATGGTACTGATCAACATAAGATAAATGACTCACGTCCTACCAAACAAAGTGTGCATCCATTACATGTCTATTATATTGGTTATTGTTTGCTTAATATTGTTTTTGTTATCTACATCACTGAACTACCGCAGCTGTATACACAACTGATCCACAGATATCCAAATCATGAACCCTTTTGCACTTGCTGGGTAGGAAGTTCTTCCGGTATCAGACTACACGATTTCAGCCGGATTTTGACACGATTTTGTCATCGCCGACAAATTCCCAGCATCGGGCCTGATTATGAGAGTTGGAAACGATGAACGGGCGTCTTTATCCCGTGTGGTGTGACATAATTAAAGAACGGGACTCCCCACGACACCCCGATGAAAATTCTAGCATGTCAGATTTTTTTTCCAGTTTTCTCCCTGATTTCTCCCCATCTGTATCTGGCCAATTACCCCGCTCTTTTTGAGCCGTCCCGGTCGCTGCTCCACCCCTCGCTCCCAATCCGGGGGTTGCCCCGACCGACCAGAGGAGGCGCTAGTGTAGCGACCAGGACAAATACCCACATCCGACTTCCCACCCACAGACACAGCCAATTGTGTCTGTAGAGACGCCCGACCAAGCCGGAGGTAACACGGGGATTCGAATCGCCGACCCCCGTGTGGTAGGCAACGGAATAGACCGCTACACCACCCAGGCGCCCGTTTTTTTGTGTTTTCCTGCCTGCTCTGACAACTCCTATGACGTGTTCCTTGACATTGACCAATAGGATGACAGGAGGAAGACGTAACCGAAGACATGTTCATTGAGCAGTGGCAACAAACTGCCCCTGCCTTTTTAACGGTTCCTCAAGGGAGGACCATGACAGAGTCAAAAAAGACTAGATGTTGGCAAGAAATAGCGGAGGCACTTTAGCAGCCCAGTGAGTAGTTGGTTAAACTATGCTAGGTTATCATTCCCCAGTAGCGCTAGCTGCAACAGCGTCCACAATCTTTTTTTTTTCTTCCTTTGCTTTTCATTTCGGAATACAAGACTGCCAGCATCACACATGTTTATGTAGCCTGATGGACAATTTCTTGAAACCTCCTTCCCGACGACCTATGAAGTCGCGCAAGATCATGAAAGGCAGCATACTGCAAACTACTAATAAGACACGTTAGCCCCTAACTAACGGGTCTTACCCTTTAGTCGAGCGGTTAGTGATGTCGCCTTGTGGTGCAGTACACCCCGTCAGTGGCGTAACCAGGAATATTTTTGTAGGTGGGCCTGAGTGAAAATGGGTGGGCCAAAATTTTCCAGCAATAATCCTTCAAACAAGACGCAAATTCGAACACATTACAGCAGTAAACACATAACACAGGTTTTTAGTACGCGACCAAGAAACATACTAAAACTTCAATAAAAACCCACTTAAACAAATACCACCCCAGTCATTCTCGCCAGGCTCTGCACAACCATTTAAACATCACTGAGGAAAACAGCCCGACTCGGTCTAAAAGATCATGATACAACATGTAAGCTATAGGCCTATAGTACACGTTTTACAGCACAATGTGTAGACGCCGAGGGCGAGCGTTGAAGATCGAAATTATTTCATCATAGTCCAAAGAGTCAGTAAGTTCCCTTTTAAAGGACAACAGGGGTAGATTGTTGAGGCGTGCAGTTAGCATGGAAGATCTTAGACATGTTTTGATACGGCCTGTAGTGGAGAAGAGTCTTTCAACAGTACATGAATTCAGGGGAATGGTGATCATTGCCCTTAACAGTCTGTTAATGTTTGGGAAAACGTCGGAGTTGCAGCTATCCAACACTTCAATGAGGGATGGGTAACACTGACCCCTCTCCACTTTACGACGCAGTGCCTGAATGAAAACGGTCCATTCCGAACCCTCAAATTTACCAAGTGCAATACAATGGGGTTTGCTAGCCTGATGTTTCGAGCATGCCTGGCGGAGGTGCTTCCAATCTACAAACCCGCTTCGAAAAAACATGTTTTCCATATGGGGCTTGGGGAAATGCCTACACATTTTACAGAAAACAGCGTTCCTTGCTGAGCTGTATTCAAGCCACTTAAATTCTTCATACCACTTATGGGAAAAAGAACGTAATTTTCCTGAAATGTTGGTTGCGGGGAACACTAATTTAGGCTGCGTGGGTGGCTCATCCACAGCAGACAAATCTGACGTTGGCATGGTCAAGGGAATCGTCTCTTCGTCATCAGAGGGGGGAGGAGAAGCTGCCTGCAACGGAGAAGCTGTAGCCTCCTCTGTCGTTCTCTCCGGCGGTATCTCACTCTCATTGGGCGGCTCAGTCGGTGCCGGAACAGGTGTGCTTTCCTCCTCTCCATCCGTGGCTTTTTTAAAAAGCGGAAGATTGAACTTTGTTTCACCATTCCATAAGTTATGGCTAACTGTTGGCTATTGGCTAGTTAGCAGCAGTGAAAAATACAAAGCGTGATGGTATGCGTGCTCAGATTTTGCAGTTCTACGTACGTAAAAGGGGCTGGCCTACGTGCTTGTAAGCCAGCGTGATTGGGTGGGCCTGGGCTTGAAATGGGTGGGCCTGTGACAGGCCAGGCCCACCCGTGGTAACGCCCCTGCAGCCCGTATCGAATCCCGCACCGGGCAAGAAAATAACCGGTTACATTGGTGGCAGCGGTGGGATCCGGAAGTGTGCAGATCCTCAGAAGTCTCTTCGGAGCGCGGGAAGAACAAAGCGCGAGGGCACGCTTCCGGTGAGGGTGACGACTGTAAACTAGTAATAAGACACGTTAGCCCCTAACTAACGGGCTGACCCTTTAGCCGAGCGGTAAGTGATGTCGCCTTGTGGTGCAGTACACCCCGTTTCGAATCCCGCACCGGGCAATAAAATAACATGTTACAATACGATGATTGGTCGGGGTCATACTTGTACTGTTGCCGGTCTCCCGGGTGACCATCGTGAAAGACGAAAATATCGTGTAATCTGATCCCGGCATAAGAAAAATGGTGCAGCGCCTAGCCTTTCACATCTTCAAAACTGCAGCTAAATGCAGAAGAAGATAGCAAGAGTAAACAAAGCCATAGTAACTTATTAAATAAAGAACAGCCTAGTTGCCATTGTACATTCATTAAATGTGGTTATTATTTGCTTCCTTGTTTGTACCTCTTGTAGTGATTATATGTATCTTAACTTACACCTCAGTGATGGAAAAAGAAAACGACAACAAGATTTAAGGGTGATTACTTTTCGGATACATTTGATAAATGAGAACCTCTGAGAGTAATGTGCTCCCCTCCACAGCCTGATATGGATTTTTTTTCCAGAGCAATCCTGAAGGAGAACTGACTTATCACCTCATACATTGGTTTTTGCAGGGAAACAATCTAAAGTTGATTTTGATGGAAGTCATCTTTAAAAGCCCTCTCTAATACTTTAGATCTGCCCACACTGAAAACAGTGCCAAAGTCTGACTTCACAGCCTGAAGAGCTTTTTTCAGATTCTGTTAAGCTAAAACCTCTTCCTATTTGAACAAATTAAAAAAGGGTCAAAATATTTTTACTGCTGAGGAGCAGCAATTCCACAATGCATTTTTTTTACTTGAAAATGGCTTTAGCTGAGCCCCCGAGGAAGTAGAAAATAGTACGCTGTTAAGTATTATAACCCTAACGACCTCAGGCTCAAAGCATTTGAATAATTAATGTCTAGCAATTTAAGAATTAGTGGTGAAAAAAGTTGTTGCATAAATCATGTTTTTAGGCCTTGTCTACTTATATAATAACCATCATGTCTATCATGTATTCTGTTACTGTGCACAATATTAGCAAAAGGTCAGTTTGACAGATTGTGCATGTGCACATGTGTGTGCGTGTGTGTGGGACGTGGGACCAAGAGAGATTTGTTACTACTAGTTTTGTTGCTGTTCATCTCTCCTGCACTGGTGCAGTTTTGTTGGCAGGAAGCAAGTGATGTGGCTTGCCAATTGACCACTGCTGTCTGGATGTTAGAGATTTCTTGAGAAGACCTTGTTTGGCATGACATATAGGTACTAAACCCAAACACACACACACACACACACACACACACACACACACACACACACACACACACACACACACACACACACACACACACACACACACACACTTCAGATACTGCAGTCCAACCTGAGAATACACAGAGTAGTGGACTTTCTCCAATAATACAGTACACTTTATCCTGGTGGAGGGCCACCAAGGAGCAGATTTTTTTGTGAACATATGGAGGTTATGATAAGAAGATCAAACTCTCAAACTTTCATCCTAAGACAAATAGCCTGCCAAGGTCTTTATGCATCTTAAAAACTGCAAGGAAATGAACAACATATGGTGGTATGATGGAAATAGTCGCACTCATCAAGTTGAATAATCAACATGTACATTTCTTTGGGAAAGACATACTGTTGTCACAAGCAAGAAATTGTAGAGAGTTGATATTCATTTACACTAAACAAATCTTTCATCCTTGGTTTATATTTATGAATTAGAGAATCCATGAAAAAGCAGTTTAATCTTAATCAAGAGCAGGACTTGGTAAAAGGCATTCTTTGTGCTCTGGTTCAAAATTAATATTGCTGTAGTCAATGACAAAAAAAAAATAGCTCCACCTATAGAGACACTGTAAAACCAATCAACGCTTCACCTCCTCCACAGAGCCACCAGCAAATATGTACAACCTCTAGAGGAAGCTGTGTAAATTATGTGGTTAAAAATGAGACAACGGATATTTTTTAGCTCATTAGGCAATGATAATTCAGTATCTATTTTAAATCCTCTTTTTACTGAACTGATGATAAAAAATATATTACCTTATTAAACATGATCAATAAAACAATCCAAAATCAAGAAATCCATTTGAAATTGCACAGTTGCCAGTATTATGGCATACATCAGCACCTTCTCTATTGTCACACAAATAAAACACGTGTTTTAGTTGTGATGTTGTATTATCAGTTGGTGACTATATTTTATAATTTTGCTCTGCCATATCAGCTTCCTACTTGTTATATTTATGGACCTTATTCTCCATCATAAGCAATATTTGGTGAAATATCTTTATGCCTGCTCAATAATCCAGGTAAGAAAATCACAGAAAGTTGAATCAGTTCATCTGGACACAGCATTTATTGAGAGAAATGTTTCATCGCTCATCTGAGTGACCTCTTCAGTCTCAACTGACTGCAAATATTCCCACCCTTATAAACAATACAGTGGCATAACGAATGAAACCAACAATCAGTTTCATGTGCAAATAGATGTGACCACCAACTAGAGATACAATGGCCATGTGTACTATTCACAGAGGATTGGGGAATAGTTGCAATCACAGCATTGTAAGATGGAGACAGATGTACTCTTAGACCCCACCCCCACCCCCACCCCCGGTTCAGGGATGGTTGTTCCCTCTTCACATAGATGGCCTCTTTGACTCCCTGTTCAAACCAGTGTTCCTCCCTTTCAAGGATGTGCACATCCTCATCCTTGAAAGAGTGCCCACTGACCTGTAGATGGGTGTAGACTGCAGAGTCCTGGCCTGACGTGTTAGCTCTCTTGTGTTATGCCATCCTCTTGGCCAGCATCTGTTTGGTTTCCCCAATGTACAAGTCACAGCAAGTACACTATATTACTCTATGTACACTCTATTGCTTTATTTTGTGAGACCATTTTAAATCAGCAAGGTGTTGTTCTTCGTCCAAAATTTCAGAAAAAGTTGTGGTTGGCTAGATGTCCTATTTTAATTGTCAGAATCAGAATACTTTATTCAACTCCAAGGGGAAATTGGGACCTTATTTACTACTGACTAGTTCAAGTTCAACATTAGTGTCATATGTACTTAGAACACAATGAAATTCTCATGCTCTGGCTGTCTCTGCCTTACCACGAGAACAAAGAAAACAAGGACAAGCCATCACACACACACAAAAAAAACCCACAAAAAAAACCATAGACTATGTAGAGTGAATTCATACATTATATACACAATACATAGTACACGAAAACACAACAATGTAAGGTGCATATGGGTGCATCAACTGTTCAGCAACATGACTGCCTCTGGAAAGAAACTATTACCGAGATGGGGGGTGTGTGATTTGATGCTCCAGTATTGTTTTTTAGATGGAAGAAGCAAGAACAAAACATGAGCGGGGGGGGGGGTGTCCTTAATAATGTTTTGGGCTTTCCTTTTGCAGTGAGTGGTGTAAATATTATGAAGTTGTGGTAGTTCCATGCCAGTGATTTTTGCTGCTGTCTTTACAGTCCTTTGAAGCAGTCTGCAGTCCTGAACAGTCAGGTTGCCAAACCACACTGTGATACAGCCTGTCAAGACACTCTCTATGGTACTGTGATAAAAGTTAATAAGAGTTTTGGTACTCATACCACAACTATTGAGATGCTTCAGAAGATACAGTCTCTGCTGTGCCTTCTTGAGGATGCAATTGGTGTTGAGAGACCATGTGAGGGTGTCTGTGATGTGTAAACCGAGAAATCTAAAATTGTCCACAATTTCAACAATAACCCATTGATGGAAATAGGAATGTGAGTTCCTCTGATCTTTCTGAAGTTGACAATGATTTCTTTTGTCTTATTGACATTTAGAGAGATGTTGTTGCCATGGCACCATGTGGTTAAATCTTCCACTTTCCTCCTATAGGCCCTCTCATCCCTGTCACTTAGTCCAATCTCTGTGGTGTCATCTGTTAATTCAATGATGCTGTTGGCGGCACGGTGGCCCAGTGGTTAGCACTGTTACCTCACAGCAAGAAGGTTCTGGGTTCGAACCCCAGGCCATCCCAGGTCCTTTCTGTGTGGAGTTTGCATGTTCTCCGTGTGTCTACGTGGGTGCTCCAGTTTCCTCTCACCATCAAAAAGACATGCATGTTAGGATTAATACTCCTGTCTGTGCCCCTAACCAAGGCAATGGAAAGAAGAACTGGAGTTGGGCCCCAGGCGCTGCAGCTACCCACTGCTCCTATACAATAGGATGGGTTAAATACAGATAAAATAAAGTGGCTTTCTTTCTTTCTTTTTCTTTCTGTTGTTGTCCTATTTGGCCATAATGTTGTGTGTAAACAGACTATACAATAGGAGACTGAGACAGCAGCCCTGAGGTGTGCCAGTCCTAAGAACTAATGTAGCTGAGTATGCCTGTCATGAAATCAAATCGCCAATTACAGATAGAGTTGCCCAGACCAAGACCTCTGAGTTTCAATACCAGTTTGGATGGTACAACTGTATTAAAAGCAGAGCTGTAATCAGTAAACAACATTCTGACATAGGTATTTTTCTTTTCAAGGTGTACTAGAGCAGTATGCAGAGCAAGTGAGATAGATCTACAGATCTCATCTATAGCTCTATTGGAACAACAGGCAAACTCTAATGGGTCAAGAGTAACAGGAATGCTATATTTTATATATGGTATTACCGACCATTCTAGACACTTCATAAAAACAGAGGTCAAAGCAACAGGTCAATAATCATTGAGGCAAGAGACAAGTGCTTTCTTAAGCCAGGATCAGACTACATGACATTTTTGTCTTTCACAATAGTCACCATGTCAGATTACGCAATCATGGTGCCATACATTCTTGCCGTGTCTTGGCCGGGAGACTGGCAGCACTACAAGTATGACCCCGACCAATCACTGTATGCTGCCTTTCACACTCTTGCACGAGTTCATAGGTCATTGGGGAGGAGGGTCAAGAAATTGTCAGTCATGGCTACAGAGACGCTATGTGTGATAATGGTGGTTTTGTGTTACAAAACAAAAAAGAAAAAGAAAGAAAAAAACGATTGTGGACGCTGTTGTAGCAAGGGCTACTGGGGAATGTTAGCCTAGCATAGCTTAACCAGCTAATCACCGGGTTGCTGAAGTGCCTCCGCTATTTCTTGCCAACATTTTGCCCATCTTTTTTGACTCTGTCATGGTCCTCCCTCCGGGAGGTTACATGTTTTTTTGAAATCCTTCGTGGCAAACAAACTGCCTCAGCAGCAGTGTCTTATTCTATAGACTTCTGTATCTCTGTAAACATAACCAAACACATTGTTTAATACAAAACATGTGAAAGTACACAAATCCAAAAAACTAATTGGATTAGAGATAATTTATAGATCATTGCTACGTATCATCCATGACAATACAAAATAGTTAATCTAGAAATGTAAATTAGTCATTGTTGATGTATAGTGTCATGATGTATTTTGATTACAAATTTAGATATGAACATATAATGAAAATACATTATATCATTTTATATATACATGTGTGTACATTTACACATATGTGTGTGTGTGTGTGTGTGTGTGTGTGTGTGTGTGTTGCGACTTGGGCGGCATGGTTGCACAGTCACCTCACAGCAAGGAGGTCCTGGGTTCGAGCCCCAGGGTAGTCCAACCTTGGGGGTCGTCCCGGGTCGTCCTCTGTGTAGTGTTTGCATGTTCTCCCCATGTCTGCATGGGTTTGCTCCGGTTTCCTCCCACAGTCCAAAGACATGTACGTCAGGTGAATCGGCATTGCTAAAATTGTCCCTAGGTATGAATGTGCGTGTGTGTGTGTGCGTGTGTGTGTGTGTGTGTGTGTGTGTGTGCGTGCGTGCGTGCGTGCGTGCGTGTGTGTGTGTGAGCCCTGTGTGTGATGGCCTGGCGGCCTGTCCAGGGTGTCTCCCTACCTGCCACCCAATAACTGCTTGGATTGGCTCCAGCATCCCTGCGACACTGATAGCAGGATAAGCAGTTCAGATAATGGATTAATGGATGGATGCATGTTGTGACTAGTGGTTGGTTTTATAGCAGTTCTATTTCAGGATATGAGGTGAGAGTTTGCTGCCTGCTGCCCAATAACTGCTGGGATAGGCTCCAGCATCCCCGTGACCCTAATTAGGATAAGCGGCTTTGGTAATGGATGGATGGATGGAAGGTGAGCATTTGTTGCAGACAGTGGTGCCTGAATATATATATACACACATATAACTTTTTTTTTTCCATCCATCCTTTATCCAAACCAATTATCCTGCTCTCAGAGTCGCGGGGATGCTGGAGCCAATCCCAGCAGTCATTGGGCGGCAGGCCAGGAGAAACCCTGGACAGGCCATCAGGGCATCACAGGGCATAGTCTAAACAGTTAGTCTATTTTCTATGTTTTTTTTTTCTTTTATATATATATATATATATATATATATATATATATATAAAGATAGATATAGGGGGGAAAAACTACATCTATCTTAATATTCCGCTCCTTATTTGTTGAGCACTTTCCCTACCGTTGAGTGTTTTTTTTTCTTTTAACAACGTCTTATATATATATATATATATATATATATATATATATATATATATATATATATATATATATATATATATAATGACTTTTGTAGCAAATAGTAAGTTACTATCTAAAAAGTTGCCTTGGTTAGTTCCAAGTGACCTCAATAAAGATGATAAACCTAAATACCTTGTTACTGAAGATCTTAAATTAATCATTGCCAAGTCTTTATGCTGTCCCTGAAACAAGCTGAAAACTTTCTTAAAAAGTTCATCCTCAATATTCTCCTTCGAGAAAATTACAAAGGCAAAACGTCTCACTAACAGGCCATGACAATGATTTAAGAAATTCAAGAGTAAGCCGTAATGAAGGAATATTACAGCATTTTTGAATTGGACATTGTTTGTCGCCTCTGTTGCACATAAAACTGATTTTAGTTTTAGTCCTCATCAACTTCTCTTGAATTGAAGATTATCATTCTTTTGTCATATAATTTTGAAATACTTCTTGTTTCATCCAGCGGTTAACTTTGAAAGGCAGCTTGCTGTAGTGCACCGATGCCAGCCTTCATTTCTCTTTAATCAGGCCACGATAACAAGTTGAAAACTCCCTCCATGTGCTCCTCTTTTTCACAAGGAGACCTTCCTCATGAATAATTGGGGGCGGGGGAGGTGGTTTCGGGGGCAGGCCAAAGCAGCAAGGCTTTTGATGTTGTCCATTCCCTAACAGTCTGAATATAATCCACGCAGAGGAGGGAAGAAAGTCCCTGGGCAAGTTGAATGAATATAGCTGTCCTCAGTAATAAAACATAGGATGGCTAAAGACAGGCTCGCTACAATAGACAAACCCACTGACTGTAACAAATGTGTTTGTTTCCTTGCCTGCATTCCACACGGCAGGAAAATTTTTTTTGGCTTGCTTCTTTAAAGAGTGAATAATAATGAGTGTTGTCAGTCGACTGTGTAAAACATTCCTTTGAATTATGATTCATGCTATGGTTGTGCAATCCTCCCTTTCATAATCTTCGTAGACATCTGCAAGTCATAATGGAGTCTTGCCATCTCCGCATAAAAGAGAGTGAGTAAGCCAAATGGCCAAATATAAACATTTCTCTGGTTTGATGAAAACCTATTTTTTGACCTCATGCCATACAGATCACCACAGTAGTTTCTGTAACCTCCAAATTTTGCAAGTCTTTTGTATTATTTTTTTGGAGCTGATTGCCCCAAAATACATCAGCATGTGATCAGCAAAGTGGATGGGTGGTTCATCGGATCATCATCATCATCATCATCCTTCTCCATGGGTTGTTAATCGGATCAATCCCTGATCGAAGGACCAGTGCTCAATCCCCCTCTATGTGGCCTTACTTGTTGAACTATCTGTAGAAGGATACTAAATCATAGAAACTAAGGATGCTATCACACTAGCACCCCACCTGAGTATAAATCACGGAAATGAATGTGACAGTTAGCCTCACTGGCTGAAAGACCCCCACACAGAAGTTCAGAAGCAATTGTGTCATCTAATGTATTGTGCTTTAAAAAAACAAAACAAAACAAAACACACACACACAGTCACTCTAACAACTGTAGATTCCATTTAACAATCCACTTTGCATTACTGTACCATAAGTATGATTAATCAAGAGTCTGTGTCATGAGAGAGGATTTTACACTTTGAGGAATACATAAATAGCATTTCTTTCTTTTCGGCCAGCACCACGGGCTTCTCTTTCCAACCCTGATAAAAGCCATGATGACATCTCTCTAGCTCCCTGAGTGAACAGGTAGAGGATGTGACCACAGATCCACAGCATCTAAATTCTACAGGGTTTACCCTGGTGTATCAGGCTTCTTTGTTGTTCAGTACGTCCGTTATGCCAGTGCTGTTGTTTTGTTTTGCTTTCTCTCTTGATGTGCCTCATCTGCTGCCTCTCCCAGTGGCACAGCAAGCTCTGCAAAGTAATCGGACTGCTGACTGTTGGACCGCAATACCCAGTCAGGTCGTAGACTGGTGCAGTCTCTGATGGGATTGGACGATTCTGGCCAACATCTGCTTGTGTTTTCCAAACCTTGGCCATTCCCCAGTGCCCCAACATATGCCGACTCAGTAATGATTCCTCTCGGGCTCCTTTGGGGATCAAGCCAATTTTAGGCATAGGGTTCTCTCTCCCAATGGACAGAGAATTGCTTTCTCCTCATTTACTATCCATGGTTTATGAAGAATAGCATTTGAAAGGGGAGTTAGTCTGGTGTTTATGCAACACACCCAAAGGACAACTGACTACTAGAGTTCCACACACACACAAGCACTACACCAGTCTGTCGGTATGCAACGTTTAACTTAACGAGAGTGACACTAATCTATTTCATAAGATTATAATAGTCTATCTATATGATGCCATTTGATGCTACCTTGGTGGCAAACAATTGTAGGGCTTCTCGGTGGACCCCATTTGAATCCCTATTAATTGGTATGAGGAAAGTAGGGCAGCCAAATTCAAAAGGGATGTTATACTCTTTAAGCATATTCTGCACTCTCCGACATTTGGGAGACAGACTGAAATTTGCATTTTAAAACAGCACATCTCCCCACCAAATTAAACAGGGTGTGATGTGTACAATGCATGATCAGATTTTGGTTTATGCATGGTGGAATTTTGGGCATCTGGAACATATTTGCATTGTTGCTGCTGTTTTTCTGCTCTTGTGGCATCAAGCAACATGTGGAACTGCAGCCGCCCAACTCTGGACCTCATCTTTCCCATTTCACATCTTAGTAATTTTCAAAGATAAACAAAATATACAAAACAATGCTATGCAAAAACTGTAAAGGTGTAAGACCTAAATGTATTTGTTTCATTTGTTGTTTTGTGTTAATGTATTGTTGGTCTGCTGTAGTGTACTGTAAGAGCTTTTACCATTGTACATTGTTATTCTCATGTGTCGATCCATCCATTATCTGAACCGCTTATCCTGCTCTCAGGGTCGCGGGGTTGCTGGAGCCTATCCCAGCAGTCATTGGGTGGCCGGTAGGGAGACACCCTGGACAGGCCACCAGGCCATCACACACACACACACACACACACACACACACACACACACACACACACACACACACACACACACACACACACACACACACACACACACACACACCCATTCATACCCAGCGACAATTTAATATGGCCAATGCACCTGACCTACATGTCTTTGGACTGTGAGAGGAAACCGGAACCCCTGGAGAAAACCCACGCACACATGGGGAGAACATGCAAACTCCACACAGAGGATGATCCAGGATAACCCACCAAGGTTGGATTACCCCGGGGCTTGAACCCAGGGCCTTCTTGCTGTGAGGCGACCGCGCTAACCTCTGTGCCACCATGCCGCCCATTCTCATGTGTTATTGTTATTATCAATAAACTGACAGGAACAGAATTTCAGCTGTTGTTTCTCCTCTGTTTTCTCAATTCTCTTATTTTAATTGTAATGGAATAATCCAGCCTTTCATTATAGATAGATAGTCATTATAACTTAAATGTATTACATGTCTGCAAGTCTCCATAAATATGGTTATGTTACCATGCCCAAACAACACTTTTACTGCGTAATATTCAAATAGCAAAAATAAAGAATTTCATTTTGTTTGTTTTGTTATCTTACTTATTTCATTATTGCATTTTATTTTTATCATGTTTTATTTTTGTTAAGATATAAAAGAAGACATGATGATGGATGAACAGGAAATCATATACAATAGAGTACATTGACTTTGCATATGATTTTTATTTTATGTTTTTATTTGGGGGATTTTTTCCCCCTTTTTCTCCCCAATTGTACTTCGCCAATTACCCCATTTTTCCGAGCCGTCCTGGTTGCTGCTGCACCTCCTCTGCTGATCCGGGGAGGGCTGCAGACTACCACATGCTTCCTCCGACACATGTGGAGTCACCAGCTGCTTCTTTTCGCCTGACAGTGAGGAATTTCACCAGGGGGACGTACTGCGTGGGAGGATCACGCTATTCCCCCCAGCCCCTCCCGAACAGGCGCCCCGACTGATCAGAGGAGGCACTAGTGCAGTGACCAGGACACATACCCACATCCAGCTTCCTACCTGCAGACAAGGCCAATTGTGTCTGTAGGGACGCCCGACCAAGCCGGAGATAACACAGGGATTCGAACCGGCGATCCCGTATTGGTAGGCAACCGAACAGACCACTACGCTACCCGGATACCTTTGCAAATTATATTTTAATACATTCTGCTCAGTGACCTGCTGAGCAGCACTTCTCTGGGTCTCTGCTTGACTTTTTGTCCTGTTTCACAAGAACTCTTGAACTCTTCCTGCCTGCATGTGCCTCTGTCTGGGGCCTGCAGCAGAAGTTGCAAGCTGGACCAAAAACTGTGTGCGCTCCTCATCGGATGAGTCATCATGTTGTTTGCTGAGGAGGTTGTTCCTCAAGTCGCTCACTTGTAATGAGAGGCTTTCAACATTACTAGAGGGAGAGGGTGCGTGTCTAGTTTGAGTGTTGAGTGCACTCTGAGCGGGGCCTAGTGGCAGGATAACCACTCGTGTGTGTGTGTGTGTGTGTGGGGTGTGTGTGTGTGGGTGGGGGGGGGGTACTTTCAGGGTGATACCAGAATCAAGATGAGTTGGATATGTCAGGCAGTTGTGCCAAGTTCCACGTTTTGTCTGAGGTTCAGAGTTTTCATCAGCTTATTTGGAGTTCTACAGTTTTTGGCTGGACCCCCTACACATGCGGTTGTCCATGAGTTAGTGCCTGAGTGAATGATGGAGTTTCACCATTGGTCGGACGGCTGAGTTGGAGTTTCCCCATTGGCTGCGTGAACAGTTTTCTATTACGTCATCAGCTGTTCATGGATCCAATGTCAAAACAGCCGGTTTTTAAAGTAGTCGGGCAAAAAACAGCCGTTTAATAAATGTAGTCGTGGTTCAGCCATAAACTAGGTTTTAAACTAGTCTTGTTTTAATCACTGCACCATTTGCCAAGGCCACAGTGTTGCATGTTATTTTAATTTCCTTAAAATGGTGATGCACGAGTTACCTTTGAAGCCACTTACTTGCAGTCGGTTTCAGTAGACACAGATGCTTCATTTACAGAAGCTTGTCCTCCTGTTTAATCTTTGCCTCCTCTCATTTTGTGTGTTTCTTTGACTTTTTTAAGACATTGCAATGTTTTGTTTTGTTTTGATTTGTTTTTTGTTTCAGGCAGAATAACAGCATAAAAAACAATCCAAGGATGCACATGAGCACTCTGGGTCTGCACTAGATGCACATTGCTGTCATTGCAATGGCTGCATGACTCTGGTCACCACAGCTACTTTGGCCTGAGAAGGAAGGTCTGGCCTACTTCAAACATGTTGGAGATTGTTAGCTAATATGCCATCATCTTACTATTTGTTTATCCAGCATGTAATAGGGTTTGCTGGATGGCATATTATAGCTGCTAGCGGGCTAAGATAATAGATTACAGGATTCTTAGGTAACATCTTTTCCATGACGTTTATGCTCATAAATTTAAGAGCCCAGAAAAACAAAAAAGCAAAAATTGAGCAGCATGATTTTCAAAATAGTTGAGAATGACCTAATACTCATCCTAATAACATTAGTTAATGTTTGTTTCAGTCTACTTTATGAACATACGCTACCTTCAAATAACAACACTCCGTAAAACACAGGTTAGCTAGCTGTATACTATCTAATAGTTGTTAATATATAAAGAAATATTACTATAGATTTGAGCCTTGAAGAAGGCATGATAAACACAGGGTTTTCAGTTATTTTATTTCAGTATTTTCATGTTGTTTTTTTTTTCTTGTGGAAATACATAAGATGTGTGTCCTTTTCCATGAACATCTGCTTACCAGCAAACTGGTTGAAGCTTAATTTAGAAAACTGTATGTTCACAAGCATTTTAGGTGAAAAGCAAAAAAAAAAGAAGAGTGGTTGAAATGCTAAACGTCATAGTGACTGTTCAGTGCAGCTTTGAACAACGGCAGAAAAGAATTCTAAAATGAAAGGCATTGTTAGGAATGATGATAGAGTCCTTAGCCTTTATTGAGCCATGATGAACCCCTGAGCAAGGAGAAACACAGGGGCTGCTTTACCCTTGATACATTTTTAATGAGCCAGCTTTTGTTCTGCTCTCTGCTATTTCAGGAGGATTCTCACAGTCAACACACATTTGATCACATGGACTCTCTTTTATTTTAAAGTCTACACAGTCATTTTCGATTTTTAATTGTATAGGTAAGATGTTAGCGGCTGGAATATATATATAGCGGGGGTTTTTTTATACGGAAACTGTCAATGGTAGAAATAGTAGAAACAAATTGGCCACCAGCTGTAGACACCGAAAAAAAACTTCTTTGTAATGACAAGTAAAATGTCTTTATTATTATCCCCCCCATTAGATGATACACGAAGGCAGCGTTTGTGATAAATGTCTTTCATGGCTGGGAGCTGGGTACTGGTGATATGCTGGGCCACCTTGATGACCCATTGCAGAGCTTTCTGGTCTGCTGATGTGCAGTTGCAGTACCACACTGAGATGCAGCTGGTCAGGATGCTTTCTATGGTGCAGTGGTAGAAGTTGGTGAGAATTCTGGGGGATAGATGGGTGCTCCTCAGCCTCCTCAGGAGATGCAGGCGTTGTTGGGCCTTTTTCACAAGGGCCTGGGTGTTTGATGTCCAGGAGAGTTCCTCGTTGATGTGGACTCCAAGGAATTTAAAGCTGGAAAGACACTCCCATTAATGTGTATGGGGGAGTGGCTGCAGTTTCTAGACCTCCTGAAGTCTACAATCAGCTCCTTCGTCTTCTGCACACTGAGAACCAGATTGTTGGTAGTGCACCATGATGTGAAGTGCTGATTCTCATCCTTGTTGTCCATCTCATCATTGTTGGAGATACGGCCAATGACCGTGGTTTCCTCCGCAAACTCAGCTATTACATTTGAAGGATAAGTTGGCAGACAGTCGTGGGTAAAGAGCGAGAAAAGGAGGAGGCTCAGAACACAGCCTTGAGGGGCACCTGTGCTGAGGATCAGAGTGGAGGAGGTGTGGTCACCTAACCTAACAGACTGAGGTCTGCTGGTCAGGAAGTCCAGGGTCCAGTTACAGAGGGAGGGGTTGAAGCCAAGGGAGAGGAGTTTGGTGGTTAGTTTGGCGGGGATAATAGTGTTGAAGGCAGAGCTGTAATCTATGAACAACATCCGGATGTAGTATGTGTTGTTCAGTTCAAGATGGGTCAGAGCAAAGTGCAGTGCAGTGCAGTGGCAATGGCATCCCCCATAGACCTTTGGGACGGGAGGCGAACTGATGTGGGTCGAATGTGAGGGGGACAGAGTTTTTGATGTGAGCCGGAGCCAGTCTCTCAAAGCACTTCATGACAATGAGGTGAGTGCTATGGGTCTTTTAATTAGTTTTATTCAATTGATATTGTCTGTTACAATCAAGAACTTTTGTACTTTTAAGCCTCGTGAAGCAAAGTTGTAAGAAGTCATGTAGTTTTAGACAATAGTGAGAAACAAATGCATGCTTGCTGCACTTCTCGGATTAACACAATGACATGCCATTTAGTCTTGTCAGGTTCTTCATGGTTTGGCGCTGAATCTCTTGAATGATATGCATTAAATTAATTTAGAAATTACCAGCAATTCAATTTTGTCATTGCTTGCAGCTGACCCAATTTAAACATTTTGAGGATTTTTATGGTTTAGGCATTGACAACTAACCAGCTCCTTGCTGATGGTGCCTCACGTTGAGGTGATGCTACCATTACAGCTGTCAGACAGGGGTAGGCTGTAGAAACTGTAAGAGATAATTATGGTTAATTAGTTTTTTTTTCACTTTATCAGAAAAAATAGATGAAATGGACTCACAAACAAAAACATATTTGTGTCAATTTTTAGAGTTTGATAAAACATATATGCTCATAACATGCTTAGCCTCGTTTCAAGCACTACAAATGAATAATCATATGGAGCTTTAGCGAAAGTTCGGTCAGGAAGATTATCTTTTGCATGCATAGGCCCATAGTTATACTTCTTATTTTATCCTATCATTCTCATCTCTCACGCATGCTCACGCATACTGTTTTCCCTCGCTGTCATTGTCTGGGGCTGTTAATTGAGTTATCAGCTGATCACATCACCTGTTCTCATCTATCCAATAGCACAGCAACACACCTGCATGGTTAACCTGTCATCTTGCTGCTGTCTTTTTTAAATATGTTTCTCTCTCCACCTCTAGGCATTCATGCTGCTGTTATATGCATCCCCATCCCCTCCCCATCACCACGTAGTCCTTGCAGATCACAAGTTTCATCGCTTCATCAGCATCTTCAGCCTCACGATGGCCCAATGGTTAGAACTGTTGCCTCACAGCAAGAAGGTCCTGAGTTCGAACTCCAGGCCGTCCCGGGTCCTTACTGTGTGGAGTTTGCATATTCTCCCTGTGTCTGCATGGGTTTCCTCCCACCATCAAAAATACATGCATGTTAGGGTCAATACTCCTGCCTGTGCCCCTGACCAAGGTATGGCAAGAAGAACTGGAATATCTATCATCTCGGCAGAAGTCATCAGCCGCCAGTGTCTGGATTCCATGGCAGGATTTATTATACTGCTGCTCAGAGCTGATGTCCCTCGATTAAAAAAAATCTCCCTGTTGAGTGTAAGTGCCAAAGACTTTCTTGACATGTATTCATTTCCGCTAAATCATCTGTCATATAATTATCTTTACTTCATTCACTATATCTCTCCTGACTGACCTGCAGTCTGTGCCACATTTGAATATGCACCTAGAAGTATTAGCATTAGAATTAAAAAAATAATAATCTATTACTTGGAATTGCCCTTACAAAAAAAAAGCTGTTTAAATTTGGATTATTGTCTGCAGGGAGAGGATAATTTTTCAAAGACCCTCAATTTCCAATCACGTCAGTTGGGCACTCCATTAAAAAAACACTGAAGGAATTCAAATATACAAAGAAAATCACACTTTCATAAATCAATTACCTGAAAGTTAAATAAGGACCCCAAAACTTTTTTCTGTGGATTCTGACTGGATTATGTGTAGATGATGAACAGTAATGCACAGTTTCACAGCCCTTCATTTTTTAGGATATAACAGTCGTTTCTAAGCTTCTGACAGCAAGTTTGTGAGTGTATCTGAAGCTGGCAAAGGTTACGTTCAGACTTCAACTCAAATCCAAAACCTCCTGGGACAAAACAGCCCCCAGTCCTCAATTCAACAAGCCAGTGTGGAGTCAGAAAGGAGAGAAAGTTAGGAATGTACAGGAAAGCAGAAGAAGAAGATAGCCCCTTATTTTGTCATTGTATTGTTACAACAAATTGTATTGTTACAATGAAATTTGTTCTCTGCATTTAACCCATCCTATTGTATAGGAGCAGTGGGCAGCTGTAGTGCCCGGGGACCAACTCCTGTTCTTCTTTCCATTGCCTTGCTCAGGGGCACAGACAGGAGTATTAACCCTAACATGCATGTCTTTTTGATGGTGGGAGGAAACCGGAGCACCCGGAGGAAACCCACGCAGACACTGGGAGAACATGCAAACTCCACACAGAAAGGTCCTGAGACGGCCTGGGGTTCAAACCCAGGACCTTCTTGCTGTGAGACAACAGTGCTAACCACTGGACCACCATGTGGCCCACTGAGAACTTTTTTCACTTCCTCAGAAACCTGCTGGCACTTTGTCCACTGGACCGGATCAGGGGAACACTTCTGGGTCAAGGGACTGCTCAGGTCAGAGAAGGTGGGTGCAAACCTATGATAGCTTGCCCCCAAAACCCAACTTGATGTCTATGGTGGAGTGATGTGGTTGCACCTGTCTCATGTCAGTGAAACTGGCTCGAGACAGGTTAAAAGTCACAGCCACACCTCCACGATGACACAACAGGGAGAGAGAGAGAACAAGTCTGTGAATACGTGGCTGCTCTCTCCTAACAAAAAGCTGCCTTACTCTTTCATTTAAGTACCTCAATCTCTGGTGTTTTTAATTGTGGTTTTTAAATAAATAGCTGTTGAGCCTTGTGGTACCATTGCTGTCCATGTCTTTGTGCTGTAGATCCCTGGCAGGACCCTGGTGAGGGCCCGGTTGTGGCAGAGCTTTGCCACGGTGTAGTTCATGCAGTGGTGCCAGTGGGACAGGGTGATGTCCAAAATGAGGGTGAATGTGTGTCCCAGGGTTTATGACAGAGGGGGCCAAACAAACAGTGCAAGGCCATGTAGTTCTTCTCATTGCAGAGACTGGTTATCCTATTCAAAGAAACACATGGGTCAATTTTGTATGTCTCTGAAAATAACTCATAAGAACGTTTTTGATGCTCGAACACACCTAGCGGTCAAAGAAGGATGTGATGGGGCATCTGGGTAGTGTAACTGTCTATTCCATTGCCTACCAACACGGGGATCTCCAGTTCAAATCCCCATGTCATCTGTTCAGGGGGAGGGGGAACTGGGGGGAATAGCATGATCCTCCAATGCGCTATGTACCTCTGGCGAAGCTCCTCGCTGTCAGGTGAAAAGAAGCAGCTGGCGACTCCACATGTATCAGAGGAGGCATGTGGTAGTCCGCAACCCTCCCCAGATTGGCAGAGGGGTGGAGCAAAGATCGGGATGGCTCAGAAGAGTGGTGCAATTGGATGAATACAACTGGGGAGAAAAGGGGGGGGATCCCCCCCTCACAAATAAAAGAAGGAGGTGATAATTGTTCCATCAGCGAAACATGGAGTTGACATCTCCTCCGGAGACATTCACTCAGAAGCCGCATGCTTAGACAGCAAATCGATTTCCTTGGTCAAGACGATGAGAATGCTCAGTATCCATTACCTAACCTTAATTCTAAATTCAACCACTGCTTAAACTTAACCCTAAAATCATCAACTACCTAACCTTGACAATAAACTCAAGTATCTAGCCTCAACCCAAAAGTTATCTACCTAACCTTAACCATAAAGTTAACCACTGTGACACTTGCCGTCTCTACTAGTCTATTCTCCTGTTTTTCGTCATTGTTTTTGTCAGCCTGAAGAGCTTTGGGTGTCTAGATAAGTGCTATATAAATGTTGTTATTATTATTATTATTATTATACAAATTTCCTTTAACTTAATGCCATAATACAACATAATAACCTGGCCCATTCCTTGGGCCTAGGGTTAGAATGAGGTAGAAGTCTATTTGACGGATAGTGCCTTTCTTAGGATATGAGATGTTCCAAGTAGTGTGATCTTCTGTAGTTCTTGTATTCTGATGTTACCCAGGATCCGTTGGGTGTATTTCTCCATCCCTTTTCTTACAAGTCCCAGGGCTCCTGTCACTACTGGTATTGTTGTAATTATTGTTATTATTATGATGATGATGATTATTATTATTATTATCATTATTATTATTACTCACAGCTCACGAACAAGGAGCAAAAACTGCCCCCTTCATGGCCTAGCCAATGTCATGTGGTAGTAAAATTGCAGCATTACTACAGATATTGCAATCAATTTGCTTATTAATCAACAAGTTACAAATAATAGGATAAAGACTTAGAGCTCTTTATGTGCTGTACCTGTATAAGCCAAGTGATAGTGCAATAACAAGTACTACTGGGTAGGAAGGCGAAGTGTCAGAATTGCTGGTACTAGTAAGTACTAGCTAGAAGAGAAAAAAAACCTTTCAAATGCTAGTCCGTTGTAATGTGTATTGTAGACAGCAGCACACAAAGCAGCATAAAGAGATGGAGAGGCGGAATAGTGCCAACACAGATTTGGATAAAAACAGCCTCGAGGGACATATAACAGCCATTTCAGGCCACATTGTGATTTGAATCACTTCAATCAGTTCTCAGAAATCCTGTCAGCACAGCGGTTTCAAACATCTTACCGGCTGTGACAGCAGACGTAAGCAGAGGCACCGCCCATCCCCAGAGGAAGGACATGTCAGACGCAGCAGATCCATGGTCTTCAGAACCAACTCTGCGCTGGAGGGCCAGAATGGACCAGCACCTCCAATACAGTGCAAGGAACACGGCAGCAGCAGACTACATATGCACTCCATATCACCCTACACATGTACATATACATGTAAATGCCGGCACTTCATGTATTTGTGCTCCAGCGGCATGATGTAAAGTACAGATGCAACTGTAAAGTTATGCGTCATGAGTAAAACACTGTTCCAGTATTCCAGTGCACTGTGAGACTGTTTCACCGAGTAGCATGACATGCATGACACAAACGGTGAGAATTTGAGAGCTTTCTGTACATTTCGCATTTGAAAGGTCGGAGGCTAATAGTTATGCAGTGATTGCAGATGCGAGAGACTGTGCATTAATTACAATGAAGTTTCCTTTTGTTTAAGCTACAATCCTGAAGATTTGCATGCAAACCACATGTTTTTGATACTCTCACTACTGCTTGTATATATAAAACAATGGCTAAGCCACAAATATCCGAATCATGAGGACAATCTTGGAAAAATGATACAGTGCATAATGTTTCAACCATGTTTTCTTTTTTTCTTTTCTTTTTTGCATTCAGTGATGGGAAAGGTGCTGACAGAAAAGCTTCGTACCCTGTTTCTAGATCTCGATGGTTTGGAGGGCTCAAACATCACCGCAACTAACACACATGTTAGTAAGTTGAACAAAAATGAGGATCTTCATGATTGCAGCTTCAGATTGTGAGGAGTGCTAAGATCTAAGATGGTCATGGCTAGTAAAGTTTAGGCCTTTTCCAGGCTAGTTTACATGACTCAACATCTCTGCGTCAACAGGTGGTTGAAGTCTTTACGGGCCAGCCCTGTTTCCAGTCGGAAGTGTTGTTAAATGCAAAGCCTGACACGTTTTACAGTTCTCACGTCTGCTGAGTATGTGTGGGGAGGGTGTTCTTCAAAACCCGAAGGCTCGAATCTTCTTTTATTTTTGGAGTCCAGAGAAGCATCCGCCGATGCAGCAGCAAGACCCAGCTGTCCCTGGCGTCGACACTTGCTCCGTTAGCCACCAGCTAATTTTAGCTGAACAATTCTTCCCTCTGTGGTAACGAGCTCTTTGGCAAGAGCTGAAGGATTTTTGTGTCTACTTTATTTACCCCAAATTATTTTCAGACGTGTTTTTTTTCTAATAGTATATATTTCTAATTCTAAATGTTGTCCTATATGCTCCTTTTGTTTTCAGATGTCTTTTGAATACCTATCAGATTTTCTAAAAAGTTATTATATATATATATTAAAAAAACACGTTATGATCCAGCTGCTACACAGAAATATTTGGAGAAAACACCTAAAATGTTTACTCATTACAGTTATTAGTATTTTTTTCTTTAATCCTAAATCAATTTTTGGACTGTATTGTTCGACTGCATTGTTGTTCACAATGTCAAAGTAATTTCCGCTATCAGAAGAAAGGTGAAAGGTCATGTTTTATGATGAATATGTAAACAGTGGTTATAACACGAGTAAAGGGGGCACGTACGTATAAGCTCTTACAGCACACTTGTTAACATCAGCAGATGGCTTTAAAATATCATTAACCATCTTATAATTACGGCTTGGTATGCTGTAGCCTACATATTCTGTCATCTAAACGTAACCCCGTGCTGTAAGAGCACTGCCATGTTTGCCCTGAACTTACATGTAGGACTTGGCGCCCCAACTGCAGTCCTCGGGTTCTTACTGCCACTATCGACGATTATTAGCAAATGTCAGCGTCCTCAGATACGTGTGTCTTTACGATGTTACAAACAAGGGCCCCGTTACTTACCTATCGATCATTATTTACAACTGCGTCTTAGAAATGGATGGATACATAAATAAACAGACACGTAAACAGTGGGAAATGCACCTGGGACGCGGACGGACCAATCAGCGTCAAGCTCGTGCATGCAGGGGAATGTGCCGGTGTTCAACTGTGGGACGGGGTTTTGTAATACGTCCGCTAACTGCAGAGGTCCCCCTCATACTGAGCGCTACGTACGTGCGGACACACACCTTGCTTGCGCCTCCTCCTTTCTGCTTGCATGCAACGGCGCTGAACTGAGGGGGGGGGGGGAGAGAGAGAGAGAGAGAGAGAGAGAGAGAGAGAGAGAGAGAGAGAGAGAGAGAGAGAGAGAGAGAGAGAGAGAGAGAGAGAGAGAGAGAGAGAGAGAGAGAGAGAGAGAGAGAGAGAGAGAACGAACGAACGAAATGAGATCAGTTGGGATGAGATGTGGATGGAAGTCGGAAGCACCCCGGACGTGAACACCGCGAAGGAGAACTGAGGGTGTTGTTTTTGTCCCCCCCCCCTCTCTCTCCCTCCCTCCCTCCCGGCGATCACCCGCAGCACGCAGATGCAGCTTCGTTTATGAATGGACGCACGCCGAGCGGGTACCTGCATGGCACGGTGCGCTGGAGACATGCGGCGCTCATCACCAGCCTCCTCCGAGGTCACACTAGTTACAGCAAAGTCGGTCTGCTGAAGCAAAGAGACATCGCCTTTTTTTTAATACCAATTCATATTTTCTTTACATTGGATTTTCTTTGCTGGACGCCGTGATGCCTGGCCCTGTCCTCGTTCTGTTCTTAGGTAAGTTTCAATGCAACGTTTCAAACAACGCATGTTGTTTTGTGTGTGTGTGTGTGTGTGTGTGTGTGTGTGTGTGTGTGTGTGTGTGTGTGTGTGTGTGTGTGTGTGTGTGTGTGTTTTGATGCAAAAGGTCAGGTTCCAGTGATAATTCTCTTTTTTTTGCTGTGAAATATTTGTAAAAGAAAAAAAAATGTCACACATCCTTCACCTTTTAAGCTGCGTAAAGTTACTGTACCATCTGCAAACTACTGGCCATGATTTAATGCATGTGAAACATGCAAGCATACATCTACGAACATAGCAGCAGACAACTATCACTTTTGAGTATGTTGCTTTAATTCTAAAGTTGGGACTACTTTAAGTGACGAGTCACACTCAGTTTGAGATTTTTTACAAATGTTCCAACATACACTTTACAATGCAGGTACTGACTTCGTAACAGGTTATAAATGAAATTATGGCTGTTTTACAAGCTTTGTGCCAGTTTAATGTGGAGCTGGAAACCAGTGTGCGTGGTCTGTGATCTTGTTCTGAGGGCCTGCCTGGAGATGGTCCCACAGCAATGAACAGGAACAGGAGTCTGCTGATTTGTTGATTCACTGTCTAAGAGCTTGCTCATCAGTTTGGAAATACGTGTCAAAACAAAGATGTTCTGTGCAGTTTCACATCTGTGAATTGTTAGTGCAAACATTCTGGAGATGATTTTGCACGAATAATGCACATCTCTCATTGGTTGCTGAGGTTATGTCCGTAAGCTTATGGGTCAACACTGTCATGGATCTGAACACAAGTGCTCCCGTAACATCGCTCTTTTTTCTCCAGCCCTGGTTGCTTGCTGATGCCTCAGACACATAAGACCACATCCCAGACCCACGCTCATGCGTTGCGACGCAGAGCAGGGCATGCCATCACAATTAGTCCTGCTGCCCGTGGTTGATGGGAGCTTTCATTAGTTGCATTATGGCAGAGAGTTCGACAAGCCGTGGCAAACGCAGCATCCTCTACCTCGTGGCATTGCCTCATTATCGTTGCAATTTAGGCAAAACTTCTCGTTGCTTTGTGACAAATTATGTGCGGTTGAATATAGGCCTAGTTGATGTTACGTGTTGTCGACAATCTTTTTTTTTTTTAATGCCAGCTGCTATTACATCTCAGTTTGATCGAGCCTCATGTAACCAAGCAGTTTTGAGATGTGGATTAGTCAGCAGCCTCTTCTGGGGTGGCCCTCATTGTGCGCGGTGTCGACTTTTTGGTAATTTACCTCAGCAACTGAGCTGTTGCCTCACACCTCAGGTATGAAGATCCCCGAGACAAGCTGTGCTGCATGCTGTTATAGTACTTATACTGCCTAATTTAGTCACCTTGAAAATTAAGTGCACAGTATTGCAGTAAGTTTAGACAGCATCCTATCATCAGCCGTCCATTTGCATTTTAGACTTTACTCCACCCTTCACTTTTGAAAGCAGCCACATCAGACCGTGACGCAAATGGGACAGTTTACTCATTGTCTATTTGAGACAGCCACTGACTAAAGCAGGTTTCATGCACCAGGGAGATAATAGAAAATTACTCTCTTAATCCTTAAAGATGGACGTACACATACTATCCAGCCCCTCCCTCCCCTTGGATGTCTCCTTCACCCACTTGCTTGTTATTTCACACTATTTTATGAATACTTTCATCATGACCTTTATGGTACTTTTTCCCCCGCCTTGCTTGCGCCGCCCATCCGATGCCTTCCAGTGAAATATCACAGACGTGCTCCAAGATCAGATGCCATCCATACCTATCATGTGACCTTCAAGTCTTGAATGTGGCTTTATCATGTTGTTCATATAAACAGAGAGTTCAGCCATATCTGTCTCCTTGTCACTATTTATAGTGTAGATCACCAGGGGCGGGCCAAAGGATCTGTCAAGTGTGGGGATGGCAGACGTCTTCATGTGCCAGAGGTTAGGCTGTGACATCTCATAGCACTCTGGCCTCGAATCACTGGCAGCCGCCCTCCCTTGTCCTTTCTTCATTCCTTCTTCCCTCTCTCTCTCTCTCTCTCTCTCTCTCTCTTCTTACAGCCAGTCTCATAGGCGACTTTGGAAGGCCTGGATAGGTAGCCCAGATGGTTTTGGATTCTTTGTCGCTGTGTAGGATGAAAGCGTCCATCGATATCGCCATAGGGGCTTGCTCACTTTATATCGCACTCACCGCCGGTTTCTTTTCTTTTCTTTTTTAAAATCAATTACATTTGACTTTAGGTCCTAGCTGTAGTCTACCACTTGCTGGTGAGCTAGGTTTTCCTTACAACGGCGGGTCCCGTAGTTGGGTCCATTTAAGTTGGACCGAAATCAGTAATCCGATTTAATTTTTAATGTCTAAAAAGCTTGAACACGGCATTATAAAACATTCAGCATTTTCAACATTTTTTTTCTGTAAATGACTAATGCTGTGGGCTTTTTTATGCCTTTATCCATAACAGCGGTCAATTGTCTGAAGCACTACGAGGGCGTGTCCTGCTCCGCATTAATATTCATGAACTGAACATTGAGTGACAAGTGTAAGAAAAGGTTGGCAGTGAGAGTGGGCAGAGTTTCATGTTTTGATGATTTGATCTGATAGGCTGTATGTAAATAGCTTTGCCTGATGACGTCAGAGTATCATGAGCTGAATTAATGCCCGGGTAACATAGCGGTCTATTCCATTGCCTACCAACACGGGGGTCGGCGGTTCGAATCCCCGTGTTACCTCCGGCTTGGTCAGGCGTCTCTACAGATGCGGGTGGGAAGCCGT